>NC_136737.1:18435433-18987933 GCF_936440315.1 Barbus barbus
GTGTACACCTTGGCCCATTTCTGTCCCACCGTGGCTCACTAGCACAGAACCATCTTTATAAATATGCACAAGAGCGGCAGCCTTTGTTGTACAGTAAACACACACAAATGCCAACAGATCATTTGGAGTTCAATTAAAATAATATACAAGACTCTGTGGCATGTTTTAGAAGAATGTAACCTGGTTGAGGAAGCCCTCAGCAAATCCAATGCCATATTTGATGGGTATAATGGCGATTCCTCTCTTTTTGAAATGGTTCTGCTGGTTAAAGAGATCGATGGCCTGCCGGCGCTGCCTGAAGTCAGCTTTTTCCATACACTCGTTCCAACAACGGACGAGATTCTCTGGGTCAAACTCCATCTTGTAGTGAGTGAGGGACACTTCCTTGTACATGTTTATCTCTCTGATCTGCAAAAGTAAAATAAAAATGAGAGATGGAAGAAAAACCATGAATAATTAGTTAATTAACTTGATCATTAGTAATATATGTTGCTTAATGATGCAAATGGGCCAAGAGCAAAATATCTTTTTGTGACACTGACCTCTTCAGGCAGACAGCTGAGTTTGAGTGCAACATCATCAATCATACTCTCAACGACCAGCATGCACTGGGGCACACCAAACCCTCGGAATGCAGTGTTGGAGGGCAGGTTGGTCTTGCAGGCCGCTGATCGGCCACGCAGGTTTGGAATGTTATAGGCGTTATCGAGATGCAGGAGGATCTTCTCTGCGACCTGGAAGAGTAAAATATTAGAATAATGATAGTATTCATTCCGTCCTATATATTCTCCAATGATTTTCATACAGCTGTCTATAGTGGCCAAAGCAAAATAGCTTCCACCTTTAAGACACTATTTTGATCACTGGCAGGAAGGCAATTCATCTCACCAGTACGGACTCGTCTACTGTGTTTCCAGAGTTGGCATAGTACTGGAAATCAGCTGCTGTTATCCTCCCATTCTTCATAAAGCCTACCTGTTGTAGTATAAATATGCAAATTTATGACATAAATACAGATTAAATAATAAATACTAAAGGGGTCATCGGATGCAAAATTCACTTTTCAAGTTGGTTGAACATAAATGTGTGTTGGAAGTATGTGTACACATCCATTCTATAATTATAAAAATCCATCCAGCGGTTTTTTTTTTTAAATCCCTATTTCCCTATTTCCTAAATCCTCTCTCTTAAATCAGGCTGTTCTGAGAGTCCTGTCAGAATGACATCGTTCTATACAGGCCCATCCCACGATAACTGATTGACAAGGCGGTCTTACTTTAGACCTGCCCTGAGTGAGCTGTAAACAGTCCGGCCGCCATTGTGTCGACTCCGGTGCAGGGGAAGACGAGATGCCTCAGATTAAGTGATTGAGGTGCTTTGTTGTTGGCTGTAATAATGAATATAGCACTCGTCATTTACTCCCTACATCTAAGCCACTGAAGACACAAAGGATTAATGTTACTACGTTACATTCGCTTTGAATGCACCAATCCCCAATCTGCATAAATGCATCTATGTTCGCACAAATCATTCGTGATCCAGTTTCATCTACAGAAGTAGTGAGTATAAGGGTTGTATAAGGGAGTATAAGCAACATGGACTAAAAAACGGCTTGCTGAAAACAGAGCTGATTTTGAAAGTAAAAAATTTGTTTTTTACACTTCCATTGAGAAATTTTAACTAAAGTATGTAATAGACCTTTAATTAAGACCCTAAAGAATCATATCAACTTGTGCAAAATGGGCATCCGATGACCCCTTTAAAAGGGTTATGAAATTCGCATGATCTTTTGACATACAGTATAAGAGGTTATCATGCTATAAAAATATCCTGTAAGAATCAGAACTCAAAACTTTGTTGTTAGTCTAAAAGCAGCTTATATTAAAGCTTTGGAATGTTCTACTCTATGGTGTAATGGTGTGGATAAGCACCGTCGCAGAAGAAGATCAATGCCTGCTTCTACATCACTGCCCATTTAGCCCCACTCACCAATTCGCGCATATAGTGTTTACGAGAGAAGCGAATGCACAGCTCTACGCAGAAACCAAACAATAAAGATGGCTCTGAAGACAACAAGACACTGTTTAGTTAGGGTGACCATATGTCCTCTTTTCCCCGGACATGTCCTCTTTTTGGAAATAACAAAATGCATCCGGCCGGGATTTCTAAATCGCCCAAAATGTCCGGGATTCGGCTTTTGCTTTTCATAGTCACCATTCATTGTCTGTTTTTTTGTATTAAAGCTGCTCGGGACTGTTTTCGTTATCCCACTCCGTCTTAATTTTTGACCATTACCGCCTGCTCCCGCAAACATTCTAATATTAAAATATAGTTTTCGCGAATCAGGAAGCCGCTATCAATATGCAAGTATTTAAATCTCTTCTGAATGAGCGCTTGCTGTTTTTTCACTTAATTTCACTTTTGATTTCACGATCACATGCACTCTGTGTACAGGGAGCACAACTTTTGTCAATAAGCTCATCTCCTTACTCCCGACCCATGATCAGGTCAAATATACCTGTTGGATGCAGAGTTGACGAATCCACATTTTTTTCCATGGAACTGGGCTACTTTTAAACTGCTGCCATGGGTTGATTTTCCCCCGTGGGTTAAAGGTTTGAAATATTGCATAAATAGACTGATTCTTGTATTGAAACATTTTGTTAAGTGTAAGATGTTAGGTTTTGTTAAGGATGGGCTCTGGAAGGAAGCGGTGTTTAACATAACAGTGACAGAAAAATAAGTATTTTAAGTATGGAAATGCACCCCCCCCCCGCACTGTCCTCTTTTTCGAAAACAAAAATATGGTCAGCATAGTTTAGTGCCACGTTGTGGAACAACAGTGTTTGCGTTGTCTTCCTTCTGATTCCAAACGATGGGATCAGAAGGAAGACAACGCAAACACGGTTTTTCAAATATACACAATTATTAGCCAATCATAGTGGTGGGCGTTTACTTCCGAGTCAACAATTCACCACGGATAATAGCTACATTTAAATTATGATATTTATGTAAAAATCTTGATAATATTATAACTGAACCTCAGAGAACAGTACAAAAAAACAAAGGTAGTTCATGACCCATTTAATTAGTCAGTGTTTATTAGCTGTTACTAGCCTTATATTTTCCCCACACCGGGTGGCGTCCTCCGGTAATTAGCATGTCCTCTCCTCTCTCCAAAACACATCGCACTGGCCGTCCAGTCCTGAACAGAGAAACTTCAACGTATTAAAAATCTTCATATAGTAAATACAAATTTAAATAATTTATATATAATATCTCATTTAAATAATCATAATGAATCATCCACTATGATATTTGTGTCCAACTTATTTTGACTCACTTCCAAGCAGCGACAGCAGTGATGGAGGCCAAAATGGCAGTTTTGGTGACCTTGCCTCCGAAGGCTCCGCCCAGTCGCTTAACGTGACAAGAAACGCGATTGGACGGGATTCCCAGCGTCTCAGCTACTGACTCCTAGTACAGATTAGAACAAAACATATCTTTCTTTTACATGTTTAATGCCCTAATCTTCAACAATAAAATAAAATAATAAAATAAAAGTCTCAGCTACTGACTCCTACAACAAATTAGAACAAACTTTCTTGTACATGTTTATCACCCTGACCTGCAAAACATAAAATAATACAATGAATAAAATTAAAACAATGTAAAAATATAAATAAAATGTAATAAAATAAAATGAAACACAATAAAACTAAATAAAATATATAAAGAAATAAATAATAAAAAAGGCACAACACCTGAGTCCTACAACGAATTGGATCAAATAAACTGTGTCTGATCTACCAAGTTAATTCATTAATTTAAAAATAATAGTAAATATATATTATAAAACTAAATAAAATAGTTAAAATATCTTATTTATTTAAGGCCATCGTTGGCCTTATAACGATATAAATCATACCTGTGTAAACGCTGGGTGCTGAGTGGACAAATAAACTTTCATTTCCTTCTCTTCCCCGACTGGAACGACCAGAAAACTCTGTGTTTCCAAGTAGAAATGCTCCTGTCCTCCAATCCGAATCTCTCCTGTGAAACATGCAGAACCATGTTATAAATAATGAATCATGTAATCAGAAAGGAAATGTACAATCTTACCTTCATACACTTGTTCGGCCTCTCTCAAACCCTTTTCCACATCTCCTTGCTGAATTGTTCTCCTAGGTAGGAAGAAAGACTCTTTCTCGATGGCCTCCTAAAAACAAGATCCAAAAGCAGCTCTGTAAGAATAGAACAGTTAGGTGAGAATAAAAATGAGAGCAACTAGATCATTTCTTCTCACCTCCACAGTGAAGATGAGATCCTGCAGATCTTCATAGCTGATCTTCACTGCTGCTGCTCCATGTTTAGCGTGTGCTTTGGAATCTGCGACAACAGCGCAAACCATCTGACCAACACAGGTCACCTGAGGATGCAGAGGAGTCTAACATTACAAATTGTGCATTATTTTGAGGAATCTCAATATGCAATTAAAATTCATACTTCACAGAAAATCCTTACATAAAAATAACAATAAATAAATCACAGACCTCATCTTGAGCCAGCAGTTCTTCTTCATATCCAGTGAAGGTTCTGAACCTTTTGCCTGGTATGTCTTTAGCAGTGATCACGTCCATCACACCAGGCAGCTTCAGAGCTTCACTAAAGTCAATATGACTGTGATGGTAAGAAAATACAACCATTTAGATGTGACGTTTCTCATTTTTTTCCATTGTTGGGTTCAATTTAATGTCACAGTAATGAGGAACTATGACTTATTAATTAATAAATAAATGAACATTCATTTAGGGCTATATTTATGACAATAAATAAATATTAATTTAGGGCTATTATTTATGACAAGAAAGAAAGAAAGAGAGAGAGAGAGAGACACACAAAGAAAGACTGTAATTATGCCAATGAATGAATGAATAAATACGGAAAAAATACATACAGTGCATACATACATGCATATACACTGCCATATCATTGTTAAATGCTATATTTATGACAAAGAATTAAACAATGATAGAATGAGTGACTGAATATGCATGGACATATCAGCATTAAAGGCTATATTCATGACAAACAATAAATAAACAAATACATAAATATACATTGTCACATCAGCATCAAAGACTATTTTCATGACAATAACTAAATAAAAACTTGAGAAAACCATGTTTGAGATTGCAATGCATTTTAATTTGCATGGAAAAAGTTACTTGATTTTTAATGAATAAATAAACTATGTATGTATATATATATTAGGGGTGACCCCGAATAGTCGACGATTCGATGCTTCGATATGAGGTGCCTGATTCGACTCCCAAGCTCACAGTCGATTATTCGCGGGGTGTTAGGTTTATGCCTTTTTGGTTAAATGGGGGTGCTCAAATCTTTGATTTCATATAAAACTACCAGTTTCTCCAGTCTCTCTCTCCTCCCTCCAGGACATCTACAGCACCCGTCTCACCCGCAAAGCCCTCCGCATTGCAGGTGATCCCATCTACCCGACACACAGCTTCTTCAGTCTGCTGCCATCAGGGAGGAGACTGCGGAGTCTCCAGACGAGGGCCAGCAGAATGAAGGACAGCTTCATACATCAGGCTGTCAGGAAGCTGAACTCCCTCCCGTCCTTGCCCCCCCTCCCCTCTTTTACCCCATGCAACACTGAACTCTGACACTATGAGCCCCCCCCTCACCAACTTAAAAACTGTGACCAGCACCTGTCACTTGTGCAGCATTGGACTGATCACTACCTCATCCAGCATCGACTGCAAACTACCTCCTCGGATAGTCTGATAGAAGGACTGTTCTCCCTATTGATAAGCTCTTTTTGCACTACAAATATATCTGCACAGTTTTGTTTTTATTTAACTGGTTTGCACTCTATCTATTCTGCCATGCGCCTTATGCCACTTTATCTATTTCTTTATTTTTCTACAATGTCCTCATTTGTATAGCTGTATAGTTGTATGTACATATGTTTAAACTGTATTATCTGTATTTGAACGTGTTTAATGTTAACTGTATGCACCAAGGGTCTGAGAGTAATGCAATTTCAATTCTCTGTATGTATGCGCCGTACATGTGGAAGAATTGACAATAAAGCAGACTTGACTTGACTTGACTTTTCTCCCAATAAGTTAATATACAGCCTATTAAAATAATGCTGTAAATAAGAATCTGAAAAGAAAGCTTCAAATAAATATTTTGACGTGCATGAATAAATACAACCAACCCTATAGATTTAAGTTTCACTTTCCATAATCTGTGACCGACAGAGGATCGGCAGGGATTTAAATCTTCAACAAGACTCAAATTGACACAGGCATGTGAAAGACTGGATTTTTCGATCAAGTGGGGTACAACTTTCCGATTTCAAAACATTTCAGCTGGTTTATGTGTATATATTATTTATCTCGTATAAGATGGATTTGAGTTACGCTGCAGTAAAGCGCTTCATTGTATGTAGAATGATTATCTTTTCAGTAGCGCGAGCAGGACAAACAACAATGAATGCAGAATATTAATAACAATGACTGGGACTGTCATATACATAACATTATAACGAGAACACTATTATAATAAAACGCTGTGAATGTTTAGAGTTTAGCTGCCGTGTTTCTGCACGTTGTTCATTCAGAGCCGCGCAGACACATTCACTTATGCATTCGGGGCATTTTGTGCAGATAGCCTATAAGTTGGAATATAACGTTATTATGGGCAGTCGTGGCCTAATGGATAGAGAGTTGGACTTGTAACCCGAAGGTCGTGGGTTCGAGGAATGTAGGTGGGGGGAGTGAATAACCAGCACTCTCTCCACCCTCAATACCATGACTGAGGTGAGACCCTTGAGCAAGGCACCGAACCCCCAACTGCTTCCCGGGCGCCGCGGCATTAGCTGCCCACTGCTCCGGGTTCACTACTGTGTGAACACTTGGATGGGTTAAATGCAGAGCACAAATTCTTAGGGTTTGGCTGATGTTATGTTAACTATATTTTAATAAAAACATAAAACATTATTTACCCCACATGTATCTGCGAGTCGTCCATTACACATTTTCGCTGTGTCTGACTTGACTCTTGGTAATGTATTTTGACCAAACACATGATTTGACTATCAGTCGAATAGCGGCAAGATTCGAAAATTCCGATTCGACTATTAAAGTCCTTAGACGGGGACACTCCTAATATATATATCATTTTAAGGTTTTTAAAGTTGTTTATGCAAAGGGTCTGAATGTGTCTTACGTGATCTTGGCGTGTGGCCTGGAGCTTGTCACGATCACGAGGAAAAGTTCACCATCTGTATGCGGTAGGTCATCACAGTAAACTGCCTCTCCTGTAGCTTGACTCAGAGCTGTCCGGTGCATCACGGGTCGGCCCACCGGATCTTGAGCCGACTGACCCTCTAAGACATTCTGCACACATAAATCACACACTGCCCACTGTTTGTCTTCTGTAAGTTCAGAGTTCTTGCTTTTTGCTGGCTTTTAATTGAAGAAAATGGTTACAGACAAGAAATTATAGGTAGAGAAAAAGGAAACAGGTTTGGGAATGTTGCAAGCAGGATTTGAACACAACTTTCCCACTTAAGCACCATGAGACCATTATTTTGCCCTTAACACTGCTTTTATGGACAGCTACTATAAAAGCACATATCGAAAGACCATATAGCGCTACCTGAAACTCTTGGTAGCCAGGCTGGATATTTTTAGGAAGAGGTTGAATTGCACTCTGCATCTTTTGTGGTATTTCCCCCTGAGACACATCCTATAAAATGACACACACACACACACACACACACAAATAATACTAAAAAAATGAAACTCCATGTAATAATGATTTCCTAAAGTGGTTCATACCTTTTCATTCAGATATTGGAGAAGGAGCAGGTTGAATTTAAAAAGCAAGCTCAAAGTCAGGGATCTACGGAAATCTACTTTCCCGCCTGGAGCTGATGGCCCAAGTTTGATCTCATCAACTAGTGTGCTGTACGCATCACTTAACGTCGTCTCCTCCCAAGGCCTTCGAGAAAGAAAAAAGTTAAACCACAAAAACAATGCAAAGCATTAGGCAACTTCAACTGGGATGTTCCAATCCCAGAAGAAATACAATTCAACAAAACAACACAAACTTTTTCTGCAACTTTTACTTCCATCCCAGAGGCAATGCAAGTGAAACAAACATCGCAAAGTATAACACAACTTAACTTTTATTGCAGTGCCAGAGGAAATACAAAAAAAACAAAAAACGTAAAAAGTATTATGCAACTTTTACTCCCATTCCACAGGACATGTAACTCAAAAAACATAGCAAATTATTAGAAAATTTAACTTTTACTCCTTTCCTACAAAAAAAAATAAAAAAATGCAATCCAAAACAACGCAAAGAATTTGAAAACTTAACTTTTACTCCATTTCCAGAGAAAAAGCATTTAAATAAACAATGCAAAGTATTAGACAATTAAATTTTTACTCCCATCCAGAGGAAATGCAAATAAAAAAAACAATGCAATAAAGTACGCAACTTAACTTTTACTCCATTTCCAGAAAAACATGCAACAAAAAACAACTGAAGTATTACACAACTTAAATTTTACTCCACAAAATATAACTTACTTATACTCTGACTCCAAAGGAAATGCAAAAAAAAAAAAAAAAAACCTGTATGCATGTCTTACCTTCCTACAATTTGTTGGCATGTGCTGTCAGCACTGAGGATAGTGGCTCCCACTCCTCCGTAATAAATACTGATCTCCTTCACTACATTTGAGTTCTCGTTGAACCAAACGCGCATCCCAGCATTCACCGTAGCTAGTGCGTTCTCCTTACGTGGGGCATGTCGGAAGGCATGGACAATCTCGTTCTGGGGAAAAATAATGATACTTTAGTATTAGGCAACTTAATTTTTGCTAACAATGCTTAAAATACTAGCTGATGGTTAATTTCTTACCTGTCTTGTTGCTGGAATGAAAACGGACAACACTATCTCATCTGGCTTTAGAATAGTCTTTGCAAATCCGAGGAAAAACTCTTTATCAATAGGCACCCTCCTTCTTCCCTCTGTAATGGATATTTGGGTAGAAAAGTGAGAAGCCTGTCAGGTAAACATGCTTGGAAGTACATAACTATATTCAAAATGAATGCAAAATGTGAGCATTGTAGAGCGCAGTTTCAGCTGCGCTCTGCATTGTGATTCAAATGTTATAAATTATACAAGGTTCACCTTTAGAAAGTGCCACTAGAGTGCATCTTCCAGCAGCTAAGACAGGGGTCAGGTCGGAGTTTGGATATGCACTTGCAATATTGCCGCCCAGTGTCTACATGTTAACAAACATAAAAAATAAATAATATAAGTTAACAAAATAAAAACAAAATGTAAACTAATTCAATTTCGACTGTTGACTATTAAACATTTTAAAATAAAACTCTTTAGTATTTACAATAAAGTTTATTTGTTCTTGTTTTATTTATTTATTTAATCAAAATTATTTGAAATTAATGAAAGTATTATGCTTGTTATGAGCATGCTTGTAATGTTAAAATGTATTTAATTTGCACACAATTGAACACACAACGTTTTTAGTAAATAAAATGATTTTAAAATAAATATTAACCATTATTAATTCATTAAAACAATCATTATTGTTTTTAAATTAAAGTATTTCTATCTTTATGTTGATCGATGTTGTTATACTTAACTAAAATTATTAAAAATAGCTTTCAGTAATTTAAATAAAGATTAAATACAGTCAAATGGAAATATATTTTTTTCCCTCACTATAAATGAAAGATATGTAGAATAAAAAAAAATATATATATATATATGACAAAAGCACTGAAACTTCATATATTTGAATAAACTAGTTATTTTTTCACTGAACTCACTGCTGTGCATTCTGGGATTCTTCTCCGCAAAGAAAACAAGCAATGCCACTTGAGAGTGAGTGAATTTCTAAGACTAGCAAGAGTGATGTTGTGCATTTAGGTTTGGTTTACACTTACAGCCATGTTTCGAATCTGTTGTCCGCCCACAAGGTTTATCTGCTGCAGCAAAGCCTGAAACATGTGCGTGTTCTCCGGTGGGAAATCTTTTATACTTCTCTCCAACACACTCTTCAGAACAGACATACTGCATCCTGCTCCAACACACACACCTACAAATACAAGCCATTCATTAACACTTCTTGCAAAATATCAGTTCCTTAAAAGGATAGTTCAAACAAAAATGAAAATGTCATTATTTACTCACCCTCAAGTTGTTTCAAACCTAAGCTCTTGGTTTTTTTTTTCTTCTGTTGAGCAAAAAAGAAGATATTTTGAAAAATGTCGGTAATAAAACAATGGCTGATAGCCACTGACTTGTATAGTACGGAGAAAAAAAACTATGGAAGTCAATGGCTACCATCAACTGTTTGGTTAACAACTTTCTTCAAAATATCTTCTTTTGTGTGAACCCCATGAAAAAAAAATGGGTTTGGAACAACATGAGGGTGAGTAAATGATGACAAAACAAACTGAAAAATCTACTCATTTGCAAACACACACATACCCTCTGATTTCTGGGTAACCTTGAACAGTTCTGGCACTTGTGTTGGTGATATTATGACAGGATGAAAAATACCCTTGAACTTCATATCTAGACCTGTAAAATAAAATATAATAAACAACAATGAAACGTCACAGTAGCTGATATGTCAATTTAGCAGACCAAAATACATTGGATTTTATTAGGTTTGGCCTAATTTGCCCATACGCAACCTATGTTGGTGTTGCCCATGACGAGAGGGGCTTGTGGGTAATCAGCCTTCAACTGGAGCAGCTCATCTAGAGATCCAGGGCTTATCCAGGTCATTCTCTCCCCACAAAACCTCTGAGTGGTTTGGTCCTTGACCTCGGCCAATCTCTAAACACCAAAAAAACAGAACAGACCATGATTATACAACATGCAATTGTGTTGTTTAGCTGATAACAACATTTGAACTTATGACAGGCAGCTTACTGAAGCGTAAAATAGAATTAATAACAAACTAGAACCGAATAGCGGCCTTGTTAGACCTTGCTTAAGCATTAAGCTTTATTTAAAATCTTGTAGTCATCATTACATAACCTACTTTATAGTGAAGCCAGATGAACTGTTTTGAACAAACTGACAAACCATGAGCTCAGGAGGGAAGATCAGATCCTGCGTTGGGTCGAGGGGAAGCAAGTCATCTTTACTGAACAGTTCTGGCTGACCCTAATAAACACAAAAATAAGAACGTTTTAAGAACGTACGTTTAATTATAGACTACTATATCATACCATTTCTTGCCAGATCCAAACTACTATTTCTTTATTTATTTTTATTTTATTTTTTTCCAGTTTTTAAGAGTATACATGAATTACCTATAATTCTTATTATAAAAGTAATATTTATTATATATAGTTGAAGTCAAAACTTTCAGAATCTGTAAAATGTTAATTATTTTACCAAAATAAGAGGGATCATACAAAATGCATATTATTGTTTATTTAGTACTGACCTGAATAAGATATTTCACATAAAAGATGTTTACATATATTCCACGAGAGAAAATGATAGTTGAATTTATAAAAAATGACCCCGTTCAAAAGTTTACATACACTTGATTCTTAAGACTGTGTTGATACCTGAACGATCCACAGCTGTTTTTTTTGTTAAGTGATAGTTGTTCATGAGTCCCTTGTTTGTCCTGAACAGTTAAACTGCCTGCTGTACGTTCTTCAGAAAAATCATTCAGCCCCCACAAATTCTTTGGTTTTCCAGCATTTTTGTGTATTTGAACCCTTTCCAACAATGACTGTATGATTTTGAGATCCATCCTTTCACACTGTGGACAACTGAGGGACTCATATGCAACTATTACAGAATGTTCAAACACTCACTGATGCTATGCCACGCATTAAGAGCCGGGGCGTGAAAACTTTTGAACAGAATGAAGATGAGTACATTTTTCTTGTTTTACCTAAATATCAAATTTTTTTCATTTAGTACTACCCTTCAGAAGCTACAGAAGATACTTACATGTTTTCCAGAAGACAAATTAAGTACTATTTACCTTGATCTTCAAATTAAAAAAGTTTTCACGCCCCGGCTCTTAATGCATGGTTTTTCCTTCTGGAGCATCAGTGAGTGTTTGAACATTCTGTAATAGTTGCATATGAGTCCCTCAGTTGTCCTCAGTGTGAAAGGATGGATCTCAAAATCATACAGTCATTGTTGGAAAGGGTTCAAATACACAAAAATGCTGGAAAACCAAAGAATTTTTAGGACCTGAATGATTTTTTGAAGAACAGCAGGCAGTTTAACTGTTAAGGACAGTATTAAGAATCAAGTGTATGTAAACTTTTGAACGGCGTCATTTTTATACATTCAACTATTATTTTCTCTTGTGGACAATATGTAAACATCTTTTATGTGAAATATCTTATTAAGGTCAGTACTAAATAAACAATAACATGCATTTTGTATGATCCCTCTTATTTTGGTAAAATAATTAACATTTTGCAGATTCTGAAAGGTGTTTGTAAAGTTTTGACTTCAACTGTATTTAATAACAAAATTATTTATATATGAATTTTCTTGTTTTATATATATATATATATATATATATATATATATATATATATATATATATTTAGTTATTAAAAGTATAAAAGCATAAAATATTCAGTTTATTAAATATTACACATGAAATATTACACATATAATTTTGTACTGTTTGGTGTACATTTGTAAATGCATTGGCCCAGTTATATTTTATGTAAGGACATTGGCCAGTATGTTTTACTGCACCTAAAAAGTCAAAGTGCAGCAGTACAATAAAATACTACAAAAGTGTGCAATATTCAAGATAAAAATACTCACATTCTCTATGGGCTCCACAGATCCGTTTTCATTTCCATTTGCCATATTGCAGGCTGAGACATTTAACTGGCAACAGTTTTCACTCTATAAAAAAATAAACAGAAAAAGGGTTTTTTGGGATTAATAACAATAAATGAACAAAAAAATAACCCAGCAACACACAAATGTAAGATATACATCAGGCAAAAAAAAAAAAAGTTCAGCTGACTGTCACGTTGTAAAAGTCCCACTTTAATTCCCAGAATGCTAAATGTCAAAATGTCAAGCATGAAACATATGGTTTAATAACAATATTGAACCATAGTGAAATAAATAAATAAAACATTGTATCAAAATATGTGGAGTCATGAGTTGCTTTGAGATAAATCGAGAATATTAGACAGACAGTCTAAAACGGGAATAGTTGGGCAGTCTGGAACAAATTCATAAAGGATCTGGAATGTTATGGCAGATGAATGCCACATGATTCTGCAGCTGAAATTAATCAAATTAAGGTGAATGCGGGCAACAGCAATTCACCTCACAGAAGGTTCTGTAGCCGTCAACGATGGGCCGGTACCCTGTGCATCTGCATAAGTTACCTGCAACAGAAACATTCATGATTGATCAAAGTCTTATGATTTCTGTGTATTTAAGATGGTGTTTGGGGCATTGTACCAGCAAGACCCTCGGTCACGTCCTCCAGGGTGGGCTGAGGGTTGTTTCTCAGTAACGTGTACATGGACATCACCATCCCAGGGGTACAAAACCCACACTGAGACCCATGAGCCTTTGCTATACGCTCCTGATGAAGCAAACATTCTGTCAATGATGCATAAAAGTGTCCACAATAACATTATACTGAATATATGCCTTATTTTTTATCATAATCATTTTTACCTTAATCTGGATCTGGATTGGGAATAATATAGAGTCTAATGTGAATCTGTTACCTGGACTGGGTGTAATTTGGCTTTGGTGCTTCCGATGCCTTCAACGGTCGTCACAGCTGCTCCGTGAAGTTGGCACACAGGAAGCAGACAGGCATTGACCGACGAATGACTGGCCAGGGAAGAAACAAGCATTTAATATACATTTTTTTATCAGATTTGCATAACAGAAACTAATTAATAAATAAAATAAAATAAATAAAAATAAATCTGACTTAAAAAGGCGTAGAATTTATGTTTGAGGTGGAATCTGGTGGCAAAAGTGAGGGAAAAGTGGCATCATGGGGTCAGACACATTCAGAAATAGAATAAATATGAAGGAAGGAGAAAGAGAGAGTGAATGAAATACTTGATGCTCTTGGTCTGAGGGTCGTATTTGGACACCATGATGGTACAGGCTCCACATCCCCCTCCACCACAGCCGTACTTAGTGCCTGTCAACTGCACTAAACACACACAGAGAGAGAGAGAGAGAGATTTAAAATGCAAACCTAAACCAAAGTTAAAAAAAACAGCAATATTTACAACTACATAATCTCCTTTGGAAATGATCTACGGTAACACTTCATAATTAACATTAACAAATCTTACAACATTTCATAAATACAACTTATAATATAAATATATGATCATGAAATCCAGCATATATAATTATTAAAAATAAACAACAAAAAAGTTAACCGTTTATAAGAAACCCTATTACATCACATAAATAAAATTAATACACATATATATAATCATAAAATTATATAGATAGATAGTAGTGCTGTCAAATGATTAATCGCAATTAATCGCATCCAGAATAAAAGTTTTTGTTTACATAATATATGAGTGTGTACTGTGCATATTTATTATGTATATATAAATACACAACCATACAGTATATATTTAAGAAGAAAATATGTTATATTTATATATTAAATATATTTATATATAATATAAAAATATAAATGTATATACATGTAAATATTTTCTAAATATATACTGTATGGTTGTGTATTTATATATACATAAATATGCACAGTACACACTCATATGTTATGTAAACAAAAACGTTTATTCTGGATGCGATTAATCGTGATTAATCATTTGACAACACAGATAGATAGATAGATGGATAGATGGATAGATAGATAGATAGAATAACAAATAAATAACTATTCATAATAATAACAATAATATGTATAATGTTGTTGTTGTTATTGTGAATGGTTATTCGCTTTTGTAAATATTATTTTCCATATCTCAACAATTTATAATAATAATGATAATTTGAATATATATTTTAAAAAAATACATTTCTTCCTCAGATAAGACAGCAGCATAGTCTCGGGGTCTGGGTTCTTCTCCATTATCTGTCAATAAGTAGCATATGCAAAATACTTTCAGTTCATGCAGATTACATTTAAAAACATTATAATCGCTGTCACTATTCAAATTAAATTCAATGTCTTTTTTTTAAAGATTATCTTGTCTTTATTATGCTCTATGCATTACGATTGAACTCGACATGTTCACAACCGTAAATCTTCACAACAGTTAACATTTACAACAAACACATGACCAGGCTACACTTGTAACGTTACAAAGAATTTCTGCAGATGATATGAGAAATAAGCACCTTTTGCCCGTTGACATAGAAAATCAAGCCATCGTTCCTGGTTTCTTTAGCCATCTTCTCAAAGTTTATGTCCAATACAAAGAAACTGAAGCAAATCTGCAGACTGGATCACCACCAAAACTGAGACAAAGTATTCTGCAAAGTAAACAAGGAAAACTAGAGGTTATTAAAGGCGGAGCTTATCTGTCTGGAAGTTATAAAGTTATCAGTTAAGTTATTAAATACGATTCTTTTACGTGTTTATAAACTCTTCATCGTGTATTTTTGGAATTCAACGCTATTAATGTGTTCCAAAATACTTATTGTGCTCTACAGGTCATGCGCATTCTGTTACTTTTCTCACCACTGACTGATTGAACCAATTACAGCAGTTTGTGATTACTAAAGACTGTTTTAAACAAACCTTTTATAAAGAATGCTTACATTACTCATTTTGTTCACATATCAGGTACCAGTTTGCGAAATTAAATGTTAGCTGATTTAAATAATGATGCGTTTTAGAACAAAAAGATCTCCATTTAATCAAGTTTGAATGTTACACACCGAACTTCGTTAATCAACTGTCCTTGGTTTTCTGTCCCTGAATTTTTCGTTTTTGTTTGTAGATTGACATACTTTTAAAGTGCGTGACAGACTGTATTGCTGTAGTCTGCATTAGTTTCATTTTATTTATGTATATTTACCACCAGATGGAGGTAGAACCAAGAATAATAAAATCACCAAACCAAGCTCTACAGAAAGTTATCCAGAATCATCTATACATTTAACAAAAAGTCTGTTTCAATGTCATTTTTTCCACTTGTAGACTCCACATTTTAAGTTAAAGAAATGTCACATTTTAAACTATGAAAGCATCTATTAACAGTTTCCCCTTCAGGACTACAAACAAATGTATTTTCACTGTTAATGAGCCGGAGAACGTCAATAAATTGTATTTGCCCACTGTCTCTGTTTTCTGGAGCTGTTGGAATGAAAACACACACACAAACCCTGCTGCGACCCCCTGTGAAGTGTGATCAGGGAACCCCTACAGAGATTACAACTAGTTAATACCCTACACAGTCAAGATATCTCTCCCCACAGGCATTTAGAATTAGCTAACACAAATACAAAATGCACAAGAGATCACACTGAGAAAACCATGTCCAAACTCAGCTGCTCACACACAAAGGTGTTAAATGCTAAATTATATTACTCAGGTACATGCAGTTTGAACACTAAATGGCGCTCATTATAACAGCTCTACTGAGTGAAGGGTCACACTTATTATCTTTTGCTCACCAAGGCTGCATTTGTTTGATAAAAAATTATATAAAATATACATTTATAAAAAATATCTCTTACAATTTTGACTTTTTTTCTCAGAATTCTGATTCCGATTTGAGTTTTCATATAAAAAAAAAAAAAAAATGTGAGTTTATATCACAATATTGATGACTATATAGTTTATTTCTTGCAATTGCGAATTAATATCCCACTATTCTGACATTATAACTCACAATCGTCACTTTATATCACAGAAATTCTGAGAAAAAAAGTCATAATTGTGAGTTTGAATTATGCAATTCTGAGAAAAAATTAAATTGCTAAAACAACAAAGTCAGAATTATGACATAAAAACTTGCGATTACCTTTTTTATTTATTTATTTATTTTTTAGAAGCGGAAACAGGCTTCCAATATATTGTAAAATATTATTACAGTTTAAAAATGTGTCTTTAAAATAATACATTTATTTGAATACATTTAAACGTAATTTATTCCTGTGATCAAAGCTGAATATTCAGCATCATTACCCCAGTCTTCAATGCAACATGAACCTTCAGAAATCATTCTAATATGCAGATTTGCTTACATAGATCTGTGTCTAGAATAGAATAAAACTATTCATTTATTTAAAAATAAATTTTTGTTTGTGTAAAAATAAATGTGTTAATGAGTACTTCAGTTAGTTAGTGACATTTGAGGGACAGTGGCAAAGGTTAAGCTAGACTCATGGTTACACATTGCTAATCACGGTAATGGAATGTTTACTTTCACTCGACATGACCAAGAGTCTTCGATTTCTTGACAATCATGGCTAATGGCTCACTTCTGCAACTTTACTTTTACTAGCTCTCAGCTTTAGCCATGGCACTACAACACCTAGCTAACCTTGCTAAAATTGTCATGAGTCCGGGTCCAGCACTTCTCCCTGTCGGCACTGGAGGCCGCAATCTCCCGTCCTCCCGGACTCATTTCCCATAACCAAATACACCTGCCACATCACTCACACCTGCCTCATCATTATTACACTCACGACACCCGCAGCTGTTCCCCATTGACACAGACTATTTAGTCTCCCCTCTCCCACCACTCTACCTGGTTGCGTTATTTGATATTTGTTATCTGATGTGTTTTGTTTCTAGTGTCTGCTCTGATCTGGGATACATGTACTGTGTTGCCGTTTTGTATCCCAGTCCGTTTCTGTTTTGTTTTCGTGCCGTGTTGGCATTTTTGTTTCAATTAAAGAGCACCTTCCCTGCACTTGGACCCTGACTCCATCTTTTTCGCAAATAGGTATCTGAATCATTGTCACAAGTAGCAATTACACTGTTCACAAGCATGATATTAGCATAGTGGTTTTCAAAGAAGAATATCTCTCACAGTATCAAACTGTTTTGAAGAGCCATTACACAGCACATCAATTCAGTGTACAGAGCAGCTGTTAAACAAGCAGATCTACCAAGCTAACAATATCCATTACACATATTTTGGAAATTGACAAAAAAGTGCCATATTTGTGTACAAACATCTGATTAGCATCTTTAAAAGAACAGATTCAGATACATTCATTTCATAAATTCCACCAAAACATCTTCTGATAGCCACATTAGGAAACATTTTAGCAACCTATTGCAGCTAACCAAGAAATAACAAGTAGCTAGCTACTTTAAGTAGCTTACTCACCTCTGCCATTTTATTTGCTGCTTAGCATGTTATGCAAGGTGGTTTAGAATACTTGGAGAAAGCTATCCATTAATATTTCCATCATTAGAATCTGCATCTAATGGCAACAGAACCAATCACAAAAACTGTAAATGCTGATTGATTCTTCTGAAGCCACAGAAAAGCATAATAACACTGAATGATTGATGGAATCATGCTCTGGTAAAACGTCTACTTTTAATATTTATTTGTGATAACATATGTTGTAGGCAAAAAAAAAAAAAAATCAGAATAGGCTACTTATTTTGAATGTTTCAGTGGAGAAAGAAGGTAATCATGCTAAAGGTAACCAGCAAAACATTGGCTTACAGGGCCTCAAGAAACATAAGCAGAATGAATGCATATGTCATCCATAAATCTATTAGTATGGAAATTGTCATATTAAATTAGATGTTTAAACAGTTTTGTAAACTATTTGCACAGATTTTTTGCACAAATTTACACAGACACAAATTCTGTATGTGTTAACAGTTTATTCAAATGGTTCAGGTCATACTTAGAAGGGAGAGGTTATTATGTGAGTATAGGAGAGCATAACTCTAAGTGGACGGCTGTGACATGCGGAGTCCCACAAGGCTCAATTCTTGCATCACTCTTGTTTAGCCTGTATATGCTCCCACTATTTCAAATAATGAGAAAGAGCCAAATTGCTTATCACAGCTATGCTGATGATACCCAGATTTACCTAGCCTTATCTCCAAATGACTACAGCCCCATTGACTCCCTCTGCCAATGCATTGATGAAATTAACAGTTGGATGTTCCAGAACTTTCTTCAATTAAACAAGGACAAAACTGAAGTCATTGCATTTGGAAACAAAGGTGTTCTCAAGGTGAATGCATACCTTGACTCTAGGGGTCAAACAACTGACAATCAAGTCAAGAATCTTGGTGTGATTCTTGATATGACCTTAGTTTCAGTAGTCACCGGTTTTATTGTAACAATTTTTTTTTTATGATTATTTTACTTCCTATTATGTAAAGTACTTTGAATTTCCATTGTGTATGAAATATGCTATAATAAATAAATAAACTTGCCTTGCCTGTGATTCAAGAATAAAGCCTAAGGGATGTACTGTACAATGCAAAAAATAAATAAATAAATTGCCTTTGTCAGGTTTTTTTTTTTTTTCAGTTAAGAATTTAATTTATGCTGTAGCCATTTTAGGATTTTTTTATTCCCCGTTCGGACACCTTGGAGATATGGAGAGGTTTAGGTTTCTTATTATTCCCACAATATTTGGTCACCGCCTTGATTTTGGTTTGTACGTGTAGGGTGCTAAACATGTTCATGAACTGTTCCTCATGTATTTCTTTTGTTTTTCTCAATCCCATCCCCATTTTTTATGAACAGAAAGACACACATCTGCTTTCCATCACACCTTTACAGCCGTGACTCGCTCTCTTGTATTCCTTTCATCTCTGTCCAGTTTCTTCCCTCACTATCTTGCTTACCTTTTGCTCTTTATTCATCATATTTTCTGTACTCTTTTTCTTCTTTTCGTGTAGCCAGTCCCTTCTGTAATTACCGCCCTGGATCTGTTAACTGTGTTTAAGTGAGTGTGTTTGCTTTGTGTGTGTGTGTGTGTGTGTGTGTGTGTGTGTGTGTGTGTATGCGTTTACTCAGGTCTTATAAATCACAGACTAAAGCAGTGGAGATGCTGACAGAAGCAAACTACTGTTTGGCTAGTCACAGTCTAGCACGGGACAATTAACACAGTTACAGTGGATTCTGTCAATATGTATATAGAAATAACCAGTCTTTTGAGATGTAGTTTGGTCACATGACATTTTAGGGTTGAATACTCCACTGTCTTCCATTGTTTGGCCAATCAGGTAGTTCTGCTCCAAAAATCGCATGTTTGGTTGAGCCAATGTTAATGTTCCTAGTCTGGTCGGGACGTCAAACAGTTTGCAATTCGTTTGGTGCTGCTTGTGGTGTATAAATTGCCATTTTGATTTTAGTTATCCATTTTTTCACTGCATTTAGAAACACATGCTTCAGTCCGTTATTATCTGAGATACAGCTGTCTATTAGTCATGATGGAGAGAAACAAAGAGCGTCCTGTTTATAGGCTGATCAATTCGACATGCAGGCGATTTGCTCTCCTGAATCATCCAACAAGCGTTGTTTAAAATAGACCCATAAAGGCAATACAAGCACGGCGCACACACACACACACACATACACACACACATATATATATATATATATATATATATATATATATATGCACAAAATTATAATTAATTATTATACAATACATTTTTTTTTCTATTTTTAAATTATATTATACAGATAAATTATCTAGTTTATACTACGCTTTTAAGTTTTAGTTGTTCTATATGTTAAACGAAATAGAAACAAGAAATGTTATTTGAAATTAAGTTTAAATATTTTTTGTTTTATATTATTAAATGTTTTTAATGGTTTTAGTTAACTATAATAATGCTAAAGTATGTATAAACATTATTGAAATGTAAATATTATTAAATTAATCGTTTCTATACTACGCATCAGTAGGTGGCAGTATACAGTTCAAGACAGTCAATAAAACAAAATATTTATAAATACTTCTAAATTAAGGCATTTCTAACTAGGGGTGTGCGATATATATCGTCTGCGATAGAATGTGCGATTTTACATTATGGAGTATTTTGCAAAAAACATTCAAAACACACCTATTAAACATATTATAAAAATGCATTTAGAATGATCACAAATTCAAGATATGGCGGCAGAAAAAAGTATAGTTAATCAATTTCACATGAAGATTGCCCTTTTTCTCCAAAAATTACCTTGATTACAAATGTGATATTGATTTTTTACAACAGTTCAATAATCAATAAGTTAATATTAAGAGACTTACATTAAAGCCACATTGCCTGTTTATGCTCTATTTTGCCAACAAAAATAATTCCAAACACAGCCACAGCACTGTATTGAGTCTCTGAGCAACATGACGGTGTTTCGTTCCTGAATGAATCAACTGTTTAAATTATTTGGTTCAATTGCAACGACTCACTTATTAACAGTTACTCGCTGCCACCTACTGGCGGTTTTAATTTCACATTTCAACTTTTTATTTTAGATTTTTTTCACGTTTTAAATCATATCAAATATCACTATTCAACTTTTATGTTTAATAAATCAAAACATTATTTATGCATTTGAAATTGCAGGTAAAATACATTCATGTCTTGCATTAAACTGTGTATAAACACATTTAAATGCCACTTCAGATGCAGCTTCTGTGTTGATTTAATTTGCTTGGAAACAGCCCAAATGTCTTATTCTAATTCACTGATTAAATGTAAGAATTTGACTCAAAAGATAATGGACACTTTTAGAAAAAAATGGCTTTATAAAAGGTAAAAATGCCCATAAAATGTAAAAAGCAGTTTAAACTTATTGGTGTGAGCTGACCACTACACAGAATATGAACATTTACATTTATTCATTTAGCTGACGCTTTTATCCAAAGCGACTTACAATTGCTATATATGTCAGAGGTCGCACGCCTCTGGAGCAACTAGGGGTTAAGTGTCTTGCTCAGGGACACATTGGTGTCTCACAGTGGATTCGAGAAGAATATCAAAAAATGAAGAATATCAAAAACTGTCCACGTCAGTCCTTAAGGTACCAGCACAATAACACACTCAGCAAAATATCGTCTAATTATCTTTAGCGAAAAAAACCCCCAGAAATGTAACAGCACGGACAGGCTCTCCACCCAGTCAACTACCACGATCCACTTCACCTGACTTCTAATCACCCGCACATGCAGTATAACCTCTGAATACTTACCTCTTGTACTTACCTCCTGTTCTCCACCTCGTTGTCTCCCCTGTACCCAGATCGTCTGCTGCAGTGGTCAGTGTCACCTGTGTTCCCGTTCGGATCATCGACTCTGCTCCTCACTCCTGAAAGACACGAAGACACAATCAGAATCACAACCCAAGATACCACGCAAGTCAACTTGAGAATCCTCACCTCTCGCACTCAGCTGCACGAATCACCTGCACCCAAGCTGTCAATAAAAGTCACTGTGTTAACACTTACCTCTGTGTCAGGCTATCCATAACAAAAGATCGGACAGACACTGTTGACAAGATGAGCTCACCCGATCCATTCCAAGAGCTCATGGATTCTCTCAAGAAGTTCCTCATGCAATCCACCACCTCACCGCCATCTTCCTCTCCACCCAGTCAACCAGCTTCCAGTTCTCCTTCTCCTGTCATGTTCGCCAGTCCCATGGCCCGACCAGCGCCCTACTCAAGTGATCCTGAAGAATGCAATGGCTTCTTAATGCAATGTTCACTTACCATCGATCTTCACCCTCAGATGTTTTGAGCGATCTAAAATTGCGTTTGTGCTCACATCCCTCACTGGTCCCGTATTGAAATGGGCAGAGACCATTATGAGTCAAGCCGGTCCCGCTACTCAATCGTTTGCACAGTTTACGGCCCATTTCTGTGAGGTGTTTGGTCTTTCACCAGGCGATTCATCAGTGGGTGAGCAACTTTTTCGGCTGCGACAGGGCTCCATGTCTATCCATGAATTCTCTCTGAAATTTCGCACCCTCGCAACCGCGAGCGGGTGGAATGAGCCATCATTAATAACTGCTTTCCGTCAAGGCTTAGATCCGCACGTGCGCTTACATCTAGCAGCCTATGACGACACCTTCGGATTGGAAAAATTCATCCAGCTAGCGATTCGTAGCTTCAACCGGATACAAGCATGCAATTCCGACACCACGGCTCCAATGACCAAGGTCACTCCTTCCTCCTTCCAGTCAGAAACCAGAAACCAACCAGAACCTATGCAAACAGACTCATGTCACCTAACACCTGCAGAAAGACGAAGACGATTGCTGAGGGGTTTGTGCCTATATTGTGAGGATGATAGTCATAAGATCCAGGGATGCCCTATTCGACCGTCTCGTCTGATGGTGAGTGGAATCCGGCCAACCTTCCCTAAATTCAAACCCCTAACCACTTGTGCTCAGCTGACGGTTGGTACAACTTCCCTACCAGTTACCGTCCTCCTCGATTCCGGATCAGCGGGGAACTTCATCGCCGGATCCCTCTGTAAACAGCTCCAACTCCCGACCATCCCGACTGAAACCACCTATCAAATTCGGGCCACAACTGGTAAGCCCCTTTCTCGACGTCTTCTTAGACATTGTGTTGGACCCCTTCAACTACGCATTGGTCAATTACATCACGAGATGATTCACTTATTAGTTCTAGACGGATCAACAGTAGACATAATCCTTGGTCTCCCTTGGCTGGTACAACATAATCCAGTATTATCCTGGCAATCAGGAGACATTCTGAAATGGGGAAACAGTTGTTTCCCACGATGCTTTCCCCAATTGCCTCGACCTACTCCAAGAAGTTTCACTGCCTTACCACTCCACGCTACCACCATTGAGAGCCCTGTCGCCCAACAATCAGTGGACGTGCCTGCCGAATATACCCACTTCAGTGATGTTTTCTGCCCTAAAAGGGCCTCCCAACTACCACCACATCGGCCATGGGACTGTGCCATCGACCTTCTCCCGGGTGAGCCAGTACCGCGGGGTAAAATTTACCCCCTCTCGTTACCTGAGCAGAAGGCCATGGAAGAGTGCATCGAGGAGGCTCTTAGGCAAGGATACATCGTACCATCTACCTCCCCTGCTGCTTCCAGCTTCTTCTTTGTGGCTAAAAAGGATGGAGGCCTACGACCCTGTATAGACTAGTGGAAACTTAATGATATCACTGTTAAATACCGTTATCCCCTTCCTCTTGTCCCAGCGGCTTTAGAACAACTATGTGGTGCCACCATATTCACGAAGTTGGACCTCCGCAGCGCCTACAATCTTGTTCAAATCCGGGAGGGGGATGAATGGAAGACTGCCTTTGTAACACCCACTGGCCATTATGAATACAGGGTTATGCCCTATGGACTCGTCAACGCCCCCTCCATGTTCCAATGATTTATGAATGAGGTGCTCTGGGAGTTTCTCCATCGTTTCGTCATCGTCTACATTGACGATATATTGATATACTCCCGGAGCCTGGCCGAACATCGCCAACACGTTGCGGAGGTCCTCCAACAATTCCGCAAGTATCAACTACACCTCAAAGCAGAAAAATGTACCTTCCATCAACCCTCCGTACATTTCCTTGGTTACATCATTGATAGTGGTGGCATCCGTATGGACAAGGGGAAGGTGGAAGCCGTCACCTCCTGGCCACTTCCCAATTCCATCAAGGAACTCCAGTGTTTTCTCTGATTTTCTAATTTCTATCGACGTTTCATTGCCAACTATAGTACCATCACTAGTCCACTCACTGACCTGCTCAAGGGAGGAAACAAGACCCTCTCTTGGAACACCAACGCCACTAAAGCCTTTCAACTTCTCAAAGAGACCTTTATCACCGCACCCCTCCTTGTAGACTCCAATCCAGACTTACCTTTCGTTGTAGAAGTAGATGCTTTGACCACAGGAGTGGGTGCGGTCTTGTCACAGCAGCAAGGGACGCCTCCCAAACTTCATCCATGTGCCTTCTTCTCACGGAAACTCAGCCCGGCGAAGAAGAACTACGACATAGGGAATCGTGAGTTACTTGCCATCAAACTCACCTTGGAAGAATGGAGGCATTGGTTGGAGGGGGCCATACATCCCTTCCTGGTTCTTACTGATCACAAGAACCTCCAGTACCTGCGTGATGCTAAACGACTAAATCCTCGCCAGGCCAGATGGGCTCTATTCTTTGCTCGATTCAACTTCAAGATCTCATATCGCCTGGGTCCCCGAAATGTAAAGGCTGACGCCTTGTCCCGAACACATGCCACCGTGGAGAGTCAGGAGGAACCAGAGGGTATCTTACCCGCCGAAATCATTGCGAGCCCTATCCAATGGTCCTCTCCACCAGTAGCCTCCGTTACACCACCTGCTAATCTGCCGGGCTATCCACCGAATCTCCAATACGTGCCCAGAACCCAACATAATCCACTCATTCAATCTACTCACACTTCCCTTGGTACTGGCCACCCAGGGGCCAACGCCACTCTCTCGTTGCTACAAGACAGCTTCTGGTGGCCCAATATGGCTAGGGACGTAAGGAGGTTTGTTCAGGGCTTTCCGGACTGTGCCATCTCCAAAAGCTCCCGTCATCTTCCAGCCGGTAAACTACTTCCATTACCCACACCTAATCGTTCATGGTCGCACCTAGGAGTCGACTTCATCACGGATCTCCCACCTTCAGATAACTTCACCTGTATACTGGTCATAGTGGATCGTTTCTCCAAATTCTGCTTCCTAGTCCCTCTCCCTGTTCTACCTACAGCCCTTCAAACAGCTGAACTGCTATTTAACCATGTTTTCAGACACTACGGCATCCCATTGTTGTTTTTAACTGTGCATAGTGGTACTGCATTTTAATGTTGGTCATAATGGTGGTACTTGGAAAGCCAAATATTTTTTGAGGTGGTACTTGGTGTAAAAAGTTTGAGAACCGCTGGTTTACACCATTACTATGTGGTTTATCACATTGCTAAAACTGCAGTTTTTAGCATGTTCTGGGTAGTTGCTAAGCTGTTCAGCTCATCCCCATCTGATTTTTCAATAATTTTATCACATACCAGGTAAAAATTGTAAGTGTTATCACTAGTAAAAGCAAGCCTTTCTTCAAAAACTTGATTATCTGAGGTATCATTTCTGTCTTTATAGCACAAATGTTGTTGGCAAGTCAAAACAAAGTTTAATACGTCAGTTTAAGGGTTTGTTCAGATCTCAAACCCAAGTATTAGCAACAGCTGTGATGCTTAACTTAGCAAACACCAATTAAAAGACGTTAGAATTGTTACGCTTGCCTTTGTCAGTAACGTTCAGTCACACGAAGGGCACCAACTGAGCTTGTTTACTTCAGTAAGCAAATGAGTGCTCTTGGCCATTGTCAGCAGTGCAGCAAACGGCCAGCTCAGGACCGTCCTGAGGGAGCTAACATTTGCAGTAACCTTTGAAAGGTCCCGCAGAGAGAGGTTTCTCTTTAGCTAATGAAAGAGAGGATCGCCAGGGGGACACTTAGCTTTCTACTTCCTGAGAGAATAATGCATTTCAATGTTACATAAACGTCCTCAGGTGCACCTTCAAGGTATCAAACGTCACTTTTATCAAGAAAAAGGTTGAATACTGTTTCATGTCCTTTTCTAGGAGGATGGAAGTGTTCTCATGCATGATTTGATGGCTTGTGAAGGGAAACCCATATGTGTTTTAGTGCAGTTAGGCTGATGTCTTGATAACAATTGTGGTGTTTAAAGTGCCTTGTTGTGCTGGTAAATTATTTAAATTTAGTTTGTTGGTGTGTGGATAAACTTAAATGGTTTTAATTGGTTCCTTTTCCTTAAAGGTTTTCACTTTTGAAAAATAAATTAGTAGCCATGAAATTTCAGTTTATAAAATTCAATGATGTTTTCAAATGACAAATTACATATATACATATAATTTATAAGTAATTTATATATTAATGTGTAATATTTCAAGACATATTTCTAGCATTTTATTGGTTAACATTTTTCTAAAGAATAATATATATATATATATATATATATATATATATATATATATATATATATATATATATATATATATAAGCAAATATATATATATATATATATATATATATAATGTTTATATATATAAATGATAAAATATTAAACATTAAAAATGTTTTCCTGCAATAAAGTTAAACATTGAAAATGCAAGTAAAACTATAGTCCTATATATGACTATTAAAATATAAAAATGATAATATTTTCATATTAATATAATAATTATTTCATACCATATGTGTCTGTGTGTGTTAATGAGTAATATTTATTTAATTGTTTAAGCATTTCAACAGTTCACGTTTTTCTAAAGAATAATTAAGGAAACTTTCTCTGAAAATTACTTTTATGAACAATTTAGACCACCATTTCATTCCTCTTCAGGAACTCGAGCTGCGTCCTGAGAACGCTAGGGGAACTC
Source organism: Barbus barbus (assembly GCF_936440315.1). Classification (NCBI taxonomy): domain Eukaryota; kingdom Metazoa; phylum Chordata; class Actinopteri; order Cypriniformes; family Cyprinidae; genus Barbus; species Barbus barbus. The sequence continues at coordinate 18,462,893 of NC_136737.1, forward strand.
CATCAGCATGACCGGCTCTGAATACAAGTGTAATCTGTCCAAAGGATGGGCGAGACGTCATGGGCGAGGTGACGTAATGACCAGCTGGTATAAAAGCTGGCCATTGAAAACCGGCGTCAGCTTTCTGTCATTCAGCTAGCGCTCTGTGTCTGAAATGTTTGCCTTATTTGGTGTTGTCTGTCTTTTGCATTTAAGCATGTCAAAGAGCCAGTATAAGGCTAAGCACATCAAGGGCGAGAGCAGATCACAATACAAGCTGTGTGTTCCTCCCTGCAAACGCTACATGTCTGCAGGTGATACACACAAATTGTGTGTGGTTTGCTTGGGAGCGAAGCACGCAGATTCGACTCTCGAGGGAACCCGCTGCGTACACGTCGCTCCCGAAAGGCTCTCTTTTCGGGGGCTCTTTCACCAGCGTTCCCCGCGGTGCTGGTCCCGCTACCGCCGAGGCGGAGCTGCGTTGGCGCTTGTGGGGTTCACAGCTGGATCTGATGGAGGGATCGGAGACGAGCAAGTCTCTATCTCCACCCTAACTCATCAGATCCGGTGACCGCTCCCTGAGATCGGAAGCCCCCCATGCGGATACTTCCCCTCGGGCAGCGGGCTCGGCACTCCTCCTCTTTTCCTCCGAGGACGTTGACATGGAGAGCGTCGAGAATGTTTTGCTCTCTCTTTCGCCCCTATATGAGGAGCTTGTGGAGGTGGTCACGTGTGCTGTGGCTAAATTAAATATCGATTGGCCGGCCGAGTGTCAGGCTGAACCGCAGAGAGGCAAGCTGGACGAACGCTTTCTGCGGGTTAAAAACCCCACCTCCACATCGGAGCCTGTTGTTCTTCGTGGGCTAGACCTTTTTCTGCACGCCTCTTCGTTGCCTCGTCTGATTGCCACGGTAATGTGGCGAGGATGAGTGAGCGCGGTTACAGAGCGATGCTTTGGGTGGAACAGATGCTCACGAGCTATCTGTGCCCCGACGCTGCGTCATCTCTGAAGGCTCCAACTTTGCCCTCCAAGCCGCTGCGCACATCGTCAGCGCTGGTGGGCAAGGGATATGTGGCAGCGGGTCAGGCTGGTTCGTGTTTGCACACCATGGCGGTGCTGCAGGCGTACCAGGCTGACCTGCTCAAAGAGCTAGATGAGGATGAGGGGATTAATGCGGAGGATATAAGAGAACTCCGCAAAACCGCTGATTGTCTCTCTGAGCCACCAATGAGACCGCCCGTGCTATTGGGCGGTCTATGGCAGCTCTGGTGGTGGTGGAGAGGCATCTCTGGTTGACCCTGTCAGATATTAAAGACCGTGACAGGGTCTTCCTTCTGGATGCCCCGCTTTTGCCTTCTGGCCTGTTCGGCGACGCTGTTGGTGCTGTCGTCGACAGGCATCAGGAGGCCAGGAAGCAAGCGGCAGCATTCCAGCGGTTTCTGCCGCGTGCTGGCTTCTCATATAAGCAGGCCCAGAAAGAGAGTGTTGCGGCCCGTTCTACCCCGCGGCAGGGCCGGGGCTGTAAGCAAGGCTCTCGGTCGGAGGCCTCGAAGCCTAAGCCGGATCTGCGGACCGTCCTTCAGGCAAAGAGGTCTTTGGCCAAGAGGCCCTGATACTTATGGCCCAGGGCTTATGAGGCTAGCCCCCTCTGGAGAACAGCGGCATTCACCGCAGTGCATGGTGCCCTGAGGAGATCGGTCTGCTAACCCTGCCACGTACGGTGTTCAGGGCATCTCCAGCGAGCACACATCCCAGTTTCTTCCACCTGGAAACGTAGCGGAGCTGGGATGCTCGCCACCCCTTCGGGGGTCTCTAGAGCAACTAGTTCGGCCGTCCCCTGCCGGTGTGCCATTCCAGAGGCCAGTCTCGAGAGACTGGTTCCCTTAATAGACCATTTGGCAGTGTGGAAACTACTGCCAAATGTGTCTCAGTGGGTCCTGCACACTGTAGAGAGAGGCTACAGAATCCAGTTTGGTTCTCCTACCCCTCGATTCAATGGGGTGAATCCCACTCTGGTGGGCCCCGAACAGGCTCTGGTAATGGAACGAGAAGTAGAAACTCTCTTAAGGAAGGAGGCCATCGAGGTGGTCCCTCCTCACGAAAGAAAGTCCGGGTTCTACAGCCGGTACTTCATAGTTCCTAAGAAGGATGGAGGGTTGCGTTAGATTTTAGATCTATGTCAGCTGAACCGCTCAGTCATGCAACTGAAGTTCAAGATGCTGACACTCAAACAGGTCGTGTCTCAGATCAGGTCCGAGGACTGGTTTGTCACGATCGATCTAAAGGACGCATACTTCTATGTCTCCATCGTTCCCACTCACAGGGAGTTCCTGATGGTTTCCTTTCAGGGGCGAAGCTTACCAATATCAGGTTCTTCCCTTCAGCCTAGCACTCTCACCACGCACTTTTACAAAGTGTGTGAATGCCACGTTAGCTCCATTGTGGCTACAAAGCATTCGCATACTCAATTACATAGACAATTGGTTGATTCTCGCTCAGTCAGAGCAGATGGCGGCTCAACATCGAGATGTTGTTCTCGCTCACATGAAAGTGTTGGGGCTAAGACTGAACGCCAAGTAGAGTTTGCTTTCTCCATTACAGAGAACCACTTATATTGGTGTGGTGTGGGATTCGACCACGATGCAGGCATGTATGTCCCCTGCTCGGATCGAGTCGATCCTCACAGCAGTCAGGAGAGTGAAAGAAGGCAGCTGCATCCAATGTGATACCTATGGGCTTGCTGTACATAAGACCCCTACAGTGGTGGAGTTCTCCCTGAGGGGAAACCCACTTTGCATGATCAAGGTCACGCAGCGGTGCCTACGTGCCTTAGACATGTGAAGACAACCTTGGTTCTTGTCTCAGGTGTTGGGAGCTCCGTGTCGCTGCGTAACGCTAGCGATGGACGTGTCCCTTACCGGTTGGGGTGCAGTCATGAGTGGCCACCCTGCAGGCGGTCTGTGGAGTGGTCGCCATCTCACGTGGCACATCAATTGGCTAGAGATGCTGGCTGTGTTTCAGGCTCTGAAACACTTTCTCCCAGACCTAAGAGGTCACCATGTGTTGGTGCGCACCACCAATGAGGTCTGCGGTAGCGCCCCCTGTACAGGCTGGCACACCAGATACTTGTGTGGTCCCAGCGTCCTCTCGCTGAGAGTAGTTTACATCCCTGGGCATCTCAATGTGGGAGTGTAGTACTCCTGAAAAGAAGTTTATAAAGATGATTAAAGAAAAATGAAAAAGAGAGCGCTGCAGTAATGGCTTCTTTAATGGCGTATTTACTCTGAATGAATAAAAGCATTTGCGTATAACAAAAGCTCAGCACATTACAGCATCAACATTACAGTATCACTCTTTCCCAGTAATGACTTAATGTAAACATGAGTGACTTCAAACACTTTCCCTCACAACAGAATAGGAAAATACGATCAACAGGCTATTTAACAAACTCTCTCTATACGGTTCACATGCTCTAGTCTCAACTGACACAGTGACACTCAAAACACACGTTTTTTAGAAACAGGATAAGATATTCAAATGTACACATAAGCACCAAACGATATATAACATCTTCATTAGTTTTTACCCTTACCAATGAAATGAAAAAATTTAATTGATGATACAAAAATACAGCTGGTATATTAACCACGTGTTCATTTCTAAATGCTGTTCAATCCCTCGTATCTGATGAACTTCATTCAATAAAGACATATACAAGATTAATTCAGATAACGATAATGCATAACTCAGGCACAAAAGGGTTAAATTACCTAAATGAGCCAGTTTAAGATAACTCATAAGTATGAAACAACATCATGAACTTTTATACACACAGATAGCATCGACATACTGACCATTTATCACATATAGTGGCTATTGCGCTAATCGCGAGGCACCCACGCTAACCATGTGCTCAGGCCTGCTAAACTCGTGACACACTATAAGTATAGTAAAACAAATTGCTTTCAACACACATAAATCATCAATATGACATTACACAGTGTTTATATTTAACAGAAGAGTGTTTTGTGCATCTTGTTTTATGATTACCTGAAAAGAAGTTTATAAAGATGATAAAAGAAAAATTAAAAAGACAGCGGTGCAGTGATGGTTTTTTTAATGGCGTATTTACTCTGAATGAAGCACATCATGCGCGCCACCTACTGAAACGTGCAACGACGTCATGACGCAGGTAGGCCAAGTGAAAATAATTAATTAAATAAATATATGCACAATAATGCACATAACACCTTTTAAAAACAAATAGGAAATTAAACACTATTTAGCAATATTAGAAAAATAACAGTTCTATAAAATGGATTCAAAGAAAATGTACCACATAAACATAACTGGTATTCAAATATTCAATATATCACAGAAGCAGACATCCTGTCGAGACAGGGGCCAAGGCCCCGGGGATGGATGCTTCATGCCGAGGTGGTGTAGCAGATTTGGAGAGTGTTTGGCCAGGCTCAGGTGGACCTCTTTGTGACTCGGGAGACATCGCAATGTCCCCTCTGGTACTCTCTGACTCATCCGGCTCCATTGGGGCTGGATGCCATGGTACAGACTTGGCCGAGGCTTCCCCCGCCTTTCCCCCGTCTCGTTCCCTCAAGGAACTAGGGTTACATAAGTAACCTGAGGCTTTGTGTTGTTTTCCTGTTTTCCAGTACAAATATCTTACTATACTTAGAACAAGATAAATTTACTTGAAGCAAAATTACTTTGTTTTATAACAAATTTAGAAAAAAACATAAGTAATTTTTTTAAGCAAGAAAAAAAATCTTCCAATGGGTTCAGAAAAACAAACTTAATTCAAAAGGAAAACAAGATTGCTTTTAGAGATCGAACAATTTAGACTGCCATTCATATTGTTTGTGTTTCGTAAGGAAATACAGCATGTTAAATGTTAATGTCGCATGTTGCCTTAAATGTTCTCAATGCTATCTTTGTTAACACATGTGAATCAAATGTTATTTCATACTGTTGATCTTTTAACCCTCAAACACACTTACACACCCACCTGCGCACGCAGACGAGTCGCACACTTAAAATCATTTAGCTTTCTTTCTTGCATTTATTTAGGTCAGAAGGAGAAAGCAACCAGAGTACCCTATATAAGTTTGTTACGAGCTGCCCTGAAGAAGCGTGTACATGTGAAGCCCCAGAGCGCAGCTCTACTGGGGAACTCAATGTATGTGCTTTCTGACAGACTCGTTAATCTATAGAGCCGCTCTGTACGGCTCAGAAATAGGTCAAAGCTGAGACTAGGGTTTTATATGAGTGTGCAATATGTGTGTGCGAGTGTGTTTCACGTGATAATGTTGTATCTGCATCGTATCTGCACTATGGCTGTCATTACAAAAGATAATAATCACATGGCTTGAACCGACTGTGATTTTATGGATAATATTTTTTTTCTGTTGCTCCAAACATGTGCTCTCTCTCTCTTAAAGATTCAGACTGTGACTTATGCATGGTGTGATATTGTATTTAAGCCTGACATGTGTTTGGAACTAGCAACAGCTAGCTAGAACTTGGCTAGCAAGACACTAGCCTTCTGTAAATGTAAGTTTATTGGAATTCTGCCAAGTCAACACTGTAGTTTGATAGCTAATCACGCTAATAGCTTATTAATTAAATCAAATATACAATTAAGATAAAGAAATGGGCTTTTATGGAGTAATTTATAAACGTACTATTAAATGTACTTTTAGATGTATACATGTAGTTTTCATATAAGATAAAATGTCATATTGCAGTTCAAACTACAGTAACAATATATGACTAAATAGCTACAATATAATATTTTTTGCCAAGGTTGTGCAGCCCTATACATATATAAAATATTTTATTATGAAACATTAAAAATAAAAGACTTACTAAAAAGATGATATATTTTATCTGTTAAAATGTAACCACAGGAGCAATGTGTCAAAGGAACCATCAAAATAAATTGAAACTGAAATGATTTGAATGTCTATTCCATAACCCATGTAAGACAACTACAAACAAACATATTTAGCAGGTTCTTCAAATCATTAATTATTAAAGTATGAGCAACAAGACAGAAAAGGTGGACATGATCAAGATCTCATGATCTCTCATCAAGAGCACCCTTGATTTGCAGGAAGTCATTTTATAATTTAGATCATACATCTGGAAAATATAGCAGCTGTCTTTTGCAGCGTATGTGTGGTTTAAATACATCTGAGAGGCCAGACCGCTGTTGACGCAACAGTGTTTTAAAGATCAAACGTTATAAGCAAAACACAGAGCTCGATAGTCCACGATCAAAGAGCAGTGCACCCCATTCGACATCGTAAACACACACATGCGAGTGCTCACACTCATAAATTCATACTGAGGTGCTCTGGATCTTGTGGTTGTGATAAAACACTTCACTGATGAAATATTTGCAAGTGCTTTGATGCATAATTCTATTGTTCTGCCTCTTTTGTAAATTTTACAAGCTTTTCCAAACTCACAGTTACATCAGGCCATATATAAATGTTGCACAGGATTTTAAATACTTCTGAAGGCATGTTCCGGGTCCAATACAAGTTATTTATGAAGGTTTCAAAAGGAGGTTTTCACAGCAATGTAATGGAAGATCCATTTTGGTTCTCCAAAGAACCTTGTGAACAGGGCGAAGGACATTTTAATAATCTAAAGAACTTTTTCCACTTTAAAGAACCATTTAGGGAATGCAGGGAAGTTAAAAGATTTTCATGGAGCCATTGATTCCAATAAAGTACCTTTATTTTTAAGTGTGTGGAAGCCTGTGAGGCACTGCATTGTAAAGAAAGTACAAAAATTTATATCTTGTTTACACTTTTAAAAGGTAACTTTTATTATGTTTCATGCATTTCTGAAAACACATTTTTTTGTTTTTATATAAACTGAGAGATTATTCAAATTTAATTTATATGCTAAAAATGTCTTATTTGTAAATATTAACAGTATTTGGCTGTGCAAAAGTCACTCTCATGTTGCTAGGTTGTTGATAAAGTGTTCTGGGTCAAAACAGTTTGTCATGAAGACTCTACAATAATCTGGTTTTGAAATATGGCTCAAAGCCTTCTTTAAATGTAAACCTATTGGATTTGTGCCCGCATTATCCACCAAGTGAAATCGTAGTTTGATAAAGTAGAAATTAAAAAGTAAAAACATGAATTTAATACATTTATGTTTCATATACATGCTATTCTGTAAATATAATTTTTACTTGTTTTATAAACGGCAAGATTATTTACATGTATTTTGTATGCTAACATTCAGTATACAGAACTTAAAACTTGTTTTGAAACCAAAACATTCCTTTAAGGTAACTAACTGCTCATCTTTGGAAATCAATGTTGCATGCAATTTTTCTGTATGGACCTAAAAGTAAACAGTGCATGTCGACTTTCTATGACTTCAAAAGATTTGTACAATGTAGTTTTGAATCACCTGATTGACTGTCACTTTTAGAGGTAAGTTTCTGTAAGAGGGGTTTCAGTTCACCTCAAGGTCAAGACCAATTCTCGTTAAACATTATCTTCTGTGTTTGATTCAGGATTAAGTGGTGCCATTCCATTTCGAGCTTGTCTATGGGGACAAATAGTATTGTCTAATACGTCCATGAATCATGATAATGAAGAGTATGACTATTTTCTATAGAAAATATTTTGAGAGCATTCAAATGAAAATGTGACAACAAGGTAAAACAAATGTTTTGGTAAGGTTATGGAATGTGTCGAAATACACAAATGTACAATAACCTGGAGTCCGTAATCTGCTGGTTTCCATCAAAACGTCTGACATCTGAATGAGTTTTTTTCAGACTAGCGGTCTGATCTATTCAAATAAACATGGTCGTTCTCAAGGTTGACGCAACAATTCTGACCCAAAATCAACTTCATCTCGGTCTTAGGAGCAGGGCTTTAAAGTTCCAGACGGTGTTGTAAATATTTAACAAGTGTTAACCTATCAACCTATTAACTAGTTTAATTTAACCTGAAGCAAACATAGCTAAAGTTAGTTATTTACAAACATTGACCTTTGTGTTTTTCTATAAGGTTTATCTTTGCTTGTAGTACAGTTCTATCTCTGTAGAAGTCTGCAGAACCATGTTTTTATGCAACACTTTTTTAAAAATGTTTTGTCCATGTTATATGATACATGTCATATGATACATTTTAATAGTTTTTTTATTTGTTTGTTTTGCAGCTGTAAGCTTGTGGTATGCTTGATGTACGAGAAGCATTTGTTGGCCATCTGATGATTTAGTTTGACCTCATCAAAACCTACAGATCAGCGTATAATTCATTCAATATGAATGTAGCCATACATTAATCAAAAGATGTTTGCATTTGCCTCCACCCCCTGATGTAACTTTTTGATCCTCAGCTCCAGGTGTTACTGGTGTTTACAAAGCCAAGGAAGGTGAGCCCTCTGTGGTGAAGGGTGAAAAGAGGTCATCTGCCTAACATTTACAGCCTATATGAACTGTTTATAGAGATATGGAGGTTTTATCACCAAGGTATTTAAAAGAAAAGCAGCCACAATTTAATTTGGAGAACACAGGGCAGCTGTTTTCTAGATTCAGCTGTTTGTTTCAACCAATGATTTTGTTTTATCCTGGAAAAAGTTGATGTCTCACATGCATTCTTAAATGTGCATTGTGTAATATTTAGGAGGATATATTGACAGAAATGCAATACGATATACACAACTATGATTTCAGAGGAGTAGAAAGACCTTACATAATGAACCTTTATGTTTATATTACCTCAGAATGAGCAATTTCTATCTACACACACTGTGAATCCCATTACATGGAAGTCGCTATTTTGCGTTGCCATTTTTCTACAGTAGCTCTAAATGGACAAACTGCTCTACAGAGCGTGTTTTGTCACTATGTTGTTCTTGCGAATAAAACACTGACACAATGATGAACAAGTAACAATAATACTCACACTAACATCAGTTTACTGAATAATTAAGTAAATATAATTCCTTAATTTACCTTTGTAAAGAAACCTCATTGCTTGGCTGGCTACTCTTTGCCGTCTCAGACAACAACATCTTTCACAATTCGCAACCTCACAACTAGATGTCGCTAAAATTTACACACTGCACATTTAATGTAGGATAATAATATTAAACATTTTTAATTCCATAGTTAACTCCAAGTTAACTTTCCAGTCATTTGGTGGTTCACAAAATGTTTGTTCTGGTGATATTTTAAAGAATTGTGATAACCTGCCAAACAACTTTTAGCAGATATTTCCAGTAAGAATATTTGTATCTAAAATGGTCTGTTATGAGTCAGAATTCATTGGAACGGATATGGAGAAATTTTGCATTACATTGCATACAGCTTTTCATGTTACAAAACGTTAATTGATGGACTGGAGTCGTGTGGATTATTGTGATGTTTTTATCAGCTGTTTGGACTGATTCTGACGGCACCCATTCACTGCAGATGATCCATTGCTGAGCAAGTGATGTAATGCTACATTTCTCCAAATCTGTTCTGTTAATTAAACAAACTCATTTTTCAGCATATTTTATTTTTTAAATGAACTATTCCTTTAATGTTAGGATTAGGTTTTTAAAGAAATTGAATTTGAAATTGGAGTTATACAAACTAATAAACAGAACAATTTTTTGTGAACATGCTGTGTTTGTTTTAAATCGGTCATTAAACGCCAATTGACTCAGGCTATTGACTATTTTAGCAGTTTGTCAATGGTAGAGTGACCAGGCGACAGTTACTGAATGCATTAGAGTTTCGGAAGGGAGAAACTCACAAAGTGCTGATGTGTGAAAAATGGCCTCTTTAAGCCTAAGGCTGTGACACTTGCCAATATTCCGACCTTTAACATGTATGTGTGTTTGGTGGTACCTCTAAAAAAATGGCTAAAATCTCTAGGATCTCTAGGATTAGCTAAAGACAGACACGGGACAGTCCTGCTTAAAATTCGATCATTCAGCATCCGGCTGTGCTCAAAGACTTACAGGAATTCTCGCACATACAACCTCACGGCAGAATTGGGAGTTCTTGGCACTGGTGGCTGACCAAACTCAGTTGCCTAGCAACCAGGTGGCTCATTGAATGAAGGATGTCAGGATTGTATGTGTGTCTGTACAAGAGTACAGAGTTTGCACTATATCCTCCAAGCATGCTTTACAATCAACGTCTTTCCGACCAATCACAGCTCTGCAATTGACATCTGTCGAGTAACCACATAGCCCATCAATGCGAATGATGCTCTCAGCAGATCTACTTCTAATCCGCATCCTCCATTGGTTTTCTAAGCTTGTTACTTTTTTATGCTGGCCTTAGAGTTCAGAAGTTCAGAAGCACTTACACAGAAAAAAAGGGTGTATAAATAATTTAAAGAAATTAGCAAGTTTTTTTTCTTAATAATTACAAAGAAATGCCAAGGGCAATAAAAAAAAAATTAAGTTGTAAATGAATCAATGATTAGTGGAGTAACACTATTACAGTTTTTCTACTTCAAAATTCATGTTTAATTCAGTATGTTACTTGGTTTATTTGTAAATGTGAAATTTTAGCAATTTCAGAGTGAAAATGTTTTCTACACACATTTATTTCTATATAACACAATGAATTAAACATGACATTTTCACATAGAAAGAGTTTTTTTTTTGGTCACACTTTATATTAGGTGGCCTTAACTACTATGTACTTACATCATGATGGTGCCCCATTTTGACAAACTAAAGACCACTACCTATTTAAAAACATTGCTGAGACCTTGTCTAAACCTAGATATCCTGTCTAAACTTCCTGTTTCAATAGGAAGCACCAAAATAGCAAAATGATGGACCAAAAATGCGTTATGTCTTTAAATGGAAGACCAGTGTTCTTGTTTTCTTTGTCTTTCATGGTTTCGTTCTCTCTACAGCTTAAAGCATCTAAGTATGGCAGAAAGAAGCGCCTCTCCTTTCACTCCTAGTCTCTCAGTCGTCTGCTCTCCTCCCTCAGGAGAATGAAAGATCTGAGTCTCTACTTCACCCTGATGGGACTTCCCACCAGGAAACTCTTGCAGCTCCCGCCCCCTCAAAAGCAGCCAAATTATATGCTTGGCTTTTACAACTAGATCAACAGCCTGTCTTGATGTCTGTCATTAAGCAATGTAAATTCTTCACAAACAGCAAGAGCAAGGCAGGACATGTTTATTGTAGATGTTTGTAGTCTGTCTCAAACAGAAGATTTTACCCTGCAGAGATGCTTTTTTTTTACTTATTTATGTAACTCAATTGCATCTTTCCAACCTTAGGAGACACCTCAACATGTTCACGTACTTGGCAGCACTGATGTGTTTAGCAGCATCAGCAATGTCTCTGATTTAGTAACCCTTGCGTTAGCATCGGTTTACTGAACGCTATGAGTGTGTTGTGTGTCTTTCTGGGAAAATGACATGCTATGTTTCCCTTATAATCTATTCAGCGCTACCTTAGAAAGACTCCACTAACCAGGATATGACCCATCTTGGGTTTCTATCGTCTCTGATTTTCTCATTTGAAGACAACAGATGGGAAATACGAAGTAGCTAACATTTCCAGTGTGCATAATAGAGGGTGATGATGTCTGTTTTTGTTGAATAATAGATGAACTATGTGTTGCAGTCTCAGTGTTGCCACAGGGGGCACTGTAGCAATCATTAGCACAGACTGTTTTGTTGTAAACCGTTTTCTCTTTCAGTCCAACAACTGTTGTGACAGAGCAAAAATTGGAAGAGAATCTTACAAGGACCTGCACATGACATGTTGAAAGTAGATAAAGTAGATATCATGGCCATGGATTAATAATTTTTCCCATGGCAGTGAACTTTTTAATTCACTGCCATGTTTTATTAACTTGTTCCCTCATTTTCGTTAAATATTGGCCATGTTGTACTAATTCTATCATGTTTTAGTTCAATCATTGCCATTTGTACAAATTTCTTCCCTTGTTTTAGATAAATCATGGCCATGTTATGCTAATTTGTTTCCTCTTTTTAGTAAAATCGAAGTAGCCACTGTACTAATAAGTAAAATCGGCGTAGCCACTTTATAGTGAAGTCATCGTAGCTACTGTGCTAATTAGTAAAATCGTAGTAGCCACTGTATTAAATAGTGAAATTGTCACGGCCACTGTCATATTGTACTTACTTGTTCCCTTGTTTTAGTTCAATCTGGGCCTTGTTGCACTAATTTGTTTCCTCGTTTTAGCACTGTACTAAGTTTTTTCCATGTTTTGGTTAAAACATGCCCAGGTTGTACTAAATATTCCCTTATTTTAGTAAACTGTGGTTACATTGCACAAAATTGTTCCCTCGTTTTAGTTACATTGTGGTATGTTGCACTAAATCGCTCCCTCGTTTTTAGGTAAATCATGATCACATTATACTAAATTGTTCCCTTGTTTTAGTTAGGGTGTGTTTACACGACATCAATGTATTATAAATGAAAAAAAAAATTATTTGCGTTTTTGTAAAGTTTTGCATACAGATGACAAAATCTACCGAAAATTAATCTTAAACTAAAAACATTGTATTATACATGCCAACCAGTAGTTGCCTGCACACATACCTATAGACTGAACACGTAATACGCATGTCGTCGCATGTCCAAATTTAGTCAATTTCATATTTTTTCACAAATCGATGCTATTGGTCAGTCCCAGTTATTTTTTTTTACAAATTATTAACCAATCTAAAGTGTTGAAAATAGCTTGAGAGCAAATCTCTTAACTCCATTGGACACTTCAACTGTCTGAGAAGTCTCGAACTCTACCTCTTCTTCCTCGCGGCATTATGTCTCCTCAAGATTGAAAGTCGCAGCGAATCCTCGTCAAGCAACACGTCCTCTGAGGTAAATGTCCTCAAAACACTGGTTATTCATGATTTAGTTATAAGAATTATATAATAACAGTTTATATATTATATATATATAACAGTTTTATCTCGAGCCGTTTTTATTTATGGGAGAAAAAAGGGCTGTCTACTGGCGCCAAGTAAGCCTAACTTTGTCTGTTTTTTAGACAATAACGAGTGAAAATAGTTAGGTTAGATACATTTCAGTAGGCCTGTTTTGTTAAAAATCGATAGCTGTAATGCTTCGATGCAGAAGGAAGCCCATGAGCCACAAAGGTAAATTTGCGAGCAGATTAGGCTAATTTCCACCTATTAGACAGCATAGTCAGCTCATCGTTTTTTGTATTGCATCACTTATAGCTCTTAAACCTTTAAAATAGAGTTTAGGAAGATGTATGTAACCACAATCATTAGCTTTGATTAGCTCTTAAAGCCTTGTCTCTTGTCAAAAGGCTCAATGCGACCGCAGACTTTGATGAACACTGCTGGCAGCAGCGACGTCTATGTCCGTACCATTCTTATCAATGACAGCGTAATATCGTATCTCCCTGCTCCCAAGTCATAAATCTTGTATCTCTGATTAAACATGATTTTGGGGAAATGTTGTGTTAATGTTGGTACACAACAGTATATGATAGCAATATAAGGTATAATACCAACTTTAACGATACAATGTTTAATAACTCAAAAAAATATGCTGCTTTTTTAATTTCCTGAAAAATAATGGTTTTGGAGATGCGAGGATTCCACCCGACAGCGACGATGTGCATAATGTCACCATTTTCACCTTTTTGTATTTCACATAGAGACGGATACTTTGAAATCCATTTTCAAAAGTTTGCTTTTTCAGGTCCCCAAATTGCCATTATCATGTAGATGAATGGCCAAAACACATAACATTTTTTTTAATGAAAGCTTGAAGCTTGGCTTTTATTTTAGAAATAAATCAAATTTTACTATTAATGCCAAAAAGAAACTTGTAGAAGCTACTTTCCTAACTGTGCTTGATTATGGTGATATATTATACATGCATGCGGCCTCTTCTATCTTAACAAGCCTTGATTCGGTATACCATGCTTCACTACGTTTTATTACAAATGCAATATCCCGTACTCATAATTGCATTCTATATGAGATGGTGGGTTGGACATCATTAGCTATACGTAGAAAACAGCACTGGTACATTTTTATCTATAAAGTAATGTTAGGTAAACTTCCAGCTTATCTCTGTACTCTTCTTTGTCTTTGTTCTGGCAATTACCAGCTACGCTCTTTCAAGTGTTTGCTTTTTAACATACCCCGAGTTTGTACAGAACTGGGGAAAACTGCATTTTCATATTGGGCACCCTGAACATGGAATAATTTGCAAAAAGATCTAAAACTTGATAAATTTGTGTCTATTGGTGAATTTAAAGGCATCATAAAGAGAATGGTATTGGAAGCTTGTGATTGTTTTTGTTGAGAGGATATGTTTAAATATTGTTGTAATGTGTACTTGTATTTTATAATTGTCTTACTGTATGGCTGCTACCTTGGCTAGGTCTCTCTTGTAAAAGAGATTTTAAATCTCAACGAGACTTCCTGGTTAAATAAAGGTTAAATAAAAATAAAATGTTAAAAACGGTTTGGTGTAAACAAATATTTAGCTAAATTGTTCTAATTCATTGCCTCAGTTTAATTTAGTTAAATGTGGCCACAGAACAAATGAAGTTCTGGGTATAAATTCTTGATTACTTTGGTAATTAGTTCATGTTTATAGCAAGCTATATTAAAAAATATATATATATATATTGGATTTATGGCACAATCATTTTGAAGGAAATTGTATCGTCCACTTGAGTTCTGAAGTTTGTTACTGCCAGAGTAACAAAAAAGGGTTTTTATTCCAATTTTTATCTATCTTTGCAAACTCACATAGTGTAAGTGTGTACAGTGTAAGTGTACTGTTACAAACTGTACATAGTGTGTTTGTCATCGGCCACGGATGAAATGTACTGATATTCGTTGCTGTTCCCTTTATGGAAATTAACCATGGTTTTACTACGCTAACCATAGTATTTGTAGTAAAACAGTGGTTATACAAATAGTAATCAATACACCAAAAAACATGGTTATTACACTTTTACTGTAATAAAACCATAGTTCACTTCCGTAAGGGTTATGGCTAGTTAGTAGAAACTCTTATTAAACTGTAGTGCTATCATGATACACTTGGTTAAATAGTGTATAAAGCACAAAGTTAAGTACTCAGGACAAAGATAAACTGTTCGATTGCTACATGCCAATATGCTAAACCACCGTTTAGCTCAATAGATGAATTGGATGGAGAAGATTGAGCTCTGATCGTGGGAAAAAGATAGCACTTTGCCAGCAGTGTTCTGGCAGGGCTGCGATTAAAATGATTTCATGGGTGAAAATGAAGAAATGCACACACAGGTTTATGGTGCAGTAATGCTGTGATGCTAATGTTACGGTTCTGTTTCTGTTCAGTTTGGTTTTGCCCATATTTGGTTCTTCCTGTTTTAGTTCCTGACCTAGTTTTGTTAATTAACTATCATCCCCATCACCTGTGTTTGATTAATTATCTCGTTTGTGCCTTTGTTCTAGTCCCTTTATAAGTCCTGAATTTCCCTTCAGTGTTTGTCCGTTCTTAAGTTAGTTTAATGTCTAAAAGTGTGTTGATGCCATTTAATAAAGAATACTCCTTTGTCGAGCGCCTATTTTTCTACAACCACCAGACGCATAACAGAAGAACGGACCCTTACCGAAGACATGAGGAGGAGGTTAGTTTTGGTTCCCCGGAAGGGAGCTCCGGAGATCCTCAGCTCGCTTCCTCCATACGCCGCGAGCTTTCGGTTTCCGCCCGAGGCGAAGAGGATTCTGCCCAAGGCGAAGAGGAATCCGCCCGCGGCGAAGATGAAACCGCCGTACACGGCGATGAATGTTCCGCCTGCGGCGAAGAGGATACTGCTGCAAGGGGCGATGAACGTAGCGCCGTCCGCGGCAAAGATGGCTCCGCCCCCTACTACGGCTCACCCCCAACCGAGGGTAGAAGTTCAGGTGCCGGTAGGCGTGCTAATAGTATATGAGGGAATGTCATTCCCTCCAGTGCCTGCTCCTCGCCAGAGCCCTCCAGTGCCTGCTCCTCACCAGTGCCCTCCAGTGCCTGCTCCTCGCCAGTGCCCTCCAGTGCCTGCTCCTCGCCAGCCCCCTCAAGTGTCCGCACCTCCAGAGCACCCCCCAAGTGTCCGCTCCTCCAGAGCGTCCCACAGAGCCCGCTCCTCCAGAGCGTCCCACAGAGCCCGCTCCTCCAGAGCGTCCCACAGAGCCCGCTCCTCCAGAGCGTCCCACAGAGCCCGCTCCTCCTGAGCTTCCCACAGAGCCTGCTCCTCCAGTGTGGCCCCTAGAGGGGAACATCCCAAAAACAATTTTGGGGGGGGGCCATATAGTCTCTGCCTGTGTGGCCGGGCCAAGGGCCAAGGCCACTGAGCTCCCTGATCCACCTTGGGCTCCCAAAGGAATAATACCGCCATGGCCATCCAAGCCCTCTGATCCGCCATGTCCGTCCAAGCTCCCTGATCCGCCATGGCCGTCCAAGCCCTCTGATCCGCCAGGACCGTCCAAGCTCCCTGATCCGCCATGGCCGTCCAAGCTCCCTGATCTGCCATGGCCTTCGAAGTCTCCAGTCCCGCCATGGTCTCCCGAGTCTCCAGTCCCACCATGGTCTCCCGAGTCTCCAGTCCCGCCATGGCCTTCCAAGTCTCCTGATCCGCCATGGCCTTCCAAGTCTTCAGTCCCGCCATGGCTCCCTGAGTCTCCTGACCCGCCATGGCCTCCCGAGTCTCCAGTCCCGCCATGGCTCCCTGAGTCTCCTGATCCGCCCTGGAGGCTTCCCGAGTCTCCTCCTTGTCCTGGCCCTGTTCTAGCCTCCAGGGTGCCCGCCCCCCCTCCCCGATGTTACTGTTACGGTGTGGGACGCACCTTCCGGGAGGGGGGCGATATCTGTTACGGTTCTGTTTCTGTTCAGTTTGGTTTTGCCCATATTTGGTTCTTCCTGTTTTAGTTCCTGACCTAGTTTTGTTAATTAACTATCATCCCCATCACCTGTGTTTGATTAATTATCTCGTTTGTGCCTTTGTTCTAGTCCCTTTATAAGTCCTGAGTTTCCCTTCAGTGTTTGTCCGTTCTTAAGTTAGTTTAATGTCTAAAAGTGTGTTGATTCCATTTAATAAAGAATACTCCTTTGTTTATTCCTTTGTCGAGCGCCTATTTTACTACAACCACCAGACGCATAACAGCTATAGGTTCACTCTTCTATTTCCTAGCTTCTAGCATTACGCATTGTGCTGCAGGGAACACATTCAACACAGTAGTGTGTCTGGGCACATGCATCCCGTGCAGACGGAGGAGATATTTATTTTCTCTCTCGCTAGCACTCTAACCTGAGGGTTTCATTAGGGAAAAATGCCAGTGTACTCTGATTAGCATGCTAGTTCTAGTACAGCTACCAGTAATTCGGTTCACCTCACACCAGTCAGAACATGAAAACCATGAGAGCATACGTTCTTTTTTTCAGTGAAGTTTGATTTTGGCAACAAGTAGTTCCTGCCTTTCCAACAGAAGTCAGTCCTTCTGTAGAAACACACACACAGAGGCTATATTTAGAAAGCTAGCATGATGCTTATTGCACAATACACCCTGTATACTTCCTACTATTTAAAAATACAGCATGTGAAACATGTTATATGTTTAATGTAAAAGTGTATTTTATCTAACTGCACTGGCAGATTTTTTCCACTTGTTCTCCCCCGAGTTACGTCGTCTGCCATTTTGGAGAGTACCTCAGAATGTATTTTACATAATCAGCGTTGTTTACGTTCGGGGGGAAAGTGCACGCATGAACATAATCGGTGTATTAAGCGTTGTTTACGCTTAGGCGAAAGCATGCGTATACGCTGTGATACTCTCTAAAATGGCGGACGACGTAACTCGGGGGAGAAGATTGGTTGAGTAAATTATGTTATTTTTGTTTTCTTTGCGAAAAAAAAAGTATTCTCGCAGCGTTGCAAAACTGAAGTTGAGCCACTGATGTCACATGGACTGTTTTACCGATGTGTTTACTACGTTTCTGGACCTGGGAACAGTTACAACAGTTCAGTTACATTGCTGTCTATGGAGGGTCTGAGAGCTCTCCGATTTCATCAAAAACATCTTAATTTGTGTTCCGAAGATGAACGAAGGACTTACGGGCTTGGAACGACATGAGGGTGAGTAATTAATGACAGAATTTTAATTTTGAGGTGAACTAACCCTTTAACACAGATAAAAAATATACAATCTATGAAAACATGTCTTATTATCATATGCAATGTTGCATCTTAAGTGAATTGATTCCGTTTCAAGGACTTACCCATTATAAATACCTGTTATGAACAAAAATACCCATTATGAATATGATCTCTTGACATGTGCTGCTTCGTACTGGACAAAAAGCAAGGGGCAGCCCAACATAATAACATTATTACGTCAGTGTGATGTGTTACTGTTTCCTGTTTGATGCAGATCGCCTACTATTGTGACCCAAGGCAACTTTCCAAAAGCCAATTTGCAGCTCTTTACACAACAACACTGGCAACAGAACCAGTGTCATATCAATTGAGGTAAAACTATCAGCCATCAGATTCATTGTCATAAATACATGTTGAAAATTAGAGCTTTTAGCTGCTTAGAACACAGCACTGGTGTCAGAGTTAGGACTTTTAATAAGTAGAAGATCACCTACGGTTCTTCATGAAAAATAGATTTTGAGTTGGTAATGTCTCTGTGTGTGGTGTTTGTTTAAAACATTAAAGGGGTGCTTTTTGTCTTGTTTCCTGGTAAAATATCTACAAATGATTAAAACAAGATAAATTTACTTTGTATCTTCAGTAAGAGTGTATTTTTCTATAGCCAGGTTTCCATCCAAAGTTGTGAATTTAACTTGTGCACAAAATTGGAATGTCACATAAAACGTTTGCGAATAAGCACAGTTTCCATCCGACAAGTCAAAGAGAACAAAATCATCTTTACCTGATAAACTGGCATTAAATAATCACAAAGAAAAGTGTGAGAAGCCACTGAAAATAATAATTTTCATATATAATAAATTACTTGTGCCTCAGAATGAGCTGATGAAACAATAAATGCAGCCATTGCTTTCACAGGTAGATGACTGCTGTTTTGGGAATATAATCGTTTAAGTTCTAGGAGGCAGTATTACAGAAGATGACAGACTTTGCTTGGGCATTTCAGAGTGACCATAACAGCATTTCAGATTTTGAGCAACAAGATCGGTCCACTGGTTAGTCAGATTATGACATCCCATCGTGCAAAATCACATGACTGCGCATAATGCACATGGAGGAATTTATTCGGCAAATGCGTTTCCATCTCCCATCGCTCGCATTAACCATTTTACGCACAAGTCAAAAAAGTTTTTGCGAAATATTTTTTTTTTTTTATTTGGCATTTACATCACTCATTTCTGATGTGATTATTCAAAATGTGAATTAAAACAGGGTTATGGAAACTTAGCTTATGTAAGTTAAAAACAAGTGGAAAAAATCTGTCTGTGCAGTAAGACAAAAATATTTTTATTTCAAATACAATGTATGAAAACAAGTGTGAAAATGTTATACACTATTGATTCTCATATAAATTTATCTTCTTGTAAGGATTTTTAGATATTTTAACTGGAAATCATGACAGAATGCTCCTTAGGAATAAGGTTTTAGAGACGTGTTTAGCGTTGTGCTTCTTAGAGAAATTAACTTACATAAAGATAACTATATGGCTAACATTTAAAGCTGTTCTTTACTGGCAACAAGAAAGCAGTTTCCAGAATGTTGTCTTGTAATTATGGTAACACTCACATGAACAAAGCAGTAGCACATTGAAATCTAAGTCAAACGATGAGTCAAAATTTCATTTAATTTCTTCATATTTCATTACAAGAAAATTTGAACCAAAAAATAACAAATTAGATGTTTTTTTCTTAATTATTATTATTTAACCTTTATTTAACAAGGAAATTTTAAAACTCTTGAGATTTAAAATCTTATTTACAAGAGGGTCCTGGCCAAGATAGGCAGCACATTTAGTTACACATAAAACAAAATACATTAGTTGACATACACAAAAACATACACAATTCACTCAAAATATTTACAATCAGGTGACTCTACAACTAGATCCTTTAAAATACATCTAAAATCATTTAGTGATACCAACTCTTTTAAGCATAACTTAGCTTGTAATTGATTCCAATCAAATGGAGCGGCATAACCGAATGCCCGTTTACCCATATTAGTACGAACTTTAGGGATGCTTAAAAGATAATAGTCCTGTGAGCGAAGCCATAATTCTTTACATCTTTTTGAAAGATGAAGGCAACTTGTGATTTCTTGCCTCAAATAATCCACTTTGAAGAAATTAGACCATCTGTCGAGTGAAATGCAGCCCCACACGGAAAAACAGACCAAATGCCCTCTTTGGCCTTCTGATCTCTGCTGGATTGCTTGTCTTTTTAATATTTTCTCAAGCAGAGATGAAGTCTTGGCCAGTGAGGGGTCTGGACTCTAACCGGTCCTGCTGAGGTTCAAAGCAAACTCCAGTCAAGTCCCATAACTCTGTCTTCACTGATTAGCTAATTGGTGATCAGAACTGTATCTGGTTGGCTGAACTGCATGGATTTGCAGTTTAATCTCACTGCCCACATATCATCTTAATAACCGGTCAGTTAGCTTGTGGAGATATACATGCTTGATGCTACCAGGTAGAGTTCTCGTGACTGTCGAAGTCAAGCCTGATTTCAGAAATAGAGCACAAAGTTAAACTGGTAATGTTTTTCAGAGCAATATGCCACTGTCTGAAAGTGTTTTTGTGAGATCTCGCCTCTTGTCGGAGTAACTTAAATTCTTGCAGAGTTCAGTTCAGTTAAAGCTTTTATTTTCTGGCATCTCTTCAGAGCGCCACTGAATTCTGTCAGCATCAGCACGCCAAATCTCATCTCTTCCCTGACGTTGGCCTCTTTCCCGGGTCTCGTATCAGAAATAATTGACAGGGATGGAGAGACAGAGATAGCAAGAAAAACAAAGAGATAAACAAGGGGAAAACAGGGTTCTGTGGTAATTGACATGTCTAAGCTTTGCGATCTGCTAGTTGTTTCCGTTAGGTGTGATTTGTCTTGAGATGCGGTAGCGTCTGTAAATGTGCCAAAAGGAAGGAACAGATGCTAGGAGCAATAGCTTTTTAGTTGTTCTATGCCAGGGTTTTTTGCCAAAGAAATAAATTACTTATGGTTTTGCATAAAACTGCACAGCCAAAAAAAAAAAAGAATTTGTCCAATTAAAATGACTAAATATCCATCCAAATATCTTATGTATTGTTGCTTCTTAAGTAAATTTCTTGTTTTGAGGATCTTTAGATATTTCATTGAAAACAAAACAAAAAATGACTACTTAAAATGTATTTGAGTTGAAAAAAAAAAAACAGATTTGTAAATGCTTAGACTAGGCTTGAGTTGAAGCATTAATATTTCACTGTAGATTTTTGAGAGTTTATTTGATTTCTCTTGTTCGCATGGACTATCTTGCCCTTCTACATTCCAGACAGTGATACTGTCTCTCTTGACCTCATCTGGGATAGTCTATAACGTACCACTGACACACACACACACACACATTCCAAACAGATGATCGACTGTTTCGTCATTCCAATGAAAGACGTATTGTCTCGCTTTATTAGCTCAAATCCCTGTAAATGTGTGATCCACCTGGTGCTGTCCATACCTCATGAAATAGTACATTAAAACACATTGACAGTTAATATACAGATGTCTGAAGTTCAGAAAGCTGGCTTAGATCTTTTCTTTGACACCACAGATTCAAAGAATGGTCCTTCCTTTGGATCTGCGGTCAGTTGGTCTCACTATGATCTAATGAAATGCTTCTTTTCAGGCTGAGTCAACAGTTTTCTCTAACAGAGATACCATAAATTCCTGTTTGGCTCCCCTCCATTTAATAAATGCAATTTTAGTCTTCATTTTAGTAGTACTTTCATCCTTGTTTTGGCAAAAAGTTGTAATCCTTTATTCTATGATCCAAGAACATTGATTTGAGAGGTGAGTAGAAGGAGAGCCTTGCGAGCCTTGCTACTATTTGTGTGGTAGCTTCAACCATTCAACCTGTGGACCTTTATCAACTCTTCACAAACACACTGGTGCATATTGCAAACAAAAAGGGAAAGAGCTTGCTTAGAAAGTAAGCTCCGATGTGATTGGCTAGCTGTACAAAATTTACAGTAGTCAAGTAGTGGATTTTGTTTCATCAGGAAATAAAGTCATAGAAGAACTAAGGCAAGAACAAGCTGAGTAATGTGACAAAGTTTGCAAGGTTCATTGCATTAATTCTGTTTGAGATTCTCTAGGTACTTTCACAATGAGTGGGAATGCACTTGGATACTGAAGTCAAGTAGGAATGCCTCATAGAAACCAAGAGCATTCAATTTCTAGGTCCACATCCAAGTTTGATTCCACACCTCTCCACTTGTACCAGTTAGTCCAAGTTACGTTCACACTTTTCAAGCCAAACTGGAGGCCACATGAACCGTATCCTAGATCTCTCAAGTTGACTCAGTAGGTTTATAAAACAATTTTGTTCAACACCAAAAGCTATAGAGTGAAATTTACCTTAGTAGCAAGATTAGGATTCTATCCTGTTTCACATGCAACTACCTGTCTCCAAACTCAGTCCTGGAGGGTCACTGTCCTGCAGCTTCAACTTGCTCCAATACACCTGCTTGGAAGTTTACAGTTTGCCTAGTAAGACCTTGATTCAGATGTGGTTAATTGGTTCAGATGTGTTTAATTGGGGTTGGAGCTAAACTTTGCAGGACATCGGCCCTTTAGGAACAGGATTGGACACCCCCTCACCTAAAGTCAATTCAAAATTTACATCTCAGTCAGGCAAACCTGTGGGCAATTCTTGACCAGAATAAGATGGACCAGACTTCAGACAAAGTAAAATGACTTATGTGGGTGGATACATAAAGCAAGTGAAATACCCCACAGAAAAATACACACAGATTTATAGAGAGCAGTAAACTCTTCCATTCCAGTAGAGTCCTCATGCAGGTTTTGGTTGGAACAAACTCTTTTAATTTAGAAAATCCTTCAATAACCTCACCCATCATTATACCCTTGCAATAATAAATTAGGGTTTACATAGCATAAGGTTTTTTTTGCACTTTACCGAACAGGCCTGGAGATAAATTTTCGCTTGCTGACAAGAGTCTACCATGTTGTCGGATCTCCCAGAGTCAGTTGTTGAGTGAATGAGATGGCACGTTTCCAGACTACAGCTAAAATCCCTTTCTCCTTCAAGCTGAGGGCTTCTCAACAACTTCCAGGAAGACCAATGTAACTCACCAGGCTAATATTGACCTAGTGCCTGGAAAGAGCAGTGATATTTGTTTGACAGGAAATATAGTAAAATAAATGCGCTGTTTTATGTCACTATTTAATTTCAAACTCACTGACCTTCAGAAATTAGATATTTTCCATAGTTTAACATGCATATATGTATGTGCTTAACAGTTTTATTGCATGCTTTTAAAAGTGTGTATGTCTTTAATCTTTGAATATGGTCACCACATGGGTGCTGGCACCAGCGCCAAACCTTTTCAGACACTCAGCCAGGAACTAGCAGGAACAAACCCACATCAGAAACAACAGCTGCACGTCCCCACTGTTTTTTCCGGCATTTACCACCAAAGAGGGTCTTGAGCATTAAGATGGAAAACATGCAACTACAAATTGAGACCGGAGGAACATGTTCACAGATTGTTGACGTTATGCAATGCTTTTGGCTTTGATGGTGATGTACTGGACAAATTATGCATCGGAGGCTGGCAGGGTTGAGTGTGTCTTATGCACCTTCTTTGGCTAGTACTGCAACATTTCCTTGATCTGCTGCTGCCTTAAAAGGTGCCATTTCATAGAAAAGATCTCTTTTGTTATAAAAAGTGGTTGATGATCTATGCAGACATAATCAAATGTTCAAAGGATAAAGCTGCCCCTTTTCCCAAAAGGGTAGGAATGGCCCACAACCCTTCAATAAGTGGTTTGAAGAATGAATGGATGGGTAACAATGATATATCCCAAATATGAGATGAAATGGTGATCAAAAGGAGATTTGCAGCATGGCATCTCCCCCACCACAGCACGGCAAATGATTCATTTGCTCTCCTAATTAAAGTGATAATGAAATGCACTGGAAAGCTTCAGTATTCAGATGAGGCTCTTGTTCTGATGCAAATAAAACATGCTTCTGCAGAAAAACACACTGAAAACTACAGAGAGAGACTGGCTGAGTGGGGAGACACATGTGGAGCCATACACCTGGGAAGGAGGGACTAACCCATCTCTGAACTCTTCATGCTGTCTGAACACGCTCTTACAAGCACTCGTGCAAAGGAGCAGGGGAGTAAAATGGTGCAAGAAATGATGAAAAGGGTGGCTTTAGAGTTGATTTAGAGCTGTAAATGACAGCACATCCTGAGCACTTTATTTTTGAGATTTGTAAGTGGCTTGAAATACATGTTGTTTGTCTACAAATTTTAGAAATTCTTTCACACAGTGTTGTTGAGAACAAATGTCAGTGACCTTGCGGGTCAGCAGTGAACTGCAGCCTGTCACAAGTATGTTACGTAACAAAGAGCTCTAAGTTTAATGGCCTGTCTCAGTAATAGGGTTGACCGAGACCCTTTAGGGCACCATAAAACTGTGTCCGCTTACTGACAGGAACACAAAACATCTTATTTATTTAGTACTGTGTTAACTGTTCTGTCTTGCCTGCCTTCCCTGTGTTAGAACAGATTTACAGACACAATGGTGTCCAGTGATGTCCAAATGGTGAATATTTGCCTCCCTGATGAGAACTCCATTTCTGTCCTGACACTTGCGTTAGGAGTTAGGACTTTCTTTAAGCCTTGGCAAACAGCCGAAATGACTCAGATGTTAAACTGGTGTTAATGTTTAATCCCTTCGAGACGGGATCTTTTTGGGCTCTGTTGAGGACGGGTATTGCAGGTCAGAAGTCACAGTCTTAAACCTACCGATTCAGAAAATCTCAGACTTAAGTAATCTTGCTCTAAAACTGAACATATGTGGAATTATGATACTACAAGAGCCAGTGGCATTTTGAAGTTCGTACATCCATCTGTCTATTTGTCTGTCTATCATTCTGTCTGCCAGTCTAGCTATCTGTCATCCTTTTTATCTATCTATCTATCTATCTATCTATCTATCTATCTATCTATCTATCTATCTATCTATCTATCTATCTATCTATCTATCTATCTATCTATCTATCTATCTATGTACATGTTTATCATTCTGTCTGTCTGTCTGTCTGTCTGTCTATCTATCTATCTATCTATCTATCTGTCTGTCTGTCTGTCTGTCTGTCTATGTATATGTCTATCATTCTATCTATCTATCTATCTATCTATCTATCTATCTATCTATCTATCTATCTATCTATCTATCTATCTATCTATCTATCTATCTATCTGTCTGTCTGTCTGTCTGTCTGTCTGTCTGTCTGTCTGTCTATGTACATGTTTATCATTCCGTCTGTCTGTCTGTCTGTCTGTCTGTCTGTCTGTCTGTCTGTCTATCTATCTATCTATCTATCTATCTATCTATCTATCTATCTATCTGTCTGTCTGTCTGTCTGTCTGTCTGTCTGTCTATGTATATGTCTATCATTCGGTCTGTCTGTCTGTCTATGTATATGTCTATCATTCTGTCTGTCTATCTATCTATCTAGATTCTGTCTATCCGCCTATATGTCTGTCTGTCTATCTAGTCATTCTGACTTCCTGCCTGTCTATCCACCCATCTGTCTATCATTCTGTCTGTATGTCTATCTGTAATTCTGTCTTCATGTCTTCCATCTCTCTCTCTCTGACCAACTGTCTGTATATACATTGGAAATGGTTTGTGACCGAGGTTTCTGATATTGGATTGTTGGGATAGTGTGATGCGAGTGTCATATGACCTCATCGCCAATCAAAGCCCTTCGACTTTTTCATCACAAAGGCCTGAGGCGCAGCACTGACAACAAAACATGAAAGCTCCATTGTATTTTTAAGACAGCACTGATATTAGCATATACGGCACATTCCCATAGACTTAATCCAGACGGAGTGATTTAAATGGCCCGAATGCAAAAACACCCACACAGGATGAGAAGATAAACATAAGAGAGAGAGACTTGATGGCATTGAACTACTAAGCAGGATTAATCAGTTCTCAACAATATGCAGTAAACAAACACGGTGGCAAAGCAGCGTCTTCCATATCCATGAGTGCAGAAATGAATGATGCATCGGATGAAAGAGGAAGACAGAAAAAGATGACAGGAAGGTGAGAGAGGGTGGGTGGGTGAAGAAGTTGTGAGAAAGTAGGGCACAGGAACAGAAGGGACAATGATAGATTTCTGTTTCGGTGGAAGGTATCGGTTTCTGCACAACAACAAAAGTAGAAGAAAAGGCAGAGAGGCAAAAAGACAATCTGTCGGGATTGTGAAAAGTTAATGTATTATATTATGGGATAATATTACACCCCCATGTTCAGTGTGGTTACATCAGCAGAAAAGAGAAGTTTTTCAAAAGTTTGTATGTTTTGATGAGACATTATGAAAACTGAAAGATTATGAAAACTACCCCATGCAATTATTGTTTTTAAATAATTGTAACATTTTATACTATGTATTTATTATTAATTATTTATATATATATATATATATATATATATATATATATATATATATATATGTGTGTGTGTGTGTATATATTTTACACACTGTTTTATAATCTATGTTGTATATTATTAAATATTATAAAATATAAAATAATTTATTATGTAAAAATAATATACAGTTTTTCTCAGTCGCTTTGGTACATTTCTCAGATCAGAATTGAAATTCTCAAAACTACCTGTTCAAGCTTCACATCATTGTGTCACTTGTGCACATCAAAAAGCAGTTTCTCATTTTTTTGAACAAGTTGCAAATGCTTTGGTACATCCATGCAAATGATTATGTACAATTCTCTGCTGTTTCCTACATTATCAACTGATTATGTCATGTTGCTCAAAATGTATTATATAGATCTCTGTGCTATTGTCTTACCCCTCAAAACATCTAGTCATTAGTTCATCGTATAAGTCATTAAATGCAAAATGGTTGATCTAGTTGTCATAAACTGTCAAGACTAAGACATAAACTGACAAAACTATTTCTTTTAAGAAATAAAGTCAATATTGATATAATTTTGTTCGGTTTTATACAAAGTTGTATTATTTTTGATGACAGGCTTTAAAATCAAACTCCGCAATCCAATTATTATTTTTAAATAATTGTAACATTTTATAAAATGTATTTATGAGTAATTATTTTTTATCTGTTTTAAAATATAATTATATGTAAATATAATTTACATATAAAAATATAATTATATGCCTATTTTAAAATATAAACATGTAATCTGTTATATACTATTATAATTATATAAAATATTTTATTGCATAAAAATAATTAAAACTAAAATTTGAAAACTCATGCTCTTGTGAGTAAATAATGATACGATTTTTTTTTTTTTTTTGTCATTATTTTGTTTGTTTGTGAACTATTTCTTTAAAGAAATAAGGTCAACATTGATATCATGTGTTTAGTTTAATGCAAAGTTGCACTACTTTTGTATGTGCTACTGTTTTTTTTAAAAATAGTAGTTTTATCTAATGTTTGGAAACAATTTTCACTCAGAAATTGCAGGTAAATTTCACAAACAGTTACAAAGAACCAGCAAGTAACACAATGAATTCAATGTAAAATTTTCAAGTATAAATAGAAGTAGTATTTTCTAGTAAAATGTACGGAATTTTTGTTTTATTTACAACTCCCAAAAACATCAGCAACAACAAAAACATGATTTGCAGCTCACCAAAGTACTGTGTTCATGGATTGCTCCATTTGCTTAAGGCTTTTCTACTAGCAGACCCCATTTAAGTTCATTTGACCAGTGAACCATCAGCTTTCCTATGTGACCCACTGTAGTGTGTGTGTGAGAGAGACGGTAAACGCATAAATACATTCCCCTCTCTCTCTCTCTCTCTCTCTCTCTCTCTAGAGGGCTTTACCCCGTTTCTGAGAGCATCTGTTCTGCTACCGTAGATGTCTCCAGTTATTTCAATCTATTTAGCTGCAGAATGACGAGTCTAAAAGTGGAGTGGACAGAGAAAGACAACGCTTGGAGGAGAATAGAACAAGGAGTTACAAAGAGATTAAAATGCAAAGAGCGGTAAAAACAGGTGTCGTACAAAAAGACGACAGTCACGAGTAGGCATGTCACGACAGGTAACAAACTCCCAAATATTTCAGTCACAAAGACTGAAAAGCTGTTTCTACAGGTGTGTTTTGAAAGCTTCATGGATTCACCCAGAAAACCGGGATAGAGGCATATGGGAAACGGGGTTTAATAACAGACAAATCCTTCAATATGACCCAAATAGATGTTCTTTTTTTTCTTTCTTTCAAACACGCAGTTACCATTTTCCCTGCTCCTTCGTTGCCATTTTGAGTTTTACTCTCACGAGTTCAAAACAGGACTTTCTGTGCTCCATAAAAAAACATACAATTTGCATGCAATTACAAAAAACAGCTCATTACGGACAGTAAAACAAAACATTGGCTGCATGATCAGAGTAACAAATGACATTTTAATAACTTGTTTGTATGAGGAGAGAGTTCAGATAGCAATAAATCCTTCAACTCAACAATGTGATTGTATATATTTTAAAGAAAGTGGGAACAATGATATATATGTATCTGAGGCAAACTGTATTTCTGTCTTTCTAGCATGTAAAATAAATATTTAATTCTTTCAACACAGAATAATACAAAATAAGTGTATATAATTCGTTTATTTTTCATTTGTAATTATATGTTTTATTTTACTTGCATTTATTATTATTTTTTTTACTGATTTTTATTAAGCAGCCATGCCTGGAAGCCACATTTTTTATTTTGTTTATTTTTATATTACATTTGAATTGCTTTATCTTAATTGCATTAACATTTATTCATCTATTTGTATTTATCTATTTAACATTTTATTTATTATTTATTTATTTCAATATTTTATTATTGCATTTTACTATTGCATTCAGCATTCATTAAAAACCATAATCAATGCAATAAAATATTTTCAAACAATGTCACATATACATAAACATGTAATGTATGTCAGGAGATCCCATATTCATTTATTAGAGTTTTATTTTAGCTATTACACTGGGAACTAAGGTTACCATAGTAAAAATACATCAACATAATGTTTTACACCTATCATTGTTTTGTTTTTTTTCTATTTCTCTGCCGGTTGCTGGTAATGGTCTTGGCGTGAGTCTTGTTTGAGTGTTGTTTACTGATAATATCGCATAGTTTCCCTGGGAACAGAGATATTTTCTTATCTGCATTTTCATAAGTAAAATTATGAGTAATCCCTGCCTTTATGCATGATAAGACAACAAAATATGACCAATTCACAGTAAGTTCACTGGAAAAAAAATCACACATTGGAACACACTGGACTGTCCAACACTAACCATTCAATCGTCGCTGAGCGTCCCATTTTCTGGCCTTTCATTGGATTTCCAGTGGGTGCCACATTAATTATTAAGCTCTATTTATAGGACCCCATTACCTGCTCCAAAAAAAGCCTGTCATTACTACAGCATGAGTTTTTAGAAAGGTGGACGTTGAGATGAATTATCTATATCATCTTTCCGGTGCCCTCGGTGGGTTTTTGGATTATTCAGAGCCAGTCTTTCATCCTGTGACGTACCTTTTCAGCCTTTCCAGAATTTCACACTCAAGGCCATGGGTTCATTTAGATGATGGGTAATTAATGTGGCTGAAATTATGGCACACACTTACTGTGATTGTCAAAGAGATGAAGCAGTACCGATATAGCAGCTATACTGGTTTATGGGTCAATGACAAATGAGGATGTCTGGGATGATAAAAAGGAAAAATAAAAGCCTAGTTCATGATCATCTTGTATTGAGGTTGTTTCATACATTTTTTGAAAATATTTTTGTACAAAGATTATGATATTTACTATATTATTCATCTTTCATACTTTGTGTGTGTGTGTGTTTCATTGAAAGAAGTTTGTCAAAGCTATTTATATGATCAAAAATACAGTAAAATTGGTAGTATTGTGAAAATTATTACAATTAAAAATGAAAAACATTGCTGTTATTAAATCTAAAAACGTTATTAAAATGAAAGCATTATTAACATTAAAATATTAGTAAAACAACAACAACATGATATTCTACCATTAAAAAAGTAATACTTTTGTTCAGCAATGATGCATTAAATTGATCAAAAGTGACAGCAAAGATATTAGGACATATAACGTTACAAATAGATTTATATTTGGAAAAAAAAGTATGTGTTCCATGAAAAAATATTAGGCAGTAAAAACTGTTTTACAAGAACCATTATTAATAATTCAGCACCAAATTACAGGAATGATTTACATTTTAAAATATATTAAAATACAAAACAGTTCTTTTAAATTGTAAAAATATTTAACAAACAAACAAAGAAACAAACAAGCAAGTATCACAGTTTCCACAAAAATAGTATGCAGTAAAAACTGTTTTATAACAACCATTATTAATAACTAAGCACCAAATTACAGGAATAATTTACATTTTAGAATATATTAAAATAGTAAACAGTTATTTTAATATGTAATAATATTTTAAAAGCAAACAAGTAAGTATCATGTTTCCAGAAAAAATATTAGGCAGTAAAAACTGTTTTATAAAAAACATTATTAATAATTAAGCACTAAATTACAGGAATAATTTACATTTTAATATACAGTAGATATTAAAATAGAAAACAGTTCTTTTAAAATTTGTATAATATTTAAAATTATTACTGTTTTTATTGTGTTTTTGTTCAAATTATTACAGCCTGGGTGAGCATAAGCACTTCTTTCAAAAATATTTAAAACATTTTTAATGTTTAATTTATTTCTGTGAATGTTTTGCGTTTTCCTTTTTGCCAAATTACACAGGAGGCCTTTTTAAGATTAAAAGTGTTTTGTTTTTTAGTTTTTTTAAGAGCAAGTGATTTCTTTAAACAGCACCACAGTGTAGCATGACTCATCTTGCATGCAAAATTGTCTTTAAAACTTTTAAAAAATAAAGCTAATTCGCATTAAACCACAGTACAGCCTGCTAAAAGTACATTTTTGTTTCCATGTGTATGTGTTTACATCTGTTTATGCCCACCCAGCAGGTGTTGTGTTGCGTGCCTCTAGGCCCCAGTCACACCCCCATCAGAGGGATTTCTCCGGCCCACTGTGGCTTATTCTAATTACACAATGGGTGAATTCTCCTATTAATATCCATTTTCAATCTCGCTGAGCACTAAAAGGTCATTATCCCGGTCCCGAGAGTGTGCCACGCTCAAACGCAAGCACGTGTGGGCCTCAGCCAGCCTGGAGCTAAATCAAAGGAATTTACGTCGTCCAGCGCTGTGAAATCATGTAGAATTATGGGTGATGGCTGTTGTACCAAATGGCAACTTTAAAGTAAAGTCGTGACGTATTGTTTTGCTCTGCGTTTAACCCATCCAAGTGCACACACACAGCAGTGAGTAGTGAACAAATGCACACACACACCGTGAACACACACCGTGAACACACATGCTGCAGCGCCCGGGGAGCAATTGGGGGTTCGGTGCCTTGCTCAAGGGCACCTCAGTCGTGGTATTGAGGGTGGAGAGAGCGCTGGACATTCCCTCCCCCCACCTACAATCCCTGCCGGCCGGGGGCTCGAACTCGCAACCTTTCGATTACGAGTCCGACTCTCTAACCATTAGGCCACGACTTCCCGTAATTACAGGAAACAGGGCTCGTCGCCCATGATAATGCTGAATGCAGACTTTTCTGAAGTGTTTAGGTCAGGTTGCACACCAACAAAACGCGACACGTGTTATGTATATTTCAGTATAATTTATTTTGAATATTTTTGGCATCATGTGCATAAACAGTCTTCATTTCACTACATGGTTTCATAATACAACAACCTCTGATTGTAGCTGAAGGTAGCATTTAATCAAATTAAAATTTACATCTCACAATTCTGAGTTTGCATCTCGCAATTTTGACTTTTTTTTCTCAGAATTCTGAGTTTTTATCTCGGAATTCTGTTTACATCTCGCAATTTTGACTTTTTTGTCAGAACGCTAAATTGTGAGAAAGTCCAAAATGTGAGAAAAAAAAAATCCATAGGTCATGGTCGAGGCCTGTTGGGCACTGAATTTTAAAAAGAAAGAGACAGAAAAAAAGGAAAGCTGGTGCAGCAGTAATTTTATGGTTAAATGCGCAGGAAGAGCATAATAAATGTACAAAATAATCATTTCATCATTTAAATTCATATACAGGTGCTTGTGGGCATTCAGTTTAAGGAATGATTTCATAACAAAAGTACTCTTTTTATAGGGTTTCTTAAAAGCACAGGCTAGCGATTATTATTGATATTTATCAAGCAGCAACATGGGTCCGGCCCATTTTTTTTTTCTCTTACCTTAATGCATTTTAAATTATTGACTAGTTCTACATTTTTTTAGCTATTTACGTTTTTGGTTCTATATGCAAGTATATTATTTAGCACTTTTTTTTATCTAGAGTAACACTTAATAGTAACTTTCAATAATAACTTCAATAAGAAACATGCTTAAAGTGTGTAATTTCTGCGCAACAAGCAGCACCGAATCGCAAAAATAATGTTTGTTTTCCAACAGGTCTCCCAAACTTATCTGCCATCAGTTGGACAAGCAGAGAACCCCGCCCCCAAACTCACGCCATTGCTTGAGCCATGTTGCTATGTTGCAAAAAAGCTAATATTACTCTTTATCCTTTATTTAGTCTTTGTATTTAAGCTATCACCTTGAACAGATCAAGAGTTCATAAAGATTCAAATATGAATATTTATGAATGTTTCAGACACTATGAATGCACATTAATTAATGGTCTGTTGAGCATTTTGATATTATTGAAAGTTACTGTAAAGTCTTACCAAATCCTGCACACCAAGGCAAAACCCATCATGTCTTTTAATGGCAACATTTAGTTTACCCAAAAATGACAATTCTGTCATCATTTACTCACCTTCATGTTATCCCAAACCTGTACAACATTCTTTTTTCTACAAGACACAAAAAGGAGATATTTTTGAAAAATGTCTGTTTTTTGGGGGGGGGGGGGGCCCGGGGGGGGGGGACCCCATTGACTTCATTGACTTTCAATGTATAGACATAAACAGAAGAACGTAAAGTATACAGGTTTGAAACAACATGATGAGTAAATTATGACAGAGTTGTATTTTTTGGGTGAGCTATCCCTTTAAAGTCTCTACAAATCTGTAACTGTCTATCGTTTCTTCTTCTGTTTAAGAGATTTCCTTCGTTTGACAATCATCTCATATAGTTTGTCCATTCCTTCATGGAGACCCTCGCCAATGATGGCGCAGGCTGGTTGGACGTGGTACGTGTTGGAGGGACTCAGTTCATGGAGGGCCAGGTGTTTCTCGATCTCGGTGACCGTCAGGGATTTAGGGAGGTCCTGCTTGTTGGCGATCACCAGCAGAGGAGTTCCTTGGTTCTCTGCGAATTTGGTGACTTTATGCAGCTCCGTCTTGGCTTCCTCAAGTCGGTCGACATCTACAGAGTCCACCACATAAATAATACCGTCCGTACAGCGGCTGTAGGATTTCCACAAGGGTCTTAACTTCTCCTGCCCGCCAACGTCCCAGAAGTGACAGCTGATGCCTTTGGCAGTGCCGTTGCTGAGTTTTATTTTCTCAGTGTTGAAGCCAATGGTTGGAACGGTATTGACAAATTCGTTGAACTTTAACCGATACAGTACAGTGGTTTTACCGGCCGAATCCAAGCCGAGCATCACAATGTGCAGGGACTGGAATGCAGCAATGTTGGAGAAACCGTTCCCCATCTTATGATGAATGTATAACAATCAATAAATCACATAGCAACCTTGCCTCTACAAGTATCTGAAGACCAGCTTGAAGCTTCCAGGCTCCCGATTCATTGGTTATTTAGCTTATAACTTGATGACTTTGGGATTGCAGGAAAAACCACCAGGTTATGATCCCATAAAGCGATCCATAAAACATGCACAGGACAGGCACCTCAATGTGTCAACGGTCCATGCTCATCCATGCAAACCCATCAAAGTATCCTTGATCTCCATTGCACATCAACCCAGGCAGGTATGCATGGTCGGTCTGGGAGGGCGTTGGGTTCTCCTTCTGTTTTCAGATGATATGTT
Source organism: Barbus barbus (assembly GCF_936440315.1). Classification (NCBI taxonomy): domain Eukaryota; kingdom Metazoa; phylum Chordata; class Actinopteri; order Cypriniformes; family Cyprinidae; genus Barbus; species Barbus barbus. Next base: position 18,497,219 of record NC_136737.1, read on the forward strand.
GTGCTGCAGACCGCAGACCTTCGTTTATCTCCTCTGTATGTTTATGATCAGATTTCTTCCCCACGCAGCATAAATCCCAGACAGTAAGCTCAGGGAGCGAGGCGTTTCCTCAGTGGTGATAAAAACAAGCTGACAGTGAGAGTAGATGGAGGTTTCCCCGCTGTGCTCTGCCTCACACTGAAGCGCTGCTGCTGCTGTCTGTGCGTGTGCATGAGGAATACAAATCTGTGTGAACTCCTCCCACACAGGGAAGCAGAAGCATGGAGATGCCAGTTCATAAAGTCACTTCACAACACCGCATGCAAAGCCACCCCATGTACATACATATATATATATATATATATATATATATATATATATATATATATATATATATATATATATATATATATATATATATATATATATATATATATAACTGTTTAATGCTTAAGCTTTTATATATTTAAACTAATATATATATATATATATTTTAATATTTGTATTTTTTATAGAACTAATACTAGTTTGTATTGTATAAAATGACTAATATTATCTTATATTAGTTTCAGGTTCTTAGGATTGTAATTATGATTTTAAAAATTCAATTGTGACATGTATTTATTTTGACATGTAACATTTATTAAAATGTTTAAATTAGTATTATGGTGAGACATTTTAACCCATTAGACTCAATATATTGTAAAAAATAAATAAAATAACAATAATTATAAATAAAATAAATAAATAAAATGTGAGTCTGCTGACACCTAGTGAAAAATATATGTATAACAATATCTTTCAGGAGTTCGCCTGCCCATCCAGTCCTGATGGTTAATGGTAAATGAACTTGGCTTGCTGTCCTCAATGGAGGCTCGAACCCGAGGCTCAGCTTGAGCTCCGAGTTCAACCTCTCCATTTTGTTACTACATAGAGGGAGAATATCAGAAATAGAGGAGGAGATTGGGAGGTGGAGGGAGGGATGCTGGAAGAATTGACGTTGGGACGATGCACTGAATGCGGCTCATAATGATGATTGACAGGACTGAATGATTAGGCTCCTCCCGAACCTTAATTTCGTTTGGAACTTCATTTAAAATAATCTTGTAAAAATGTGTGTGTGTGTGTGTATACTTGTAGCTACAGTTGTACTATTGTCAGCAGATCACTGAAAACAGGTCATGAAGTAATTAAAGAGATGTAGTTGTGATTATAAAACTAAAATTTACTAAAACTGAATGCTATGTTATTTATTTCAAGTTGTTTATTGTTGTCGTTGTTCCTGGTATTATTCTGTGGGTGTGGTGTGGGGGGTGGGGGAAGGAATCATATACACACTGATATATATTAAACTATGAATAATTATAATATTCTGAAGAATTTTCTTTATTTTTTGGCGAATTATTATAGAATCTAAATGTTTACTCAGTAATTGTTGACTGCCAAAACTGTAGTGTTACTTTTCTACCATTAGATGTCAGGATTGCAGAAGTTAACAAAAAATAGCATTCTTCCCACAAGTGAACATCAATTTATTTACTACATGAGGAAATTCAGCCACATTAATCGGCATCAGTTTAAAATTAAAGACTGTTGTATCCATGAAACAACATCAAAAACAACAACAGAAGAAAATTACTTGATGCTCACTTTGTGTTAAAAAAATGTTACTTTCACCATAATTACTAAGGCCTGATGTTCATAATGTTAATTAGTTTTGTCATTTCTGACATTATTTTTAGATGACGCTTTACAAAGTCTCAGTTCTCACACAATGTGCCTTACAGCACACACACAAAGGCTTTAAGCTGACTGAATCCAGTCTGTCTGAGGAGAACGCACGTGTGTTTGTGTGTGTAAGGAAGTCAATACAAAAATGATTTAGGGAAGAAAACAAAATAGTGAGTTCCTGCCATTCTGACAGTCCTCCAAGAGGGAGGAAATGGCTCAGGAAGGAGTATGTGGGTCTTACAGAGAAGCTGGAATGGTTTATTGTGGCTGAACAATTCAATCCAGCTCAAAGCCCACTTCACATTTAAATGGTCCTCAAAGAAGAGTGAGACTTCAAAAATAAAATGCTACATACTAGCTGATATGTTCCAAAACCAAGCATGCTGCCTAACTATACAGCATTTGAGGAAATTAAGATTGCAAAAGGAATATTATGTTTCTTTCTAAGTTACTGTACCTCAAATTCTAAAAAATCCCACAATGCATTATGCATGCCAGAGTTCAGTGAAAAACAAATGACTTTGGCAGACAGAAAAAACTAAGAGAGACATTACACAATATTGTTGTGTGCTTTGCATTGTTACGTTTAGAGTACCACATTGTTAGCTTAGCTACATACTAACATGTATTAGTGCATAATTGTAATAGGTTTTATATCACAGAATTAGGATATATAGAGTCAATATGTGTTTGTACATTTTAAAATGGACAGATTCTAGATGCTAATTGGTCAAGACCACTTTAATACAACACAAAGATTAAACTAACTTTAAATGTCAAGGGTGACCATTTTTAGCAGAATTGGCTTAATAAAATAATGTTTCAATGAGTCCTTCAATATTTTGATTATGTAGTAACATAAAAGCTGTAAGTTACATGATGTGTGCTAATACTGTGCACCACATATTATACAATATAGTATAGCCTCTCATTCCTTTAAGTGTGGCATGCCACATTTCAGTTATTCATTCAGAAGTTATTGACTTGTACAGGAAGTGAAGTAATGAGGAAGTGTTTAAAGACAGAGGACACCGGGACTCTAACTGCCTGAGGTTGCATCTTGTTATAAATGAGCTCAAACAGGTCCATGCCCTTTAGTCCTTCCTGTCCACTTTGACAGCTGCTCCAACAGCCAGCAGTGGGGGAGAGAGAGCAGGGGAATAGGACAACACACACACAAAAATGTGCCAAGGTGGTTTCATTTCTGTAAAAGCCAACTATCATATCAGCCTGACATATCTGTCTGTCATATCAGTTTAACCTATCTGGGTCAATGACGTGATGCCTACATTTTCTGTCCGATTGCATTTTTTCAGTTAAAAATTGGTTTACATGCATAAAAAAGATGCAATATATATATAGGGCCTCTCCTATGTATGAACTCTAACTTTTCAAAAAATACTAGTTATTTGTAATTTTTCTGTCAAAATATCATGTGGTGCGACCGTCCGGCCATAGCTTTTTGTTGTAAACATCTTTGAAATTACCCTAAATTAATTCAGATTATCTTTTCTGCACTATTTGGCATGATTTCCAAAGTGTTTTATAATACTGTACAAAATTGCAAAGCATTTGTATTTATATTTCTGTCATAATATACAAACAAACTTTGTCCGATGATTTCCATTTTGTGAAATATTATGTGGTGCGACCATCAAGAAACTACCATTTTGGGACTTTTATGTTGAAATCAATTCAAAGATAAGACTTTGCATCATATACCAATTTGCCAAGGACACATGGAAGCATCAGGCAGGTTTGTAAGTCTCTTTCAAATTTGGAAAAAAATAATCTTTTTAACAGCTGTATGTTGTTACCACATTTGGATATCATGTGGTATGACCTCACAAAAACAATGAATAATAAGTTGTTTTTACAATTATTTATTTTCATTATACATTTCATAGTGACCTTTTGTGGGAAACTAGCTTGTTTTGTTTAGGTGACCAGTTCTGTGCTTGTAAATTTTGACTGAATTTATCATATGGTGCGACCAAATATCATGTGGTGTTTTCCATTATAGATATACAGTATGTCCCAGATTGGCAGGTTTTTTTTTTCTTTTTGCTTTTATATTCAATTGATGGTTTATATACAGAAAATACTTTATTTGGAATATATTTTTATGCAATTTGGTTCATTTCAGACTGCTTATGTTTAATCTTTGTACAATATGAGAAAGAAATGCAAAAATAATAAAAAATAATTCAGAGCATGTAATTTTAGTTTGGTAATTATGCATTTATTAATCATTTATTATTTATTTTTAATACATATTTTAATCTGTTCTACCAGATTATACTGCCAAGCAAAGTAAAATAAACACTCATCATAGGCAGCATGTTAATTCTGACCCTGCAGTCTAGCAAAAACTCCAGATGTCATTTTCTACTATAAGATGGTCATGTTGTAACCTGAGCCAGCAACCTTCCCCTACTCTAAATTGACCTTTTGCAAAGACCCAACCCCCCTTAGTTACTGTTGCTACGTCCAACAAACCATGGCACTTTTATGACAGGCTTCATGTTCTCACGCATTGAAAAATACATCACGGAACAAAGAGGACACTGACAAACAAGACAGAGCTGGTTACTTTTAGTATGAAACAAAGTCTCAGTGTTCAAATTTTGTCATTTTTTAAAAGAAATTCAAACAAATACTGTTTTGTGGCTCTTTAACATATTGTGACAGATTGCAGAGTGCCTCAGTTCAAGCGACACATGAACCGATCATCTCTTCAGCTTTACTAGTCATAGCACGATATAAACATGAATGAACATCAGAAGGTATCTTGGTATTCAAGGTATTCAACCGTGAGAAGATGTCAATACACAACATTTTTCAAGTTCAAGTCCACTGACGTTAATTTACTCTCCTGTCTGGTTTGTTTTTCAAGTGTCAATTGAGCAGCCAATATTGGCCAAAGTACAGAAATACCTGGGGCTAAAGAAATGCCTGCAGTTAATGCCACGTGCTGCACTTTTCACACATGTGTCTTTAAATAGATGTTTAATGATATGAGGTCTTTTTAATCCGTTACATTTATATAGCGCTTTTCTGGGTACTCAAAATGCTTTACATTTTTGTCATTTGGAGTGACCACTCATCATGTGGTGTGACCAATTATAACAATAACTGTATTAAAATAAAAAAAAACAATATTTTTGGTTGAAATATGAATAACTGCTACAGTAAGTGAATGGTATTTTTAAAACATTTTTATCAGTTTTAGGCAATTTGCAGGTTACAAAAACTCAAATTAAATGCAAATACTTTGTTTCTAAACACTTTAATTACTGAGAACATTTTTTTTAAATGTTAAGCATGTTAAGGAAATTATTTAATTTTAATATAAATCATGGACGCACCACATTACATTGTTTAAGGCTATGGCCAATTCATCTAGATGAAAAAAAAAACACTACAATCACTAAATTTTACATTTTAATATGAATTTATGTGTACACTACATTCTTAATGTTTGAACAATTACAGTAGATATTATTTTTTGTATTTTAAAATTGACCTGTTGATCTATCTATCTATCTATCTATCTATCTATCTATCTATCTAGTTTTTTAAGTATTCCGCCTCCAAAAGGCCAATAAATCCTTCAAAATGGGGGCTTTGTAAATTTTGCAAGATTTAATCAAACCAGCAGTTCACCTTTTCAACTTCAGAGACAATTTTTTTTCCTTCTAGTTGTACTGGAAATAGATTTAGACTCTTTAAAATTGTTAATAAATTGGATTATTTAGTATTAAATAATATTTTTTTGCATTAGAATATTGCATTTGACAATTTCATTTAAAAGTGCTAAATGTAAATAAATTTGATGGTACTAAACATGCAACTAAATCCCAAAACTTTAACTCTAACTTTGGCCCTATTTTTCCACATTCTTCAATTAAGCAAATTTTTCCATGGTAGACTAAAAGAGCGGAGGATTTTGGATCTTATAAACATTTCAAGCTGAATATTTCAGAGCTTTATAGATGCCAAGGGGACATAATCCTCAGGGTTAATAAAACTCCTGCTGCTCCAGAACATCTCGTGTTCTTTGCTCGCTATGGAAACCAGGACCTCCTCGGGGAGTTCCTTTGAGGTTCCTCAAAAAAAACTGTGAGCAAACAAACCCTACCATTTCATATTTCTCTCCTTTTAAACATCCTCTCACCCTCTCGAATGTGAAGCGACCTCTTACGCTAATGTGTTTTGATGTACAAATTTGCTGTCAGCAGCACCTTCTCATCTCCTTTCTGTTTTACCCACAAGAGCTCTTGTGTGAGGAACAGGTAGATGAGGAGCCACATTAACATGCGGAGAGGGTGCGTAACCGAGCAACAGGCCTGAATGGGATGTGTTACTAATTGGTTTCTGCTTCCGTGAGGCTCATCGATTTTGTATTTAATGTTGCTGTAAGATCAGCCAAGACATGATCAGCGTTCTTACATTAGATCATGGTGATCAACCCTCTGGAACCAACGCCGTATCAAATTAGATTTCTTTTGTATCTCAACTGTTTATGATAGTAATGCTAATGAAACTATTTTGAGGTTACTTATATTTTAACCCTATATAGTTGTAGTATATTTGATACATAGTTTTGATCAATACTTTCCTGAAAAAGCTTTATACGATCTCTATACAGTTATATAATCTCTTATATAATCTCGTCCGCCCCTAAAGTATTATTTGTTATTATATTCATATTATATTATTTTCTAAATGTCCGCCTCCTTGTCTTCTCCTCATATTTGCTGATTTTAATAAAGGCAAAAATAATAGTTTATATTGTTACCGATATGTCAAAAAGATTATTTTGAGAATTTTTCACCAACTTGCTTTTCTCAGGGTTGCCAGGTTTTAACAACAAAATCCACCCAATTGCTACTCAGAACTAGCCCAAAACTAGGATGATTGCGTTTCGAGGGGGTCCCCCATTAAAAATTCCATGGGGTAAAATACACATTTTTTGGCCGGGTTCCTCTGTAAAATTCACATTTCAGGTGCTATTGGGGTAACTTCAACCCGCTGACATGAAAAACAACCCACGGCAACAAAAACCGCAGACTTGGCAACACTGTCTTACTTGCTATTGCATTTATTACTAAATATTCTTGTGACCACAATTTATATTATTATTACTCATTAAAATGTATACATTATATATTGCAAATGTATATATTGTGTATATTATATTAAAATATTTATTACATACTGAAACTTTAGTAGTTTTTGACTACTACAAAACAAAAATACTTTGAAAAAAACATGAATAATATCTGTTTCATTTACAGCTTCGAGGACATGTTTTGTAGTGTAATTTTATAGCTCTTACTTATGTTTCCAGTTTAAGGATTTTTAGGAGCAACATCTGAGACAAAGCCCCTTACTGCTTGTCTTGTTTACAATCCTTTTCTTCATGTTTCTCTCTTTCCCAGCATCTCCCACACCTTGATAATCTCTCTCGTTCTCTCTTTCACTCAGGTGTAATACGGTCCACCTGTTATCCACAAAGCTCGGCCAAGCAGGGAACTCGTGTTTTTCACAACAGATGCAAGTGCACACCAGAGACGCTGTCTTCCCCTCACCGCTCTGAAACTCATTATTCTGCTTTTGAAACAGATGGAATCAAGTTTGTTTGTGACGTGCTGAAAGTTATAAAGCGCTTCATACGTAACTCAGTACACGTACTTTTGCAATAAGGCCTTTGAAGCCGTTCTGTATTGCGAATACAGATAAATAGCTTTGAAAGACATAATGCAGAAAAGGAAGGTAAAGACACTTATTATGTATTTTAGCAAACCAATGCTGCACTGACCAATGAACAACCAGGATCAATGGCTGGATCTGTTTTCTAACAGAATACTGTACTGTAGCCTGGTGTCTTGGGACTTGGTAATTTTCCATCTGCTTCATGATTAACTTCATAATTAATTTTCTGCATGCACGGCGCTTATTGTCTTGGCACCTACCTCCAAGTCGGGAATGAAGAGTTTGGTTTAAGTAGCATGTTTAATTGCTGGTGCCAAATTGTTAAAAAAACTGGAATGAGACCCTCAGCAATAATTGCTACTTTTCTCAAAGGTGCAGCACTAATCTGAGGCAGGGTGATTCTCAAGAAACAATGCCATGTTCCTCTGCCTTTGTAACAATTCCATATACCTGGAGTACTTACGTAACTGAATGTGATATTATGCCAAAAATATACTCACCCTCAACCCATCCAAATGAAAATGAGAAATCCAAATGAATTATAGAAATGTTGAATTACATCACTTGCTCACCAATGGATCCTCTGCAGTGAATGGGTACCATCAGAATGAGAGTCCAAACAGCTGATAGAAAAATCACAACAATCCACACAACTTGTGTGTGTCTGTAAGAAACATTTTTTTCTTAAAGCCATTTTAGCTTTAAATGTTTATGCATAATAACGCTTCCTCCAGATAAAAAGTCCAACCCCTGTTGGCATATTTGTTTTGAACTATTATGGACTGTTTTTGCTTGTAAACGGTGCTCGATCTGTGCATATTTCTCTTCTGATACAGGCAAGATGACTTTTACTGGAGAAAGCAATATTATGGATAAATGACTCATATTTTAGTTGAAAGCAACATTTTGATGTGAAAAATATTGGTGGATTATTGTGATGTTTTTATCATCTGTTTGGACTCTCATTCTGATGGCACCCATTCACTGCAGTGGATCCATTGGTGAGCAAGTGATTTATATTGTGTTAATATTTCAATATTTTTTCAAACAAATAATTTTTTTACTTTTTGTTTACTTTAGTAACAACGATTACTTTTTGGTCCATCTTTCTTATGATTATGGTTATTGTAGTTTCAAAATTTGGTGATTAAACAATACTCTTAAAACTGTTAATGCATTACAATAAGGTTCTGTATATTAACATGAGCACATAATGCAATTTATTTAGCAAATAAAGACAAATTCAGAAAATATGTTGTTTGTTAGATGTTTTGGAGATGGAGATTTTGATTCCTCTGTTTACCCTACAACCTTATTGCATTATTATTATGGCATAAAAATAATCTTCCTCCATCTCAAAGGGATGTTTTCCCTTCATGAAATGATGCAGTTTTTCAGGTGCATTTATTTTCATACCATTGTCACCAACGTTTGCATGTGCTGTGCAATTATGGAAATAAAATCTGTCGGGCCAACTCAGCGAGCACGATCTGGACACCTCGTGAAATTGGAAATGAGTTAGCATTGCTTGCCTGCCTGCCACAAATTTAGAAGATAGGATTTCAGATTCAAAAGGATCCCAGAAAAGTGAGGGGAGATGCTTGTTGGGTTTTACTGCACTGAAATACGTTTGTTCAACATTCTTCATCTGAAAGTATATCTTTATGTAATAAAAAGATACAGTGGTAGTACCATGGTACAGTGATCGCATCAGATGACAACAAAATGGTTTTGAATCTTTACCATATTAATGTAAGACTTCAAAGAACCCCCCCCCCCCCAAAAAAAAAAAAAACCACGACTTTATGGTCCTAAAGATATGTATCATCTTGATGATAGATAGATAGATAGATAGATAGATAGATAGATAGATAGATAGATAGATAGATAGCATCACTATATGACATAAAAAATGCCTAAAAATGTAGTTTACTTTTTAGTAGTGTACATTTCCACCGAAATGTATAAAATTAAGTCCCACCTTTCATTATTTACCATTGCATATTCCTGTTTACTAGTATTGCAAAAGTTAAATGCCTTGTGAATATTGTTTAATGTTATCTAAGTAGGGGAGAGCGGGGCACAAAGTAACACTTTTTGACTTTCTCAAATTGTGTGAATCCACTTCATAACTTTTTTATCCACAGTAATTTCACACTTGTCTAGTACAAATATGTCGCTTTGTTTCATAAATACAGTGTATATGTTTTTCTTTATTTACCCTCAAAAATCGGAAGTGAAATGTGACAACATGCCCCATAGGTGGGGTACATTGTAACAGCTGAGGGGCACGTTGTAACATGACCATATGACATCCTAAAATGTTATCTGATCTCATGAAAACAATATACAAGACAAACTAAAATATTTTGTCAATAAAATAAAATGATTATTTATTTTAAATAAAATAATGGTGTTTTTTAATAATTAAAATGAAGTTTGACAATGAACATATTGCAACCATGCCTGGGACGGCCCATATAACCGAGCCAAAATGCTTTCCATATCTTGAAATAATATTTTCTGAACATTAAATAATGATTGTCAGTCTTTTGTTCACCTGTTTCTCATTGTTTCTCATTAAAATGTATTAAAGTAAATAGTGTGAATAACATCGCTAATGTCATAGAATAGCACGGCAGGGCAGATTGTAACGCAGTGTTACAACTTACCCCATCTGCACAACTTTAATTTAAAACCGGGTAGTGTCTTCTGCTAGTTATCGAAGCATTAAAAAACTATCTAAACTGATAAATAACAGATTGGAGATTAAAATAACAGCAGATTTCTCTCATTTTAAATTAGTAATAAAAACTGAGATGAAAAATTTACTTAAGACAGAAATATAATTTTACTATGGTAAAATAAATGTTCAGCGATAACTTCAAAAGACTTTTGAATTTTGGCGCACTTTTTTTCTCTATATAATGTTGATATGGTAACTAGTAAATACTGTAAATTTGTATATGCTAGCATGTGCGGAAATATTTACAACTAACCCCGCGTTACTTTGTGCCCCGCTCTCCCCTACTTTCATTTAATTAATCGGTTTGGATTTTCATTCAGCTGTATCGTTAATGTTTGCACCTTTGCACTGAGAGGATGGATTCATCTCCACAAAGAGGAGCAGGAGAAGGAGCTATTGATTTATTCTTCTGACTGTTATCCGTTCGCTGCACTTTGCGGGATGAGGAGATGTTAATTAAAGGGCTTTACTTCAACAGCAAGGGCAAGTCGAGTTCTCTCTCTCTTTCATATTAACTTTCCATTCCGAGTCCGTTTCTTCCACCTGCACTTAATTTACCTTCAGCACGTCCTCACAGGACTAAACCGTCCAAACAGGAATATGAATAAGACAGACCGGGCTCATGTCAGCTGCTCCCTCAGGAGACATTTCGGCTGTTTTACTGCAAGATTGGGTACTAAACTAGGCTGTTTACTCACCTTTCATTGCTGCTATGAGACAAACGGGTGTTAATGACTCACAGGATGCTGGGTATTCAACTCGGAGAAAGGAAATTTAAATTCGTCCCCTACCTCAGGCTGTGTGTAAATGACTGTGTGTTCGCGCGCACGCGCTTTTGTCCTTTAAAAGGAAACGTTACTCCTCACAAAGTGCTGACAAGCAGCTGTGTGTACTGTATGTGTGTAGAGGGTTGTCATAGAGACAGCGCATTATTATAGGTGTAGAAAGCGATTACCGGGGAAACATATGCTTCAGGTTTGCTACGTGTTGAAATTATGAGCCAAACATGAATAAACACAGTTTAAAGTTCGAAAAGTGCAACTTTAGCATATTAGCGTACATGCTAATGTGAAGGAGCAGGCTGTTCTCCCCAATTAAACATTTTACACATTAAGACACATTAGAATACATTAAATATGTCACTTTTAAATCACATTTAATTTTTTTAAATTTTTTATTTTTTATTTAAAAATTTTTTATTAAATTATTTTTTATTTTTTAAAATATTTTTGCTCGATTGTACCTTTTCAAATTAGCCTGCCATTTTATTTTTAAAACATAATGAAATTTTAAAATTGTGTTTTAAAGATTTACATAATTGTTTTTAAAATCATACTCCAGGTGTAATCCCAGGATAGTAGGTATAATAGTACGGTAGTACAGTATAATAAATACAGGATAATACATTATCTACTGTATAGTAGACATAAAAAACAGTGTGGCAAAAGAGAATGTCCAAGTACATAGTATTTGAAAAACAATAGGCGAAAAGTACCCAGGTGGCTTACTTCCAGCAAAATTGTCCAGTGTGCATTTGATGAACACTTTACAATTCCATGAGGCCACAGGAGAGGATTTGTGAATGGAAGGGAAGCAACGCAACTGATGCTGTAGGTCAAATGACCATGACATGGCAGATGTAGTACATCCGAATTTCATTCATAGTACCCATATGAAAATACTTTTTTAAACAGTTGTAAAGTAAGCTCAAACTCAAATGCAATACCTACAGTATTCTATGTGATTTCGGACACATCGATGAAGTGGGTTGCTATTTTGAAGTCATATGACCAATCAATTTTGACTAGCGGGGGTTGCTACAAAACTGATCTCTGCATTGTATTTTACACCATTTAAACCACAAATCTAATCAAGTCCACATTATTTTGAGACCTTCATTGTGTATTAGTTTTTTTGTTCAGCTTCTTTAGAAAGCCATGGCCTCTTTAGCCAATCAGCCTCAAGCATCCACCTGTGTCCTGGCAACCATGTGGAATGTTTCCCTGCATCCCGCTGTGTGGCCTTGCTACATCGCCGTGGATACGCACAAGCTCTCAGTGTCAGCTGCCCATTGTGATGCATAATGCATTGCCGGAACGCTTAATTAACCTAATTTTTCAATGGATGCCTGTGACAGAAAATTATGTCATCAGAATGATGTATGCGTTTGATCATTAGCGGGAATGTGAGCTTATTAAAAGGAAGAGAGTTGCATGACAGGAATATATTTCAGAGAGAGCAAATTAAAACATCATGATGGGTTCTTTTGTGTGAAAGAAAACAAGAATTTGGGGTGTTTATTTGGATGGTTGGTTGATCCATTCCCACTGAACCAACAGTTTATAATTTCTGCAACTTGTTTTGCATCTGCGCTTGAATTTCAGCCACGATCTGAGGTCTATGAGAAGCGAAGGGTGTGAAATAAACAGAAAAGTGAAGAAGAGCTTTGGAAACTCATCCTCGAGAAGTTTTACTCCTCAGAGAGTCCTCGCGCTTTGAAGCCACCAACATGAAAAGACTCCATTAGATGATGAAGACAACGGATCAAACGCATTTTGCTAAACTTAAACCCTAATATTTCAATAGAAGACACCTTTAAATCACTCCTCAGTTCATTTATTCATTAAAGAAGAGCCATTTCATTCCTTCTCATAGAAGTTTGGCTTTGAGTTAAAGGAACACTCCACTTTTTTTTTGGAAATAGGCTAATTTTACAACTCCCCAAGAGTTAAACAGTGGAGTTTTACCGTTTTTGAATCCATTCATCCGATCTCCGGATCTGGCAGTAGCACTTTTAGCTTAGCTTAGCATAGTTCATTGAATTGGAAATGTTACCAGCTCTCAGGGGAATATTTGTCAATTTGATCTGTTTCTAGCCATAACAAATCTAGTCACTGACACTTGACATGATAACTGTAGACATCGCAAACAATGAAATCAAGCACATCAGAGCCCTCGACACCTGTGAAAGACCTAAATATTTACTACAGGGACTCCAGCTGTTCAGGCTGCGGTTGTTCCCTTAATTTGTTTTCATTTTAGTCATTTAAAACACTTCACTATCGTATACTGCATTCAACAGTCTTCTAAATGATTTTTAAGTATGCAACACTAATTGCCTGTGAGTACTTATTATTTATATCCTAACTAAAACTATCCTAAAAAAGGTATTAAGGGCACAAATGTTCATTAAAATATTAAGTATACTAAGTGTCAGCGACAAAATATTGCACCTGACATTTAAATAAAGCTTAAAGCTATTCCCCCCCCCCCCCCCCCCCCCCCCCCCAAAAAAAAATAAAATAAATTACTCACATATTTGACATTCCAGTTCTTCCATGGAACACAATGGATGCTTTTTTCTACTTTTATAAAATGTACACTGAGTACTTCAAGCTTCAAAAGTGCACAAAAGCACCATAAAAGTATCATACAATTACTCCATGTGACCCGTACATTATTTATAAATATCTTCTGAAGCCATAATGATAGCTTTGTGTGAGGAAGACTGAAATTTGCCTCATTGCACTTATAGACATTATTGTGAACAGGTATTTTGCATGGCATGCATCATAGCTGTTATTATATTGTGCAATTTAGCACAGCTGGAACGCTGTATCGACCAATCAGCATCCAGGAGACTGGACCTACCATTTATTCATAAAGGATACAGCATTTGCTGCTGTGGTTTGATGTGTTTGCTCTGCGTTTATGTCTTCATTGACTCTAGTCATCAAGCTTTTCTTCTTTAATTATCATTGTAATAAAACGGTCTTGATTTTATAGTGCCCATTCGACTTTCTGCAAGCTTGTAATTAATTTAGCAATTTAAATATAGTGTCAATTGATTTTCACAGTCAGCGCTATTGAAGTGCTTGGGGATGCAGAAAGCTGCTCGCAGTCTTGGCGGAGGTCAGAAACAAAGACTGCAACACTCACACTGAAGGTCAGACTCTTTAAATGCATAAAACTCAAACAATACGAGTTACACACTAAGGTGGTCATAATATCGTAGGGGTGGGTGATATAAGCAAATATTTATGTCATGATTTACAAGTGCTATTATGAAAGCTTGCACAGTAACTAGAGGATTAGCAATTCTGCCTCAAGATTTAAAAAAAAACACAGTTGAGAAATGAGAAAAACTTTAAAATAAAAAAGTTACATTGTGATGTCACAATTGTGAGAAATTAAGTTGCATTTATGAACAATAGTTACAGTAACAAGAAATAAAGTCCCAATTGTGAGACAGTTGCAAGAACAAAAATCGATGTTGCAATTGTGAAATAGATGCTATAATATTACTCGCAATAAGTAGTCACAGTTGTGAGATTTAAATTCACAATTATGAGAAATATTCAAAATAACAGCAAATGAAGTAACAATTGTGAGAAATAGTTGCATTTTAGAACAGCTGCAGTAATGAGACATAAAGTCCTAATTGTGAGATAGCACAATAGCAAGAACACAAAATGATCTTGCTATTGTGAGAAATAGTTGAAAGAACAGGAAACGAAGCCACAACTTGAGAAATTGTTGGAATAACTGGAAAATAATGTCCCATTTGTGTGATAGTTGCAATAATGCAACTGACGCTGCAACTTCGAGATATACTGTCACAATTACGAGAAATAGTCGCAATGACAGCAAATGAAGTTGCAAGTGTGAGACATTTTTGCATTCATAAACAACAGTTGCAGTAATGACAAAGTGTGAATTGTGAGGCAGATGCAATAACACCAAAATGGCACTGCAATTGTGACATCGCAATCATAGTTTCAATAACAAGAAATAGTCACAATTGTCAGATATAAAGTTGCAATAATTAGAAATAATTCATAGTTGCAATAAGAATAGAGTGATAACTTACAAATAGTCGAAAATAGTCAAAATAAAGACAAATGACAAATTTACAGCTGCTTTATTGAATCCATGGGAACAACATGGGACAGCATGTTTAATTTGTTTTCTTGCTAAACATTTGGCTGCAACTAAGACAATGTGTGAATTATAACTTTTCAAACAGTTATACATCTTAAAGAGCTAACACAAAAACAATTTATGAATGTGACAGAGCTCTATATCACAGAATATATATTTTAAATACATACATTCACTTTTTCCCTACATGCTGTTCCAAAAAGCAGCACAAAATCTCCTTGACATGTACAGGACGTAAAACAAATGATTATTAGGAAAAACCAAAAAAAAAAAAAATAAAACTTTAAAAGAACAAAAGTCTAAAAGTGGAAAAACTGTAGGTACAAAAAACATCATAGACAAATAAAATCATGCTATGATCTGTTCTTTTATTCATCTGACTGCATTTGTTTTTACTTGACAAAAACACTGAATGAATGACTCACAATTGAAACTAAAGGACACTGCAATTTAATATCTAGTACAAGGTGCGATATCTGGTCACACAAATGCAAACTTCGCAAAATTTAGCAAAAGCTTGAAGGGATAAAACACATGGGCCACAGTCTGAACTTACCATCTCATTAACAAACCATATGCTCCTTCCTCTCATGTAACCAGTTTGTAGTGTTTCGTGTTTCTAGTAATCCGTCTTCTTGTGCAACGCAACTGAAGCAGATCAGTGGAATAAAATCACAAATGTGGAAGGCTTGAGTGTTTGGCAACGAAATACAGAACATCCAGACCAAGACGAACGTAGGTAAATGTGACGTCACAAAATGGACCTTCGTTTTCAGTAACGAACAAAGATGTAATCTGCTTTTTTCTGAAAAAAACTGTTCTTGAAAAACGCCAAAGTGATCGTAAAAATTTCCTTTGTGCCATCCGGTATAAAAAATATAGATATCGCAATGAAGAAAACTGATAAAAATGCCTTCGGAAATCTCGAAAAATAGCTACACTTAAAACACTCTGTGTTTTGGCTTTATTGGCTTTCCGCATGCCCTTATATGGACGTGGGTGGGTACAGGAAGTCCTCACGGCTATTGGATTGAGGTAAACTCACAGCTGATGGTGATGTAGAAAAGTGTACATCCATTAAAAGTTCAGTACAGTCTTCTGAGGTGATGTTGAAACTGAATTGTGAGGAGGTGGGGCTAAATGGCGAAGTCATCCTGAGAGGTGGGGCTAAAGGCGGAGCTTCGAAGCAAGTCGAGGCAATTGACAAGGATAAGCGTGCCGGTGAGGTGTTTCCAGCGTTTGGTGATTGGATTCTTCATCCGGTCCAGGCCCATGTGCAGTTCGTGGATGACGTCGCGGTAACTGTCGCCGATCTGAGCGGCCCACGTCAACAGGAAGTCGTAGGCTGGTTTCCACATGGCCTAAAATGGAGATCAGATAAATGGACATTATATCATCTCGTCGAATTCACTAATATGAGCTGTACTCTTCTATACTGAAAGGAGGTTTTGCGTCCTCACCTCACTGTCCACCATCCCGGTTTTGTCTTTGTGTGGAGCCTCATAGGCCTCCATTTGTTGCTTGGATACGTGGGCGAGTTTTTCGGCGAGTTCCCTCCAGCGAGGCGCCACTTCCACTGCCGTCGTCAGCAAAACAAAATCCATTATGAGTCGGGCCACCAATCCCTGACAATCGATCTTCAAAAGAGCCTGAGTAAGAGACAGAAAGAGGAACATTTTTAAAGCATATATTGAGGTCTTCAAAACATGACTGGAGAACTTTCTAGCACCATAATACACAATAACGTATTAACACAAATAGGCTTGATGGGTTATTTAACATGTAACTGAATTTCTATATAACGTGAAGCTGTTTTTACAAAAATGCCAGACTTGCCATTCATAGTATTTTTTTCATATGATAAACGCATACAATACTTTTCTAAAGATTAAGATCAGTGAGATTTCTCTTATGTTCACAAGGGCTGCATTTATTTGATCAAACATTCAATAAAATCAGTAATACTGTAAAATAGTATTACAGATTAAAATAACTGTTTTCTATTTTATTATATTTTAAAGTGTAATTTATTCCTGTGATGGTAAAGCTGAATTTTCAGCATCATTACTCAAGTCTGCAGCGTCACATGATCCTTTAGAAATCATTCTAATCTGCTGATTTGCTGCTCAAGAAACATTCTGATTATTATCAATTTTGAAAACAGTTACGCTGTTTAAAATATTTGTGAAAAAAAAATTTCCCCCCAGGATTTTGAGATAAAAAGTTCAAAATAAATATTTTCTAACATTCATTTATTTTGATCTGTCGCTTTTGATCAATTGAATGTATCCTTGCAAAAAAAAAAGCATTCATTTCTTTATACTTTTATTTTTTTTTTTTGTAAGTGACTGAACCCTTCAAAGGACTAGACCAACCCGGTTTCATGCCACACACACAAACACAGCCATGTTTGGAATGAGAAGGGACCCCTGGGGTCCAGCAGAATGGAGCGGTAATCCCCGTTCTCCTTCATGCTTGATGCTGAAGAAAGGAAGTGAGGAAAGAAAAGCACAACTAGAGCCGCGGGAGAACTTCAGCGAGATGATAAGATGTATACAATCACGAGAACAGCCTCCCTGTTGGGTAAATAAAGTTGTTGACTTCCTTTTCATTGGATTGTGAGATACTGTACACATATAAGTGAGATGAGGGAGGTGGAAACTTTTGGAAGAAGGGAGTATGGCTTCAAAAGCACAATAAAACTGTGAGGCGACTTCAGATTAATTCCCCTGCAGCACTGAGGAATCTTTTGTTTAAGGAATGCATAAATATCTTTACCGCAACTTCAGAAAGATTCTGTAAATCTAAACGTAAAAGACAGGTACTTTAGTCTGAGGAAAAAAAGCCAAGAAAATGCCCACAGAAGTAAAAAACAGGTTTTTCGTAATATTAACTACCGCCTGTTCTTTGACTTTGATTCTGGATTATCCCTGTTTTTACCCTGTTCGCTTACTATTGTAAATAATTGTATATAATAATATTTTGGCGAAATAGGGAGACCATCGCCATTTTTGTTAGAACCTTTTATTGATTGTTTTTGGACAGGGAGTTTGGGAAGTAGGGAATTTAGAGGTTCGAAAATTAGTTGCTGTTTGTTTATTTTGGCCTTGTTGGTTCCCGAAGATAAAATACCCGCAATTGTACTGTGTAAACCATTGTTTTCATTAAAACACTATTTGTTCACTTTTTCAAAACAAACTCTTTAAAACTCAAACTCATTAAAACTCTCTTTTATGTTGTGCATTCACCCTAGGAGCGGCGTAACATGAAACTGGGGGCTGGTCTGGGATTTGAACCCGGGAGCTCTTGAGCTAGATGGGGTGTAACAATATGAAATGAAAACAATTAATTAAAATGTAATACATTTACACACATTAATATCTATTTGAATTTTAATTAAAAAAATAAATAAAATCATTATTTAAATAAAATTTAAATTCATGTAATTATTTATTATTAAAATAAATGTGTGTGTGTGTGTGTGTATATGTGGGTATATAGTATTTATAGAGTTGTAACTTTTAGTTTTAGTTACTTTTTCTTATTTGTAAGTCGCTTTGGACAAAAGCGTCTGCTAAATTACAAAAGTAAGTAAGTAAGTATGTATACACAAACACACACACACACACACACACACATTTACAAACAACAATATATATTTTTTTATTGTAATAAAAAAAATTTGAATAAAAATGTCTTTGATTTTATAAAGGTATAGGCACCCATATAAAATATAGATGCCTATATAAATAATTAAAATAACTAATTAAAATGCAATACACACGTATACATATGTAATTACATATATTTATTCTCTTGCGATGGCAACCGCATATCTGCTGTGACAGTATCTGACACCACAGGATGCAAATAGTCGTTTGTGTGAATGCCGTAATGCTTTTCTGGAAAAGCAATTTCCATCTATTCCTTATTTCTCTGAGCTTTTCTCAATCTTTTTTTCTCTATCTTTCTTTCAGCACGCTTTAATTTGATTGTGGGCCAATCCACGCCTGATCTTCCAGGAAAATGCCCTCGCTGCGTTCTCGGCCAAGTTGAAAGCGCCCAAGAGGTCTGCTGAATCCTGACATTTGGGATGAGATAGCAAAATGTCACAGTCATTAGAGGAAAAAATACGCTCAGTCGAACAGCCTCGGGTAATTTTCTTTCTTGCCAAATGGCTTTGTAATTTATTGCTGGAAGCCTCATCTCGCATAAATGTTTGCAAGAAATGTACAGCATTGCATTACTTCTCCTAACAACATCCCAGCTAACCTTTAATCAATGACAGATGAGTCTTTCAGATAATTACGATTCAAATATGCAATTGTATTTATGTAACCACTGCACCATATTGTAAACCTTTCTAAAAAGATTCCTTCGAATTTACAGACTACATTTTTTTGATTTTGCATGAAGAACAGCATCATTAACTGGGAATCAGAGTACATAGGCGACACAGTACTTTGTTTTGATTCACTAAAAATAACCGGCTCATGAGAGTCTTTTATTCAGGAATCCGACTAGACCAGTCGTTTTGTATATTTTTGATTTTCTCAAATAAGGCCTGGTTCATAAGAGTAATTTGGTAGGGAATTTAACTACACTGGTCACAATTTATGTTTTATATTCACTAAAAAGAATCGCCTCAAAAGAGACATTCCTTGAGGAATTGCAGTAGACCAGTTGCGCGTATGAGGACAACATCGTTTACGCTAGACTGTATGTTTTGGTTCAAGATCTGGTTCAAAAGAATCATTAGTTTGGGAATAGATGTGGTGTTTCCGATTCATTTAAAATAAAACAATCGGCTCATAGGACTAAATTGTATGTTTTTGATTTGATAAAAGAACTGGGCCCGTATTCATGAAAAAATCTTAGTGCTAAGAGTTGCTCCAAGTAACAAAATTCTAAGAAAATTCTTAGAAATGTGGGTGTTTCCACTTAAAACTAAAGAAAAGATCCTAGTAAAGAAAAAAGTAATTCAGAAAGCATCTTAACCCTTAAAAGAGGTCTTAAGGTCCAAAATTGTTAGGAGTATGGACGAGGACTTTTAAGAGATTCTTAAGAGGACTTAAGAGTTTCTTTAGCAGCGGAGAAAATGGACGAAACATGAAGAGGGAGAAGAAATGTGTTGCATACAATGCATGACAGTGAGTTAATAAGACGCTACACATTAGATCGTGCAGGGATCATGTTTGTGACCGATATTATTAGAGACACGCTAACATCTCCGACAACGCGCTGAAATGCCATAGCGCCAGAAATGGACGCAATCACTACATTAACATATTTGGCAGCTGGAAACTATGCAGCAGTGAAGATTTGGGTCTGTTACAGCACTTATTAGGCGATGTCTCTGTTCATTTCCTATAAAACACGGTATGACAGCATGGTAAATAAAAAATAAAGAATATATATACATATATAATGTGTGTGTGTGTGTGTGTGTGTGTGATTGTGTGTGTGAGAATGAGAGAGAGAGCGAGTACGGTAAAACAGGAACAATTACGCCTGTAATTTCAAAGTGAAGGCTTAAAATAAACCCTACTCTTAAAAGCGCTCTTTTATTTCCTTCTTGGACAACCAACCAATCATAGTCTTCAAAAGACTGTGTCATAGCTAGCAACGGGGTCAGTCTCGCCTCCTCACTAAGATAAAAGTTTTTGTCTTTTCCTCGCTCAGAGTTGCTCTCAGATTGGTCCTGAATCACCATTAAGCTAAGACTCCTAGTAAGAAATTTTAAGCTAAATTAGGAGCTCTCTAAAAGGATTCTTAGAATCTTTAGGAATACGGGCCCTGGTTCGTAAGAATCATTTATTTAGGAATCAGACTACACAGGTCATGCTTTATGTTTTTGATTCACTAAAAAAACAACAACTGGTTCATAAGAGTCACTCCTTAAGGAATTTATTTTCATTGGTCACTTTATGTCTTTGATTCTATAAAAATTATCACCTCTTTAAAATCATTCCTTCCAGAATCAGACTATATCAGTTGTGCTTTTTGTTTTGAATCACTAAAATCAACCGGTTCAAAAGAGTCATTAGTTCGGGAAGTAAACCACAGTGGTGAACTTTATGTTTAGTTTGATTGGCCAAAAATAATTGGTTCATAAGAATCATTTGTTCAAAAATCAAACTACACTGGTTACGGTGGTTATGATTTTGATTCACTGCTTGGAAATCTGACTACATTGTTTGTTACATGCTTTAACTCACTAAAAAGATCTGGATCAAAAGAGGTGGATCCTGGTACAACAGTTGAAAAATAAGAACTTTTACTACATCATTTGCAATGTACTGTATATATTTGATTTGCTAAAAAGACTCATTTCATAAGTAATTTCTTCAGACTACGCCGGTTGTGTGGTTTGTTTTTAGTCAAAAATAACAACCAGTTATAAGGCGTCGTTCGCTACATTGTATGCTTTGATTAACTAAAAAGATCCGGATCAAAAGAGTCATTAGTTTGGGATTCAAACTACAGTACATGGCATGTTTTCGATTCGCTAAAAAAAGACAATTTTCTCAAGAATCAGAACACATCAGTCACACTGTATTTCTTTGATTCGCTAAAAAGAATCGCCTCAAGAGTCATTCCTTCAAGAATTGTACAGCAATGGTTGCACTGCTTGTTTTAATTCACAAACTGGTTCGTAGTAATCATTTGGGTTACACTTTATTTCGATAGTCCACTTTAGACATTCTACTAACTGTAAGTAACTTTGTAACTACATGTCAACTAATTCTCATTAATTTGCAACTACATGTCTACTAACTCTAATTAGGGTAGGTTTAGGGTTAGTAGAATAAGTTGACATACTTGCAAAGTTTCTCATACACATATGTTGTGAACCCATCAAAAAAAAAGTGTTAGAAGATATTAAGCAGACAGTCTACTAATACTCTAATGACTGCTAGTTGACATGTAATTGCAAAGTTACTTACTGTTAGTAGAATGTCTAAAGTGGTCTATCAAAATAAAGTGTTACCATCATTTGTTCAGTAATACTACCACAACCATTCTATAAAGAGCTGGACCACACAGGACAGGATTTGAACAGTAATGTGAAGAACTGTAGGCACTATTTATTACTTTCCCCTTCTCAAAGAACAATTGATAGCAATTCCCTCTACAAATGAGTTCCCAATGGTATTTTACTCCAAGTTAGAAAGAACTGGCTCTTAAATGGATGGTTTATTTACTGTTTGAATGCGTCTAGTCAGCCCAGGGTCATGAGGGTCTATTTCCAGAGATGGTTTGGTGAAATGGTGCTCTCGGAATAGACTTATATTTATGTATTCACTTCCTGAGTTTTTTTTTCATCTTTCAGCCTTTTCAAAAACTCTAAAACAATGGGAACAACGTTTCCCTGTCTGTCGGTCACTACGAGTTATGTCGTGACGACATTAGGGGATTTACTTGAGAGCCCCGACTGCCTCTGATAAGAGAAAACGCCAATGAAATTTGGCTAGTGGATTTTGCATACCTGAGCCACTCCCCGTGCATACGGGTATAAAAGGGCGACAGGTGCATCCACTCATCAGATTTTTGCTTCGGAGCCGAGTGGATGAGAAATCTTCAAAACAGATCAGATCTCCACAAAGCCGTCTGCCTCGAAGTTTGTTCCTGGGTGGCGTTACGGTGCAGACAGCGGTGTCCCTGCAGCAGCGATTCCCCTGGGCACTTCACCTGAAAGAGCAAATTTCTAAAACACTGGGCGGTTCGCGTCTTTTTAAAGATGCCGTTCCGTCCGTGTTCTCTTGGTTGCGGTCGCTTCCTGTCCTCGGATGACGGTCACGAGCGTTGTCTTCAGTGTCTGGGCATCCAGCACGCTGAAGATGCGTTTGTGGATGAGTCATGCGCCTGTTGTGGGCGTATGAACATGGCAACGCTGCGTTCTCGCCTTTCCTTTCTGAAAGGATTGGCACCCTCTGCCGCCACCCGTCCCGGTCTCTCTGGCTCGAGCAGAGGACCGCCGGCTGGCGCTCTGGGAGATCTGAGGGTGACGGTAAGAGCTTCTCCGCCGGGCACGTCCCCGCGGACCTCTTACTCCTCCCGCAGCGCTTGTTCCGTCCGGTTCCCGAGTGATTTCGCTGGTTCGCCTCACGGGGCCGCCAGCATTTCATTCGGTGCGCCGCCCGAGGATCAGATGTCGATCGCGGCATCGGGGGATGGGCTTTCGTCCTCTGAGGATGAACGATCGGCGGGGCTGCCCCCCTCGGGTGTTGTCGCCACTGCCGATCCGGACCCAGAGCTGACGGCCATGCTTGCCCGGGCAGCCGTGAGTATCGGGCTGGAGGTCAACAGACCGCCCAGTCCCGAGCCCTCGCGGCTGGATGATTGGTTCATCGGCGCAAAACGCGACCAGCGGCCGCACTTTGCCCCGGTGCCTTTCTTCCCGGAGGTGCATGAGGAGCTGACGAAGTCGTGGACGGCCCCTTTCTCGGCCAGAAGCCGCTCGTCTCCCTCCTCCGTCCTCACTACCCTCGATGGCGGGGCGGCCAGGGGGTACGTGGATATTCCCCAGGTGGAGAGAGCGGTTGCGGTGCACCTGTGCCCGCAAAACGCCGCCACCTGGAGGAATCGTCCGCGTCTCCCGTCCAAAGCCTGTAAGCTGACGGCCGCACTCGCCGCCAAGGCCTACAGCGCTGCGGGCCAGGCCGCCTCTGCCCTGCATGCCATGGCCATCCTGCAAGTTCACCAGGCCAAGGCACTAAAACAAATGCACGAGGGTAGTCCCGACCCGGGGTTGATGCAGGAGCTGCGCACGGCGACTGACTTCGCTCTCCGGGCGACGAAAGTCACGGCGCGGTCCCTCGGGAAGGCGATGTCCACGTTAGTGGTCCAAGAGCGCCATCTCTGGCTCAATCTGGCCGAGATGAAGGACGTCGACAAAGTACGCTTTCTCGACGCCTCCATCTCCCAGACGGGGCTATTTGGCGACACTGTCGAGGGTTTTGCCCAGCAATTCTTGGCAGTACAAAAGCAGACGGAGGCAATTCAGCACATCCTCCCTAAACGGCGGGATGCTCCAGCTGCCACCGCTGGCCCAAGGGCCAGGCCCCAGTCTGCTGGTCGCCGTGGGCGCCCTCCTGCGTCCTCCAGAGCTGCTCCGCCCCGTGCTGAGTCGTCACCTAGGCCGGAGCGTCGAGCCTCTCGCAGGAGTGCGGCGCCCCCTGCGCCTCAGCCGGCCGCCAAGTCCTCCAGGAAGACGACAAAGCGGCCCTGACGCGCACAACCCGGAGATGGAGGAATTTGCTCTTTCCCAGGAGACGACGAGGCTAGCGTCGCTCCTTCCCCCGGAGGAGGGCCGGGTGGAGAATCCTGTGTTTTCTTTTCTTTCTGTTCCGCCACTGGCTGAAGGGCCAGTGGTACCCACATTGTCAAAGAAAGAGCAATTTCCCTTGCCTCCGGGTTCCCAGGTCTGCGGGCTGACAGTGTGCGACGCAATGCCTCCTCACTCTCACCCGAGACCCATATTGCCAGTGGCCAAGAGAGTGCGGTCTGGGGACGCGATGCCTCCCCGCGCACCTCTAGCCAGTCCCCCCGGGGACTTAGGGAGTTTTGTGGGGATGAGTCAGAACGCACTGCCTTCTGTTCCATCCAACCTTACTCCCCCTCGCTGCACCACTGCGGGCACGTCGATTGGGCCTTTGGTGCCGCTTGCACGGTATCTGGGGGCGTGGCTTGCGCTACCCAGCCCGTCTCGCTGGCTCATTCGCACAGTTCGACTCGGCTATGCGATTCAGTTCGCCAGGCGGCCGCCCAGGTTCAGCGGCATCCTCGAGACTTCGGTGGCAGTCCGAGATGCACCTGTCCTGCGCGAGGAGATTGCTGTCCTTCTGGCAAAGGGTGCAATCGAGCCGGTCCCTCCAGCCGAGATGAGGCAGGGGTTTTACAGCCCCTACTTCATCGTGCCCAAGAAAGGCGGTGGCCTTCGGCCAATCCTGGACCTGCGAGTCTTGAATCGGGCCCTACACAAGCTCCCGTTCAAGATGTTGACGCAGATGAGTTCACTCCGTGGATTGGTTTGCAGCGATCGACCTGAAGGACGCTTACTCTCATGTCTCGATTCGCCCTCGACACAGGCCGTTCCTACGGTTTGCGTTCGAGGGGCGGGCATGGCAGTACAGGGTCCTCCCCTTCGGGCTCTCCCTGTCTCCCCGTGCCTTCACGAAGGTGGCGGAGGGCGCCCTTGCCCCGTTACGGGAAGTGGGCGTCAGGATCCTCAACTATCTCGATGATTGGCTCATCCTGGCCCGATCGCGAGAACAGTTGGGTGGTCACAGGGACCTGGTGCTCCGGCACCTCAGCCAGTTGGGGCTTCGGGTCAACTGGGAAAAGAGCAAGCTCTCCCCCGTGCAGAGAATCTCTTTTCTCGGTGTGGAGTTAGACTCTGTGAGTATGATGGCACGTCTCTCGGACGAGCGTGCCCAATCAGTGCGGAACTGCCTGAGTTCCTTCAGAGGCAGGACAGTGGTTCCGCTGAAACAGTTTCAGCAGCTCCTGGGGCATATGGCATCCGTAGCCGCAGTCACGCCGCTCGGGTTGCTTCATATGAGACCACTTCAGCACTGGTTACACTCACGGGTCCCGAGATGGGCATGGCGCCGCGGGACACGTCGTGTCACCATCACGCTATCGTGTCGCCGCTCTTTCAGCCCCTGGTCGGACCTTGCCTTCCTACGGGCCGGGGTGCCCTTAGGACAAGTGTCCCGGCATGTTGTTGTCACAACAGATGCCTCCAGCATGGGCTGGGGCGCTATATGCAACGGGCAGGCAGCCTCGGGGCTCTGGATGGGGCCTCGACTGCTTTGGCACTTCAACTGCCTAGAGCTGTTGGCAGTGCATCTGGCCTTAAAGCAGTTCCGGCCACTGCTCCTAGGCCAGCACGTGTTGGTCCGCACGGACAACACTGCGGCTGTTTCGTACATCAACCGGCAGGGAGGTCTACGATCACGCCGCATGTCACAGCTCGCCCGCCATCTCCTCCTCTGGAGTCAGTCACAGCTCAAATCGCTGCGCGCCGTCCACATTCCGGGGGAGCTCAATCGTGCAGCCGACGCGCTCTCACGACAGCTCACTTCCCCGGAGAATGGCGACTCCATCCCGAGACGATCCGGCTGATTTGGAGTCGATTCGGGGAAGCTCAGGTAGACCTGTTTGCTTCCCGCAAGTCCTCCCACTGCCAGCTGTATTCCCCCTGGCCGAGGCCCCCCCCCGGCACGGACGCACTGGCACACAGCTGGCCTCGGGCTCTGCGCAAGTATGCGTTTCCCCCAGTGAGCCTGATCGCACAGACACTGTGCAAGGTCAGGGAGGACGAGGAGCAGGTCTTGTTGGTTGCGCCATATTGGCCCACCCGGACCTGATTTCCGGAACTCACCCTCCTCGCGACAGCCCCTCCCTGGCGCATCCCTCTGAGGAAGGACCTTCTTTCTCAGGGGCTCGGCACCATACGGCACCCGCGTCCGGCTCTGTGGAACCGCCATGTGCGGCTCCTGGATGGGACGCGGCAGACTTGAGTGGCCTGCCACAGGCTGAAGTGGAGTCTGTTCGCGGACTGGTGTTCTTCTCGGCGGGAGGACCCCCGAAGATGCACGATTGGAGTGGTGCTTTCTTTCCTGCAAGAGAGGTTGGAGCGCGGGCTGTCGCCCTCCACCTTGAAAGTGTACGTGGCTGCTATTGCGGCCCATCACGATGCAGTGGACGGCCGGTCCCTGGGGAAGCACGATCTCATCGTGAGGTTCCTGAGGGGTGCCAGAAGGTTAAATCCTCCTAGGCCACCCCTGATGCCCTCCCGGGATCTCTCTATTGTCCTGGCTGGACTTCAGAGAGGTCCCTTTGAGCCGCTGGACTCAGTCGAGCTGAAATTCCTGTCGGCCAAGACAGCGCTCCTGACCGCGCTCACTTCCATCAAGAGGGTCGGGGACCTTCAAGCATTTTCGGTAAGCGAAGAGTGCCTTGTGTTTGGGCCGGCCTACTCTCACGTTGTCCTGAGACCCCGGCCTGGATACGTGCCTAAGGTTCCCACCACGCCTTTCCGCGATCAGGTGGTGAACCTGCAAGCACTGCCCTCGGAGGAGGCAGACCCAGCCTTGGCGTTGCTGTGTCCCGTAAGAGCGCTGCGCATATACGTGGACCGCACCCGGAGCTTCAGAAGCTCTGAGCAGCTCTTTGTCTGCCACGGAGGTCAGCAGAAAGGGAAGGCTGTCTCCAAGCAGAGGTTGGCCCACTGGATAGTGGATGCCATCGCCTTGGCGTACCAATCCCAAGGCGAGCCGTGCCCCCTCGGGGTGAGGGCTCACTCCACACGGAGTGTTGCCTCCTCCTATGCGCTGGCGCACGGCGCCTCTTTGGCAGACATCTGTAGAGCTGCGGGCTGGGCGACACCGAACACCTTCGCGAGATTTTACAGTCTCCGCGTTGAGCCAGTCTCTTCCCGTGTGTTGGGTAACAGGTAAGTGGCGGGAAGAGTTGGCCGGTGTCACGCTTGCTGCGCCATTCCCCCTTACCCGGGGATACGAGCGCCTATTCTCTCCTCCAGTTAGTTCCCCGAACGGCGAACCCTGGCGGAGTTCCTCCAGCACCCCCGGCAGTCAGGCTGGGCGGAGCAGTCTGACGCCAGGCCCAGTACCGGTGTTAGCTTGCCCGGGTCTCCGGTCAGCCCCTGTACTCGGCTAGGTGCCCGTGCGGCCTGATTCCCTTCGGGTGATCCCACACGTGTATTCATCCACGGTACGGTTTCCCTCATGGTAAACCCGTGTCTTCCCTTTGACAGAGCTCTGTCAGGCCCTGCTGGCAGCCTTCCTCCCTTCTCCTAGGTAGGATCTGCCCCAGGGTCCAGGCGTATGTAGCACTGCCCCAGGCTTGGGCCAGTCCATACCAGTGTCTCCACACGTTACCTCCCTTCGGGCAGGGTGTGGCCTCCGTAGCGCCCTTCTCCGGAAGGCTCGCTTCCCCGTCGTTACTGCCGGGCTGTAACAACAAACAGGAAAGACTTGAAGCAATCTTTCATAGAAGGTCGAAATCCCTTCCGATTTCTGGGGAAAGGAACAGCGGCTTGGCTATCTCCAGCAGCAATGTACTCAGTGGTCCCTGCGGGCACCAAGGTTAGCGAATTTGCGCTGGGGCGACGGGAAGGTTGCGACCTTCGCATCGCATTTGTCTGTCACGCGCTAGCTTGTCAACATCTGCATGCCACAAGGTCGTGACGGGGTTCAGGTTGTGGCGCTTTCCATAGACCCCTAATGTCGTCACGACATAACTCGTAGTGACCGACAGACAGGGAACGTCTCGGTTACGTACGTAACCCTCGTTCCCTGATGGAGGGAACGGAGACGTTATGTCCCCATGCCACAATCTTGAACCATCGCTGGTTGCCAGGGACACGTTCTCGGCTCCTCAGCGGAAAACCTGATGAGTGGATGCACCTGTCGCCCTTTTATACCCGTATGCACGGGGAGTGGCTCAGGTATGCAAAATCCACTAGCCAAATTTCATTGGCGTTTTCTCTTATCAGAGGCAGTCGGGGCTCTCAAGTAAATCCCCTAATGTCGTCACGACATAACGTCTCCGTTCCCTCCATCAGGGAACGAGGGTTACGTACGTAACCGAGACGTTCAGTCTACAATGTTTGTTTAACTGGCAAGACCATGAAGAGTATCCACTAATAGAGTAGTCAGAGCCAAAAGTCGTCACATGAAAGCATAATTGATTGGAAGTTTTGGTATGAAGACTTGGGAAAAATTAACATGAAAATTTAATTAGACGTCTGATAAAGCATGAACGGCTTCCTATCCATCTTTTTGATTAAAATCTGACTTGAAAAATGCAGAACATCGCCTCACCAGAATACCTATCCAGATTCCAGACTCACAGGAATGTAAAATCCCAACCAGAGCACGACTGGAATGTAACAAGAGCGTTTCGGCTGTATCCAATCGGACCAGAATACCTCCTGAATTACCTGGTTAATAAAAAAAAATGATGAATCGTGAAGGAATGGAACCTCAGGCATGATCAGAATTATTGTGCCCATCCATCACAAAAGAATGTTCCGGAATTAGAATACGGAACATTCCGGAGGCCAGGGGGCCACCTGTTCGGAATGCAACTGCTTTAATTAGGCTAGAACGAACGATACTGTTTGGAATAGAGCAAATCTCGGAGCTCTATGTAAACTTAGCCATCTGTGCAGGGCAACATCTGAATAAACTGCAAAGCAGCCACTACCAGAGTGTTATCAAAGGCAAACAGTTCTCATAACAACAGACTTCAGATGCCAACTCATCAAGATGCTTCAATATACAAACGGGAAGATGATTGGATTTGGGATGGTGTCGTTATGTAGGTAAATATCTGAGGTGAAATTCAAAGGTTCATAAATATAAAGAAATGAGAGCAAGAAAAAAAGAAAATCTGTATATACTTACAAAATAAATGATAACATTATATTATACAAAATAAACTAGTATATGTATAATTTACATATTTTAAAATTCATACATAATAGTATGGGTATTGTATACACACAGAAAACTCAAATACTGTGAACAAAGGGTGGGCGATATACTGGTAGAGATTTTCGACTATCGTCTCTATTGTGTTTACAAGCTTACGTGATGAAAACGTATCATTTGCACATGTTTTTAAGCATTGCGGTTTATAAACAAGTGATTTTAAGCTGATGAAATGCAATCAGCAGAGAAAGAAAACTCATTTTGCGATATGCATGTGCTGTCAGAGAGGTGTGCACACGTGAAGAATATTGAACCGTTATTTTTGCCGCTTTAAAGGACTTGAATGGTAAAATGCACACACTTGTACGATTCAAATGCACATATTTGCAATTGTCCTTGTAAACACAGTAATTTAGGTCAGTAATTTAAGTGAAAGGAAACAGCTGAGAAAGAAAACACATATGTAATAGTATATTTGATCCAGGCAGCTCTTAAAGTGACAGCAGTCTATTCCTATATTGTATTATAGGAATATCTATATTCCTGCTGTCTGTTATTTATGTTAATCAAACAACAAAAGAGAGAAAATCTATCACTGCGACTGACTAAATCACTTTTGTAACTTTAATAAGAATGAATATATATTTAATTTACACAGTGAAGAATATGCAGAAGGACCTGCATTTGATTTTTGACATTTATACAATGTATGTAGCATTTCTCATTTATTTGTTCTATTGTAGTTTTTTCCTATTGCTTGTAATTAAGTTTAAAAAGTTTCTTGTTCTTATTTAATCACTGACTCATTATTTAGTGAGTTTTTTTTAATAGTACAAGTTTGTTGTGATATTTAAACTTGTGACAAGAATTATGAAATTTCTATGGTACCAACATTTTTTATTTGATAAAGACCTTATTAAAACCAAAAGTAACTAGGCATATATATTGTGATGCATGTTGTAAATATGGAATAAATTACTCATATCATTATCAATTCATATAATTATCAATTACTCATATCAAGATTTTGGTCATATCAGCCACCCCTGCTATGCACTTACTACACAAACAAACGATTAACCATAATGCACTGATATGCTAAAATCAATGTATATCACTGGATATGGAATAGCATACAACTATTATTTATTTCATATAAAAATCTGTATGCACTGACATTCTGCACACACTGGAATGCTAAAATGCTCTACACTGCATGCAAAGTATGCTAGCATGCTAATCCAAACATATTTAGCCATGTTTGCTAACTCTAACTCGCTTTAAAAGCCTCAAGGACTTGGCTGGACTTCTCACAGACTTGTTCTGTCAGATTTAATCAAAAACTACAACTGATAAGAACCTCCAGTTTAGTTTCATGAATGAAAACACCACGGCAAAGACTGAAGTAGCCTTTAAGTTCTGTGTGAAACTTACTATAACGCAACAAACTGGTCCTTAGGGTTTCAGACCTGAAAGTGGCATTGAAACCAATTTCAGGTTTTACAGGAAAGTTCCAATCACTAAGAAAAACCCATTAAGGGTGTCGGAATAGCGGAATAGCGGCTGAATGGTTGAGTATAAGAGACATGCTCTCAAATGGGATTGTCGCGCCGCTTGCCCTCGGTACAATATCGTCCACTTTCCCCAGAGACAACCTGACGGGAATGATGGACAGGTGAAATTGACCTGTGAGCTTAGGAACGGTGGCATCTTGTTTTCTACAGTTAAGATGCCTGCTGTGGCTTCCTGCGTTTCGGAAGTTTAGCGAGAGATGGGAAGCAAAAAAGATAAACAGTAGGGGGGAAGGCAAACTGATGAGTGGGAGGAAGACGAAAACATTTCTTTCTTAGATGTAAAACTGCATAAAATGAACCCACCAAGGATTTTCTATCTCTCTAGTGACAAGAATAATGAGCTGAGTTTTTATTTTCTAGTTGAAAGGCTTTTTTCTTGTGTGGGAGAATGTGTAATATCAGATTTGTTCTGCATTCTGGCCAACATATTACAGGAATAGTTCATCCAAAAAACTTACTCACCCTTAATGTATTTCTGTATGACTTACTTTCTTTTGTGGAGTACAAAAGGAGATATTTTTTCTGCATAATAAAAGTAAATGGTGACCACAGCAAGATTTTTAAGGCAAGAACAGAAAAGGTATGAGATCATGTTTTAAATCTGTTTCAAAATCTAATTCAAATAAGAAAAAGGTTTGGGATTTTTGGGGGGAATTTTGCGCATTTTTAACAATGATCCCTGACTTTTGGATTGTATTTTCTAGAGAAAGTGAGTAACAGTTTACAATAAGGTAACATACAGCAATTAACAATAATTAAGCATTTATTAATCTTAGTTAATGTTGATTTCATCATTTACTAATACATTTATAAAAAGTTGTATCTGTTAAACATTAGTTAACAGACCAACATTACCTAACAATTAAAAGTTATAATTTTATTAACTAACATTAACAAAGATTAATAAATAATGTAACAAAACAAGTTGCATTCACTAAAATGTATTACCAATGAGCATTAACTAACTAAATAATGGCATAATTAAATAATGGACCTTATTGTAAATAGTTGTTGAAATCTTTATTACTTTAACATTTTTAATAACTTTTCATGTCTGGAAAAACAATTTAAAAGTCCCTGATATTTTCATGATAACACAAAAATATTTATACTGCAACTCAATCATTTCAAAATGTAATCTACCCATATTTGCAACCGACTCCCTCCCATTAACTTTCATTTCAGGGAGTGATGGGATGATATCTCAAATGCTCAATTACCAAGTGATCCATCACATAATCTATCATGCCGTGGAAAACGAATAATAGCTGCTGGATTTATACTGGCTTCCCTTTGCATCCTCCCATCACCTGGTTTCCCCCATCATCAGATAGATTAGACCTGCCAAGATCCACCGCTGGCACCGCAAGACACCAGACCAGACAGCCCTGATTGAGAGCTGTGAGGTAAACGTAGCTTGTTGTCTGGAGGGTTAAGGAAATAAATTGATGGCAAATGTATGCTGTCAGAGCTCACTGTGCAGAGGGAGAAAGTAACTATAGGAAATGAATGACCTCTGTCAACAAAACCGGCTTGATCTCAGCTGCGAGATGTTATTTATTACAGAAGGTCTTCATAACACTCTGATGAATTTTAGCAATAATTCCAATTTAATTCGATTCATTCATGCTGTGGTGCGGTTAGCATAAGCCAAAGTCTTGAAATACGATTCTGAAAAGGTTACTGTGATGAATGCTAATTGGCCATGCTAACACATGCAACACATTTGAGCTATGAGACTTACAAAGTGCATACGTATTTGATGTAACTCAAGCTAGTATGCTAGTATTTTGACATACATTTCAATTTTCTACATGCTAACACTCAGAACAGATCTGAACATTAGTACCTAGCTAAAAAAAAGCCAATGGCCTTCAAAATATAATTTAGACAAGTACACATTTCTAGCATGCATCTAGCTAAAATCTAACAAAACTTCTAACATAACTAAATTCCATAACTACATTTTCATTATTTCTTAAAAGTTTCTTAAAAGAAATACATATAATTAGATGCTAATCAAATCCTGCTAGAGATGTGTGTATACATGTATGAAATCTAACACAGCTTCAGTGTTAATATTTAAACATTCTATCATATAGCTTTAATTGAATCTATCTTTAATATTCAATATTTCTTAACTTTGAAGTTCATACATTAGTCACAAGCTCTTTCTTCTTTTAGAAAAAAAAAGCATCCAAAGATGTATGGGCTCACACGGGCTCCTTGCTGATATAATTTTAACATACTATCGTTTAGAATCCACAAATTCTAAACCTGCATACTATTTAGAACAGATAGTATGTAAATTAGAATGCAAGCCTAGGTGAGAGAGAGAGAGGGAGAAGTCTCAGATTTTCCCTTTGAAACTCAATAGAGCTTAACGATACTACTGGTAGCAGTCACATAAAGTGTCAATATACTACTTCCACTTACAATAATGACTGTAAAATGAGTCAAAAGTGTTGCGGTTATGATCGAAGAGTCACAGAAAAATAATCTAATTTTAGCTATGCTACCAGAGGGCAGGGAGAGGTGAAGGTCATGTTTCACATTGATTTTTAAAGAAGCATGTAAAATGTGTCCCACCACACCATGGCTATTTGAGAAAAATGTCAGGGCTCAGACAGTCCTAAGGCAAAATCTGTTGGAAATCTCTTATAAATTAATTATTTAACCCTTAAGGGCAGAGACGGCCAGTTTAAACCAGACGGAGAGACAAAACTGCCAGCTTTCTGTCAGCGAATTGAGCTAAAATACCTAATCGATTTTAGAAATATCTACAGATTACAGAGCTCCTCTGTAATTTTAGTACAAACAAATATAAATAAGTTATCTTACAATAAAACGCATTGGCTATGCGACTATAGTGACATTTACACAAAAGAAGCTGCACCAAACCCCAAAAAGGTGTCTCACTGTTAGCTGGAGATAACCCCAGTTCTGCCCACTGCAAATATTTAAACCAAGCACATTAAAATAGCTCAGTTTAGCTTGTTTTCTTTACTAGCCCAATGGCCTTGGAGTGCCCCCATGCTGTTTGGTTTTATTTTAGAAGTGTTTAGATATGGCTGAGGCAGTTGCCAAGCTCTTCAGTCTTTGGAAGCTTCCAGAATGCCTAGTCAACCACCTAGCTTTGAAAATGCACCACTTGCTGAGTAAAGGTGGCAAGCTGCCATTTATGACTTGATAAAACTTGGCTTAATAGGAAAAGTCATATATTTATGGATTTAGGCTAAGCACATTTGCGTGTGTGGAATGCTAACTGTAAATGAGGATACTGAGGCAGCATACAGAATTGTTAAATCACAATACAGACGGGTATTAGCTTTAAAGACCTATAAATTGCTATGCTAAGCTTAATAGCTGGCCTGTCAGACTTAATGCTGAGCAAAATTTCTTCCATCTCATTGTCTGCACAACTCAAAATGTCACCAGGCTCAGAAGCATGGGGCGTAATTACCAAACTCAAAAAGACAAATTGCTAAATAATAGCAAGAGTGAGGCAAGGAAAGGCTGTGTCCATCAGGGACTACAGGCTGCAATTTCAAAATCGATTCACTCCCACAAAAAAGTCAAGCGGCTATCCTATGACATCAGGCCTTGGGAATAATAACCACATCTCTACTTGATGAATGTGTCAGCACTTGAAGCACGGCGGGGAAACAATGATGAAGCTCCCTCTCAGCTAGGAGAAATATACAGAAACACTGTGAAAGAGATGAGAACGATTGCTAAGGTGTTACGCCCTGTAACAGACGCTTACCACCCACTCAAGTCTTGAATAATTTAAATTGAAAAAAAACTCTACCTGTTGTGAAAGGAAAGATAAAACGACTATTCCAGTCAGGGATATATCACTTTAACACTGAGGTCAGGGAATGGTCAGAATCCCCATTTGGACCTTTAAAAATACCCAGCAATGTAGCAAAAATGGCATTTGTATTGTTTATCCAAGATAAGATGCTAAAGCTAACGTTTTGCTAAAGATAAGACTGGAATTACTACATCTTTCCTCTCTCTCACCATCCAGCCTGAACAAGTGATAACACATATCTTTCTAAATGCACCGTCTCCTCAGATCTGCAAGCCCTGAGCTGACAGATGTGGGGCGCTAACCTGTTTACTTATAAATGGGATATCGGTCAATACTAGTAGAAAGAGTATGTAAGGTAGAAATAGCTACACTCTCAATATTCTCTGCTCTGCTTTTCCTCCGTTCCATGTTCTTTCCCAATACTGTGCTTCTGTCAACAAAAGTGTGGCAAAGGAGTAGTTAACCCAAAAATCACCCATTCATGTCGTTCCAATCAAGTGTAACTTATTTTATTTTCAATATAATAAAAGTGAAGGGCTGAGGTCTTTCATGTGATAAAAGATTTCCATATGCAGTCTTCTAAAACCATACAATACCTTTGTGTGAGGGCCAGAGTAAAATTTAAGTTCACATTTAAGAAAGCCATGAAGTTTGGAACAACATAAACAAAAGGGGTGAGTAAAAGATGACAGAATTTTCATTTTTAGATCAGCTAATCCTTTAAGGATTCCAAAGAGTTTATATTGCTGAACATTGTGAAGATTAAACAGAGGCAGCTTGTACATTACCAGCCCTGGACATCCTGTGCCCAGTGATAAAAAACTAATACAAGCAAAATCTTTCTTTCGGTCAGAATTTGAGCGACCCAAGCAGGGTTCTGGCTGTTGTACTTGCAGGTTTCCACAGCTGTACCGATAAGAAAGGCAGCAGAGAGCAGCTAAGTGCACTCTCATCAGAATTACCCCCAAGGATTAATAAGAGAAAACGCAGATAAGCAGGACTGCATAAAAACGGGTTTAAATCAAATACTTTGTGGACAAATTTCTAATAGTTATCCATTTAGGACAGGGGCATCTACTGCATTCAAAAGCAAACACAACCACAATAGTTTTCAAACTGTGCAGTTCAGACAAACCAACACACACAGAAGCTTACCATCATAAGTTCCTTCTGAAAAGATTTTTTCTCCTTAGTCTCCATGTTGAGGCAATCTTCCTTTAGTTTCTCCAGCACTGAGGCAACCATCTCTGGCTCACTATCCAGCTCTGCTCTGCAAAAATACGTCAAAGGAAGATTCACATAGCCCAGAGCATCAGCAAATGCTCGCCAGTTTCCCAGATTTTCCATAAGTATTGTCCTCACAGAGGCATAAATGTAAGTGAGAAACTTGCAGGGCTTCAGGATTTGTTCCATCAGCATTGTGGTTGTAAGATCTGGCCCACAAAAGTAAATAGGCTTGACCTTTCCCAATACAAGCACATTTTTTACATGTGCAAGCCCAATCTTTCCCTGATAGTATCCAATGTACCACTCTTTGGTCCATAGTTGTCCTTTGAGTTTGATCTTCTCCTCACTGAGTAGGGCAATGATATCCCCTTTTTTGTATTCCAGCAAGTACTGATTCTTAGTCTGTCTGATAACTGTTTTGATCAGTTTGCCAAATTTCAAGTTGGTAATGCAGCGCTCTTGAAACTGTGGGTATTTGGTGGTGATGGCCAGAGGAGACAAAATTATTTTATCAACTTCCTTTTTCTTTAGGAATCGCCTCTGGCCGTTGTTCCGTATCCCGGTTTTAGGTGGCGGCTGTGGTGTCTGAACACAAAATTGTGCAAGGATGCAATCCTGATCATCTTTTACCTGGACGCGTAACGTGAAGTCAGAAATCTCATCTGCATTCCGAGATGTAATCATGTAGATGAGCCGACTCACCTTGCCTAGTTTGATCTGAAATCCACGAACAACCCTAGCCTGATCATTTGCCTTGACCTCATAATTTGACATGTTGGAGTACATCCCTATCTGCAAGTCCTGTGGTCTGCCAAGGATAAATTGGTGCTTCCCCCACAGTTGTAGGGCAACAGGAGGGGCAGACTTCGCTTGTTTCCCAACTTCACTAACTAGAAGAGTCTTGGGGGCACAGTCATGGCCAAAAATTGCCACCACAGTCTTAAAAGATGGATGAATGTGTTTGGGCCCATAGAGACCCAGGGTAACTTTCTTCATCATATGATCCCAAACAGTTGAATTGAAGGAAATATGTTGGGTCTGGACAATAACTGCTACATACATGCAGGGCTCCAAGTTGTCCAACTGAACCTGAATTGTATCTCCATAAATGTAAGCTTGTGGAACAGGAGAGTAAGGACCCTCTTTGCAATCACTTCTAACACACAAAACCTCCGCCATTTGACTTTCTGTTCTAATTGCAACGGACACCTTCATCTCTAAGGTAATGAATGACTTTATCTCCATGTTGCTCAGTTTGATTTCAACCACTGGACTGACAGTCGAGCATCTGTCATTGTTTAGCTCCAAGGGAGGATCTAGTAGAGCCTTCATAGAGATTTGCTGAGTGTCTCCCACTGCAACATGGCCTTCAGGAACATGAATACTGATATTCGTATCTGGTAGCTGGACTGCCCCTCCACAGCTGTCCAATTTGCAAACAATGTTGGTCTCTACTGGTTGTGTTTGACCCCAGCCTGGGTTCTGCCCAAGGGACTCAAGGTCATGGCAAGATCGTGCCAACTTTCGGTGGTTTAGCCATGCTGTCCTAAAGTCCTCTCTGTTCTGAAATTGCTCCGGTGAGGGAGCTTTAAGCCCTGTAAAAAACCCTGATGAAGGCAATGGAGGATTTGATTGCGATTGTAAAATAGATAACTCTGATAAACTGTAAGATCTCTTGCTTCGAAAAAAGGGATTGTCCTTGCGAAGCATCTGGAAGGCTTCAAAATCAGCGCTGGTGGATGTTCCATCAAATACACTATTGCTGTAGCCTTTTGTGTTGCTGGTGGTGGAGATGGGGGCTGAAGGCAAGTCAAAGAAAAGTAAATCCATGCTGTTACATTGGTTCACCTTCTCATTGCTGTTCTGATCAAGAACATCATCCATTGACCCATTAAGGAATGGGTTGGTTGAGGAGAGCATGGAGAAGGGGTTGTTGTTGTCATAAGGCAGGGAGGGCTTCAGAGACACTCCAGTCCACTCCCCCAGCAGGTCCAGTTCTTTTGCTCCCTCCTCCGAGCAGTCACCAAGATTGTCAATCATCCCACTGTCACTTAGAGATGAGTTCCTGTAGTTGATTGGCTGGACATACGTCGAAGGGATGTATCCCATTTCTCGGTTGTTGTGGGCATACCACCATTCCCCACCAGATGTGTCCAGCACATAGAGATGATCCCCTTTGGAGAACTTTAGAGTGGTAAAACTGGATGGAGAGTAATCCTTTATGGCGACCACTTCCCGTGCAGTTCCAAATGATGTTGAGGGGGCCAAACGCAAGGCACTGGGAGAAGGCACTGTAGAGACAAACATATTAATAAGAATTGCTGATTTGTAATGAATATGGCACAACAAAAATCAAATGTTCTGCAGTTTGTTCGCAGTACAATAAACTGACCTTTGACATCTATGAGACTCGCCTCAGTCACTCCTTCATCAAGGTCAATAAGCGTGCCCTCTGATTTACATCTAGGGAGCACATTGTTGTTGTTGGTTACTCTGATCCTGTGGGCGGCCATCTTGCATTGGTTATGCTATTTCACCATTGCTCCAAACCTGACAATCAAACACTGGCAGTTTTCCATTTTTTTTCCTGCTGGGAAAACAAAAGGACAGGGACAGTCTTGATTAGCTTTGTGTGGCAGGACAAATGCTTGATGCACTGAGAATAATGAGACACGCTGCAATCAGATTATTGGATCATTAAGGCAAAACTCTTCAGAGAGCTTGTAGCTAGATATTAGTGTGGTATAGCTAAAGGGACAAGATGTAACTCAAATGTACTGCATGAGATTAATAGATCTTTAAATTTGATTACTTTTAATCTGTCTTGGAAGTGGTTTACGCATTGTTGTCCATTTAGAAGTTAAGTAAGAAACTGTTGGCTTAGAAGTCAAGAAAATCTATTTCCAGATGCTGGTGAATTCTGAACGTCTCAAGTATGACTAATGCTCTTTGTTCATTTTATAACATTCACTCTTGTCACAACTAAGTTTAACTGAAGGAATATATGACCAAGGGATGACAATTTGGGAAAATCCAGCAGAGGTTACTACAATCAATAAGGCATTGTCAGCCATATCAAGGTGCTGTCATCCTCTGAAATTACCACGTGTTCCATCTATGACCTTCACTTCAACTTTTACTTTACTTAATCTAGAAAAAAAAATCTTAGCGACATCTCACTGCTAACAGAACATAAAGCTAGCATGAAATCAAAATGCACCCAATTTACTTAATGCACATTCCTGGTCTCCTTGTGCATGCTGCTCCAAACAACAAAAACACCATCAAAGTCTTTTATCAAAATGTAATGCCTTGCTGCATTTCTGAGACAACATTTCTTTGCCACTGTCACTATCCCTCATTTCTCACAATTATTTTCATGTTGAATATTGTTTTAGTAAAATACACTACAATTTACTTTAGCACAAAACAGTATTTACTGTAGCTTTAAAGCTGCACAAGGCTTTATGGATCAGTGTTATTACACAGTGTGCACATTTATTTTAGACTGAAAGTCACTACCACAAACAAAGTAATAAAATTGTCATTTACAAAATGAATAAATCTAAGGTATCTCTCCCTGCTGGAAACAACAACAATGTAAAACGTGTTTCTAATTTATAGACCTGATATCTGGATGAAACTGTCTTTTATCATGGTTAGAGCGTTTGATTTGTCGGGTCCTAAAAGAAAGATATCAAAGCATATCAAAGGACACCTTGAACTAAAAATC
Organism: Barbus barbus; assembly: GCF_936440315.1. Classification (NCBI taxonomy): domain Eukaryota; kingdom Metazoa; phylum Chordata; class Actinopteri; order Cypriniformes; family Cyprinidae; genus Barbus; species Barbus barbus. The sequence goes on from NC_136737.1 coordinate 18,537,150, forward strand.
ACATGCATATGGTGCAGCAGGGGCTCCATCAATTAAACAAACTAAAACACCCGCTGGGCGATGAACATGAATAAATACCATCCTAAAAGTGAATATATTACTTTTTGTGTCAGCATGGTTCCATTTAGAAAATAAAATGCACCAACTTTTTGCAAACTCCAGTAGCGTTTTATAAAATGATCAATTTTTGCACCTTGTTGTAGATTAGAGGTGATATTTTTTATCTGTTATGAATTATGCTCTCTAAAGGTGAGCAACAGTTTGGCTTTGGGAGGAGGAAACAGACTCAATTTCCATGCATGATTGCCTCAATTTCTGTCTGAGACGATGAGCGCTATTAATCTGTGCTTGACGTGACATACATGCAAAACAACACAGATGTAAAACAAGCTATAATTAGTTGGACTAAATAATCACAGAAGCATGAAACGAATATCAAATGAGACCAAAGGGCCAAGTAACTCAGAGTAACTGATAATAATTTAATTTCTACACAACAATTTACCATAGGATGCCATAAATGAGGTTTGAAATGACATGAGGGAGTCTCTGTATAGAAAAGCTGTACTTGAATGCAATGCAACATTTTGTTGTGGAACATTTTTTTAGAAGACGCTGTGGAAGTTGAAAGATGAAGGCCTCGGAAGGAACTTTTATGTCTGCTACTTAAAGGCTTAATGAACACTTCAAAAGGAGGTAAGCATTTTTGGCATGCCTATGTTTTAAAAGCCTTTCACACAAAAGACTCATGGAAGAATTTATTCCCTTTTAAATGTCAATTTCTTTTTACCTACATTTAATAGCTGCTGAAGTAGGTCAGCAATACCACTTGGCTCTGTTCCATTTAGTCCAACCCTCAAAAAAAATCCTTCCTCATGCTTTTATTTTATTCATAATTCAGGCTATCAGAAGTTGGAGAAGTGCATTTCTGGAAAAAAAATGAAATTGTAAAATTACAGCACTGACCTCCCTCGGCTCTATCTGCTCTCTCTCTCTGGAGAAGTGCTTCAAGGTCTATGGTTCTTCTAACGCTATGAGCACCTATAAAATAAGGTCTCATTTCAAACTCCCATCACTGGCACAGTTGGATGTGTCAATGGTGGTATTAGGAGGCAGAGAAAGAGCAATTGATGGATTGGAAACCTAGAGGTCTGACAAGGATGTAATCATGGTTTCTGATAACAGCACCTGGGGCACTCCAAAGACTGAAGACTAGTGTCTCCTTCCCATAATCCCTCTGTATCCCCCATCCTCTTTTTTTAGTGTCTATTTTCACAGACTGATAAAGCTATTTAGTCATTGATCTGTCAACCTCAGCTTCAAATCGTAAGTGTGCGATATCATAGGACATGCTGAACGAATGCCTTTGCATTTTTTATAATTTTTTTTGGTGGTAACAGGCCTCCGTCCTCAACAATACATAATGTTGTTCAAGTTGCTAGCTATAAATATGCCTAGTTTAGCTTAGCAAAAAAAAAAAAATTTATAGATGAATGGTTTATACAAATTGCTGATACTGTTACTGCTGTTACTACCTTATTTGAAAGGGTCATGAATAATAATATTGAGCTCAGCTCTGATTGGCTGTTTCACAGTGCGGCTCATTTCAGTAGCTCGCACAGCAGGAAGGAAACACAGGGAAAATATATGTGACCCTGGACCACAAAACCAGTCATAAGGGCCAATTTTTTTCGAAATTGAGATTTAAACATCATCTGAAAGCTGAATAAATAAGCTTTCCATTGATGTATGGTTTGTTAGGATCGGACAATATTTGGCCGAGATACAACTATTTGAAAATCTGCGTTCTGAGGGTGCAAAAAATCTAAATATTGAGAAAATCGCCTTTAAAATTGTCCAAATGTAGTTCCTAGCAATGCATAGTACTAATCAAAAATTAAGTTTTGATATATTTACAGTAGGAAATTTACAAAATATCTTCATGGAACATGATCTTTACTTAATATCCTAATGATTTTTGGCATAAAAGAAAAAGCAATAATTTTGACCCATACAGTGTATTTTTGGCTATTGCTACAAATATATCAAAGCGACTTAAGACTGGTTTTGTGCTCCAGGGTCACATATATTTCAATACTTTCTCACGCAGTTATATCGTTGGGTAATTATACTGTATATAAAATGCGGGCATCAGGGAGCCGCTATTAATATGTGGGGCATTGAAACTGCTTTCGAATGCACGATCGCTTTTTACTTTCACTTTCAAGATTTGTGATCACATGTGCTATGTGTAAACTACAGCGGCAGTACTTACCACACATTTTACAAGATCAGATGCTTGTCAGTGGTGTTCATCTGCTTGTCAGTGAGATCTGTAAATCATTTGCCATCATCCTCAGTCATCTCTCCTTACTCTGTTTATGTGGTAAGTGAAATATTGTGTACTGTAATGTAACAGGCTACCGCTAGCAGGAAGCTAACCATGTCCCTTTAGTGGCTCGCGTTATTTGCTTTCTGTGCCTTTCTGAATACAGACACGAACCCATCCCTGCACTTCACATCCCCTGCACAGCCTGGAACATAACATTTATTTCCATGATCTGCAATTTTTGCTATTATCCTCGCTTGTTTCTTCACAATACCTACAGAACTTCTGATGATATGGTTACGGCTGTGCAGCTGTGCAGGTTCGGCTGGAGGCTGGCACAGAACATGGACGGGTATATGCAAATGTTGGGGGCGTAACTATTAGTGATCCCGACTGTAACGACACAGTCGGTGTTATGTTCTGATTTGCCTATTTTTCAGTGGTCTTTTGCTTGCACGAGATTTACATAAGAAGGAGGAAACAATGGTGTTTGAGGCTCACGCTATGTCATTTCCATGTACAGAACTCTTATTATTCAACTATGCCAAGGTAAATACAGTTTTCCATTCTATGGCACCTTTAATGGAACTTGAATAAGAAAATGAACCTTGCAATTCCCATGTAGTCAACGTCCCTATAATACATAAATAGGCCTATTAGCAATTATGCAATAGTTTTTTTTTTTTGATTTTGGTTCCATTAGCAGTTCTAAAACACTTATTTTCCGCCAACATGGACAGAATGATTTAATGCAACTCAAAACAACACTCAATACTTCCCCCAATAAACTACAAGAACGGTTAATGGACCTGGAGTGGGAAACTAAACCCCGCTATTCCCATTTAGCAACATCCCTGTAATATTCAGCAAAAGAGATGTTTCAAACCATCGACAGCATGAAACACTGGTAATCAACGACTTTCGGGTGTCCCATAAGACATGAGAACTCTTATCTCAGATGTGGCACGTAACTCACAGAAGATGAGTGGAAAGCACTTCAAGCTGGAGGCCAGGGAATTTAGATGCTCTTAGATACATTGTTAGCTCTGCGGAAACCTCATGAGTTTAAATTCAAGCACTCCTCCTTAATCATCGTCCTTCAGACAGCTTCATACAGATAAAGCACAGTGTTTGGCTGAATTGATTCATTCAAACAGAGTGGCATTACCACATCCATATAAAACCGATCCTTCCATCCTGCATTAAAACACCTGTCATTTCAAAGGAATTATTATAATTACATTTCCAAAACATGGCAACGGGGTAATAACTGAGATAACGTGGCACATTATGGCCTGCAGTTATAAAATTTCATTATTAGTTCCAATGATGATATGAAAGAGTTTTATATTACTTTGACAAGCTAATTGGGTGAGAAAGGCGAGTGGGATTTCCGCCAACAGCTCATCACATGGTAAATATGACCACCTCGTATATAAATGACCCTTCTGCAGAGGACAAAGCAATTTCTCCCTCCATTGCCTTGCAGTCCATACTTCACCACTGACTCTAAAACAAAAGGTTTACTCAGGTAAAGTGCAGGGGGGTGTGGGTGGAAGATAATATTTCAAAGAGCCCATAAGAGGTTAATTTCAGGAGTCCATTAAATGACCGACTTCATTTATCGTCTCTGTGTGAATAGGTCATTTGACCTGACAAGATTCAGCTACTGCAAATGTGTCTGACATTGCAAGCCTCTTTAACAAACATTTCTCAGAGAGAGAAAAAAAATGTATTTTTGATTAAGGATGAGTCGAATGAATGAACAACAACCAATCAATCAATCAATACAATTAGTAAGGTTGACAATTTTTTTTATATTGACTGTTTTATATACATGCACACCTTAAAAATAAAAATAAAAGTGCCATATATTTATTTAGCCTGGAAGTCCTGTACAGAGCACATTCAGGGCTTATTAGATATACCAAATGTTTTGAAGTTTCACCATGACCACTCCCTCTCCTTTGTCTTTAAAGATGGCTAAAATTAATTTAGTGTAAAATTGTACATCCTTATGGAAATATGATTCTATTTTGTAATTGTCATTTAAATCTGAATAATTTTACAATTGTTTGTCATAGCAACAACATCTATGGAAAATGTTATGGGTTTTCAAATCCAAATATGACTTCCTGTTATGAAACAGGACATAATTTCATACATGTCCACTGTAGAGGACACCAGGACTAAAAGCATGTTTATTATGCATTTTGGGAGATATAACAATTGAATAGGAAAATAAATTATATATGAATATTCTTATGAAATATTCAACATTATTATGAAAATTTGGACAATTATTACTCCCATTATGACAATTCTTTTTTCAACATGCTGTCCACATATTAATATGCAAATTATATACAGTGTACAGATACACTGTGTTTAATGGAAAAACCAGTTTATGGAAATTTTTACACACATACTGCATAAAACAAAATGATATATCAGATCATTTGTTATACATTTTATAACATAGCTGAGAATCATCCTTAAACAAGGTTTGGTATAAAACAAATTCTGAAACCTATAAATTGATTGGTCCAAGTGTCCTTTACCGATATGTAGATATACATATATTATATATTTTATATATATGCTAAATAAATACAATTATATATGCAATTAGGAAAGGTTGCAAGCCAAATTCAACCCTGTGCCACATGTACAAATACCTTACAGCTGTCTCATTGTGTCTCATGTGCACTAATTTTATTTCTGTTGCACAGCAAGTCAAAGGAGAACACATCATATTGTTTTTACAATTACACTCAGAATTTCATTTGCATACATGAATACTCAAAAAGAAACAATTCAAGGCCAGTGAATTGTGCTCCCAAATGTACCTCTCCAAAAAGGCATAAGAAAATGATGCCAGATTTCATTTCTGTTGGGAGGCCTGGATTAGCCGAGGCTTAAGCAAAGTCCTCTGTAAATGAACTGTGTTGTTTTGCATCAGGTCGGGCCTTTCTCTCAAGAAACGCTCTACATAACAATGAAGACTTGCTCGCCCCTGTCCACCTTCACAAACCAAACCAAACACTCCGAAAGACATATAAAGCCCAGCACGTTCAACGTAAGCCAGTGAAGATTTACCTCACGAGTCACGCCGACTGACAACGAGACTTTCAGGGGTGTTTAGGGGGATTACAAGGACTGAATTTGTGCTGAGTCCCCATTAATTATGAAACACAATGCAACACTATTGTGCTTGTGGAAACTGATGACGATTGTGCTTTTTTAGGCTTGTTCCATTCCTCGGGGAGAAAGAACAGTCATAAGACGTGGACTACAACGCTGCAGAAGTCATGCTTTCGGCCGCTAAAAGTCAGATTCGGGAGATTTGCTAATGAAGTGTTGCTGTAAGTATATATGCCAACAGTCATTCGTTCAAACTTTTGCTTATATGCTAGGCCTAAAATATACTATGAATGCAAACTGCAAACTTTTCTAGCTACACAAGCTCAGTTTCATGCTTCAGACTGTAATTTATAATAGGGCTGCATAAAATCTAAATGTAATTATTATTACAATAATAAGGTGTTTATCATGTGTTGCGTTTCTGGAAACGCAACTTGTGATAAACACCTTATTATTATTGTAATGAGAAGTGATTATCAAGAAAAGAGAAAATTTCAGGTCTACCTGTAGTTTTCTGTAAAATGTTTAATTGTTAAATGTAAATGAAGCGATTAAGACAACCATAAATATGAATATTGTAAACCTTACTGATGTATAATCATAAAATGTTCGCAAAATTGTGCAAACTGTTTTTTCTGCGCAAATCACACAACATTTTTTTAATTAAACGTGGGATAAAATAAATCGCTATTTCATTAGTATAATTAATATAAAATAATTAATTAATTACTTGTTAATAACGACTAACATAATTTAGTAATAAGTATAATATAATAATATTAATTAGATTTATTTATTTTGCCAATTTAATAATGTATTAAATAAAAAATATTTATATTTCATATCATTAAGAAATAATTAAATAACAAAATACTTTTATTATTATTTAAAATAAATTATGTATATTTAGTTGTATATTTTACATGAATAAATTTTTGTTTTATATTAATATTTAATAATGTAAATGTTACTAAATTATTTTTATTTAACAACTATTTACCATATAAAATAATTCATATGGATTTTTTTTTCTTATAAATCATTCAGCCCTTAACAGGAGTATGCAAATTGCATTCTCAGTGTTCGAAAATAGTGAGCATTAGCGTATGTTGTCTTCTACAGTCAGTTTATCTTTTAGGCCAACTATTATCAGGGCAGAGAAAACGTTTGAAGACAATATAGCAAAGAAAATTAGCTAACGTTAAAACTGAAAGCAGGCTAATTCAACTCAGGCTCAATTTAGTCAACAAAGAAAAACAATCTAGCCGAACTGCAAGCAACGCACTGAATTGAAGTAGAAAAACTGAAATATTTTTTCTTGTAAAAAATTCCAATAATCTTTGGTTTATTTACAACTTTGAAAAATAATTTTTTACACTGTAGTCAACCATCACAATCCATCCAGAACACACTATATATATATATATATATATATATATATATACAGAGGTGGGTAGAGTAGCCAAAAACTGTACTCAAGTAAAAGTAAAAGTACTTCTAGAAATATTTACTCAAGTAAAAGTAAAAGTAATCGTCTGAATAGTTACTTGAGTAAGAGTAAAAAAGTATTGGATAAAAAAACTACTCAAGTAGTTAGTTACTAGTTACTTTGGATCATATAGGTACTGAATATAGTCTATTTTTATTTAGATATATAGATTACATTTATGTAATGTGTATGTGTATACACACACACACACACACCGCCATTCAAAATATATATATATATATATTTTAATGTAATTTATTTCAGTGATGCAGATCAGAATTTTCATCAGCTTTTACCCCAGTCTTCAGAGTCACATAATCCTTCAGAAATCATGTTGATTTATTATCAGTGCTGCTCTTTTTAGCTTTCTATTCATCAAAGAATACTGAACAAAATGTCACAGGTTCCAAAAAATATTAAGCAGCAAAACTGTTTCCAACACTGGTAATAAATCGATATATTATAATGCTTTCTGAAGGATCATATGACTCTGAAAACTGGAGTAACAGCTGATGAAAATTCTTATTTGCATCACTGAATTAAATTATATTTTAAAGTAAATTAATTATGTATTATCCTATAACCTCTGACACCGAAACCTCTGAAAACACCTCACATGACTGCTCTGAACAGAACGAAACAAATGCATATTGACGGATCTTCTGTTCTGCAAAATGTAAACAAATGTAGCCTATATTTTTGCAAGGGTAAATATTGTAAAAATATGAATATTAATTGTGTCTGGAACAGGCCGCGCGCCGCTGCGCAGAGCTAACGCGAGTTACGCGAGTGTTCATTTCATACTCTGTGACAGCATATTTAATGTATAAATTATACATTGTATTTAATGTAAGGTACATGTACAACAAACTGGTAATGTCATAGTGGTATCGTGGCCTATACCTGTGGAACAGTAGACAGCACACGCGGTGTTCATCTAATAAAAGATCTTCATATAGCTCTAGCAAACAAGCCTTTGCAGATTTGCTTTCAACTGACTGTAGATCCAAAGCCACGTCCTCAGCGCTCTTGATGTTCATAAACTCTCTGTTATCTGAGTGAGAACCGCTTCAGAGACTGAAGGGAACTGAACAAATCATTCAAACGGATTCACGAACCGATTCACTGGTTTGATAAAGCCTTTAAACAGAATCGACTCAAAAGAATGAATCATTCGCGAACGGGCATCGTTCATTGCCCAGAGAAAAGTAGACGGCGCGTTTGGAATAAACTGAAGCATTTTTAACTTGTATTGCATTAAGATACAGTAACGAGAGGAGAGTCGCCCACAGTAACGAAGTAAAAGTACCGTTTTTTCTCTAAAAATATACTTGAGTAAGAGTAAAAGTACCCATTTTAAAATATACTCTAAAAGTATTAGTTACCCAAAAAATGTACTCAAGTAAATGTAACGAAGTAAATGTAACTCGTTACTACCCACCTCTGTATATATATATATATATATATATATATATATATATATATATATATATATATATATACTCAATAAAACCAAACACTGGCAATGTTTATGTTTGCGCACTTGGTAGAGTATTCGTAGTTTCTGGCTATATTTCTTTTGGTAATTGGACATGAGACCCCCTACAGGATGAGATTTCAGCGCTTCAGCGAGCACATGATAATTTATTTTCTGAATTTTCACTAGTGTGTGCATGTGTTTGGGAGAGAGTGAAGACCTTGGTGGGAGGAGAAAGCCTGCAGAGACTAACCAGAGCAAAACCATGGAGTCAAACCTAATTATTACAGCACACACATACACACACACACTTCTCTGGAGACCAGTGCTCACAGGAATCCAGCATCCCATCCCAACACATTCATCATTTAACATGTTCATGGAGCAATGGAATCATATTTTACATTACACACCAAATGTGGCCTGAAATTAAATCAAATCTGAAGTGCAGGATGTCTGTGTGTATTTTCTGGCGCGTGTCTGTTTGGTTACTGGGGTGGTGCCGTTTCACTTCAGAGGTCTTGCATCACTCAACCATGCAGATATTTCTCACCATTTCATGATGCAACCACTATTTGTGATAGGAAAATATCAGGTGATATAATAAAACAAATATACTTTTATTAAAACAAAGTTCCTTTGTATTTTTTTAAGATATAGTTTTAGAGTGTCTTTTGGTATGTCTATGAAATATTATTAGGTTGAGAAAAATCTAAGTGTTATTTTAAATATATAATGACTTATATTAATGGAAAATATTACTAAATACTATATTTAATATAACTATTTTACGTAACTTTAATAATTTAGTAATAATGAATTGAAAATTATTATTATTTTTGTATTTAATATTTTTTAGTAACATATATTGATAAAATATACTGATACTGATATTTTAAAATTAGCAATTTTAATATAATTATTTAATATAAATAACTTGGAAAATAATTATATGAAATACAAACAATTTAGTAATAATTACAATAAATTATTTGTAATATTTAAAATATATACTGATATTATATTTGAATAATAAAATTGATACTAAATTATTTACATTTAGCATAATGTACATAAAATAACTATATTAAATAAGTATAATAATAAATTATTTACAATATTTTAAAATTCTATATTGACATTTTTTTCCATCTTCAAATGGTTTAACAATGAATCTATATTTTTTTATTTTATTATGTTTTATTAACAAAATTGTATTAAATATAAAAACTTCAGTTATAATTAATTAAATATTTTGTGTTAATATATTGTACACACACACTTCAGTTATTTTTTTATTTTATATTCATATTTTTATATTAATATTCAATAATTATTAAATTATATATACAATTATAATAAACTATAATAAAAATTAATTATTAATTACTAAATTTGTGATATAATTATTTACCACAAAATAATACTAATAATATTAAGAATAATTTAGTAGAAATTTAATTTTTACGATTATATATGTATATATTTATTTATTAAATATTAATTATGCAAATGCAGATTATCTGTGAAAGGAAATTATCTTAACTAATAGCCACAATGACACACAAAAAAGGATAAAATGATAAGATTCATCAAAATCGTGCAGCAACAGGAACACGAAGTGACAAAGGTAATGAATTGGCCATCTGCACTTCTAGATATCAGGCATTTCGAAATCCACAACAGTCAAGCACAAATTTGGACATTTAAACTCTGCAGGGTGTATCAGGGCGGCCCTGATGAGAAAGTCAAAAATAAGTTCAGTTTATCAGTCTAGCATTAATGAAACTCAAGTCGACACTTCAATCTCTCAGTCATTCGGATAGAACCAAATGCCCAATTGGCTAAATTCCAGAACACCGACAGCCAATCAGATCCCTCGTCTCCGATATCAGACAGCCTGCATCTCAAATGCATGTATTGCCTCTGCATTCAGTCAAAGTCTTTCTCAGATGCCAATACATCCCTTCTGGCTAGAAAACGGATGGAAGCGCAAAGGACAAGGACAAGATTTCTCGATTAAATGAAAATCATTTTGAAATCGACTAAGTTGAGCACTCAGAGGAATTTCTTCATCTCTGACATTCAGAGTTGGTTTGCTGTGGCTGTATGTATGAAACACTTCATTAAATGAGGCTTAAACGCATGCTTGTTCTGGTCAGACATTCATTCAACAGCAAAAGCTTTCATTAACTAAATGCAGTATTATCAAAGCCCAAAAAGAACATTAGATTGTTTTTCTCTTTACAAAAGTGTGAAAGAACTAATGTATTTGATTACGACAGTCTCCTAAATTAGGTTTAAGGGGAAATCTCTCAAAACCTAACCAGAAATTCATATTGACATTTTTTTAAATAATAAAAAAATATTTAATATAATTCAAATAAATTATTTGTGTATTCACATATATAATATAATTGCAATAAATAATAAAAATAAATATTTAGTTATAAATATTTAGATTGCTATTTGTTATTTATTTATATGTTTTACATTAATATTAAATAATACAAATATTACACAATTATTTTTAACAATAATAATATGTTAAATTGTTCCAAATAATAATAATAACAACAACAACATTTTAAATATACTTATTTTATTTATTAGATAATGCAGGTGAATATAATTAACATGTAAAATGTATAATATATATGTTAATATAATATATTAACTAATTAAACGTTTTAGCATTTTTTATTTATAGATTTAATATACTTAGTTTAGCGATAAAGACGCAGATTATTTGTGATATTAAATTAGAGTAACTATAATAGCCACAAAAATAGAAAAGCATAAATTATAAGATTCAAAAGCACATAAATAAGTGGGTAGTACTTAATGAAAATTTTTTTTTAAAACTGTCACGGTACGCCTCGGGAGGGGCGTGAAAAGATGGGATCAGGGTCCAAGTGCAGGTAAGGTGCTTTTAATAAGAAACAAAAAGGCCAACACGGCACAAAAAACAAAACATAAAAGGACTGGGACACAAAAACGGCAACGACGTGCGTGTATCCCAGCCCAAAGCAAACACTCGAAACAAAACACTGCAACACATCTACACACACCAAATATCAAATAATGCAACCAGACAGAGTGGTAGGAGAGGGGAGATTATATAGTCCGTGGCGATGGGGAACAGCTGCGGGTGTAATGAGCGTGACAGGTGTGTGTAATGTGACAGGTGTACGTGATGTGGCAGGTGTACGTGATTACGTGAGGTGAGTCCGGGAGGAAGGGAGATGGTGACCTCTGGTGGCGACAGGGAGAAGCGCAGGGCCCGGACTCGTGACATGACCCCTCCTTTAAGGAACGGCTTCCAGACGTTCCACCAAACCCCCCCAAAAGTCCAGAGGGAGGTGGAACAGGGGGAGGGATGGTGGGCCAGGCCCGTGTAATGGAAGGGAACCTGGGCTCTGAGGCAGCGCCGGCGGGATGGAGACCCAGGGCAGAACCGGCGGACACCACCGCGGTGAGTGTGGAGCTGCCACCCTGGAGCGGGCAATGGTGGGCTCCACCGCTTCGGGGGGCACATCAGGGTGAGGAACATCAGCGGACACCGCCGCCTCGAGGGAACTGGGAGCGGACGCAGCCACCTTGGGAGGCTCGTGAGCGGACACCGCCGCTTCGAGAAGGCATGAAGTGAGCTCCACGGCCTCGGGAGCCTCGTGAGCGAACACCGCTCTCTCGGGGGCTTCGTGAGCGAACACCGCTCTCTCGGGAGGAATGTGGGCGGGCACCGCTGTCTCGGAGGCTTCGTGAGCGAACACCGCTCTCTCGGGAGCCTCGTGAGCGAACACCGCTCTCTCGGGAGCCTCGTGAGCAAACACCGCTCTCTCGGGAGCCTCGTGAGCGAACACCGCTCTCTCGGAGGCTTCGTGAGCGAACACCGCTCTCTCGGGAGGAACGTGGGCAGGCACCGCTGTCTCGGGAGTCTCGTGAGCGAACACCGCTCTCTCGAGGGCTTCGTGAGCGAACACCGCTGTCTCGGGAGCCTCGTGAGCGAAAACTGCTGTCTCGGGAGCTTTGTGAGCGAGCACAGCTGTCTCGGGAGGAACGTGAGCGGTCACCATCGTCTCGGGAGCTTCGTGAGCGAACACCGCTCTCTCTTGGGCTTCGTGAGCGAACACCGCTCTCTCTTGGGCTTCGTGAGCGAGCACCGCTCTTTCAGGAGCCTCGTGAGCGGTCACCATCGCCTCGGGAGCTTCGTGAGCGAACACCGCTGTCTCGGGAGCCTCGTGAGCGAAAACTGCTGTCTCGGGAGCTTTGTGAGCGAGCACAGCTGTCTCGGGAGGAACGTGAGCGGTCACCATCGTCTCGGGGGCTTCGTGAGCGAACACCGCTCTCTCTTGGGCTTCGTGAGCTCTCTCTTGGGCTTCGTGAGCTTCGTGAGCGAACACCGCTCTCTCGGGAGCCTCGTGAGCGAACACCGCTCTCTCGGGAGCCTCGTGAGCGAACACCGCTCTCTCTTGGGCTTCGTGAGCGAGCACCGCTCTTTCAGGAGCCTCGTGAGCGGTCACCATCGCCTCGGGAGCTTCGTGAGCGAACACCGCTGTTTCGGGAGGAACGTGAGCGGTCAGCGCCGCTCGCACCGACTTCATCGGGTGTTCCCGCACGCTGCGCATCAGCCCAGGACGCTCCGGAAGCGGGCACGAGGCACTGGGCGCGGCCGTCGCCGCCCCCCGGATCGCCGCCTCGGAAGCACTGTCAATATCAAATAATGCAACCAGACAGAGTGGTAGGAGAGGGGAGATTATATAGTCCGTGGCGATGGGGAACAGCTGCGGGTGTAATGAGCGTGACAGGTGTGTGTAATGTGACAGGTGTACGTGATGTGGCAGGTGTACGTGATTACGTGAGGTGAGTCCGGGAGGAAGGGAGATGGTGACCTCTGGTGGCGACAGGGAGAAGCGCAGGGCCCGGACTCGTGACATGACCCCTCCTTTAAGGAACGGCTTCCAGACGTTCCACCAAACCCCCCCAAAAGTCCAGAGGGAGGTGGAACAGGGGGAGGGATGGTGGGCCAGGCCCGTGTAATGGAAGGGAACCTGGGCTCTGAGGCAGCGCCGGCGGGATGGAGACCCAGGGCAGAACCGGCGGACACCACCGCGGTGAGTGTGGAGCTGCCACCCTGGAGCGGGCAATGGTGGGCTCCACCGCTTCGGGGGGCACATCAGGGTGAGGAACATCAGCGGACACCGCCGCCTCGAGGGAACTGGGAGCGGACGCAGCCACCTTGGGAGGCTCGTGAGCGGACACCGCCGCTTCGAGAAGGCATGAAGTGAGCTCCACGGCCTCGGGAGCCTCGTGAGCGAACACCGCTCTCTCGGGGGCTTCGTGAGCGAACACCGCTCTCTCGGGAGGAATGTGGGCGGGCACCGCTGTCTCGGAGGCTTCGTGAGCGAACACCGCTCTCTCGGGAGCCTCGTGAGCGAACACTGCTCTCTCGGGGGCTTTGTGAGCGAACACCGCTCTCTCGGGGGCTTCGTGAGCGAACACCGCTCTCTCGGGGGCTTCGTGAGCAAACACCGCTCTCTCGGGAGCCTCGTGAGCAAACACCGCTCTCTCGGGAGCCTCGTGAGCAAACACCGCTCTCTCGGGAGCCTCGTGAGCGAACACCGCTCTCTCGGAGGCTTCGTGAGCGAACACCGCTCTCTCGGGAGGAACGTGGGCAGGCACCGCTGTCTCGGGAGTCTCGTGAGCGAACACCGCTCTCTCGAGGGCTTCGTGAGCGAACACCGCTGTCTCGGGAGGAACGTGAGCGGTCAGCGCCGCTCGCACCGACTTCATCGGGTGTTCCCGCACGCTGCGCATCAGCCCAGGACGCTCCGGAAGCGGGCACGAGGCACTGGGCGCGGCCGTCGCCGCCCCCCGGATCGCCGCCTCGGAAGCACTGTCAATATCAAATAATGCAACCAGACAGAGTGGTAGGAGAGGGGAGATTATATAGTCCGTGGCGATGGGGAACAGCTGCGGGTGTAATGAGCGTGACAGGTGTGTGTAATGTGACAGGTGTACGTGATGTGGCAGGTGTACGTGATTACGTGAGGTGAGTCCGGGAGGAAGGGAGATGGTGACCTCTGGTGGCGACAGGGAGAAGCGCAGGGCCCGGACTCGTGACATGACCCCTCCTTTAAGGAACGGCTTCCAGACGTTCCACCAAACCCCCCCAAAAGTCCAGAGGGAGGTGGAACAGGGGGAGGGATGGTGGGCCAGGCCCGTGTAATGGAAGGGAACCTGGGCTCTGAGGCAGCGCCGGCGGGATGGAGACCCAGGGCAGAACTGGCGGACACCACCGCGGTGAGTGTGGAGCTGCCACCCTGGAGCGGGCAATGGTGGGCTCCACCGCTTCGGGGGGCACATCAGGGTGAGGAACATCAGCGGACACCGCCGCCTCGAGGGAACTGGGAGCGGACGCAGCCACCTTGGGAGGCTCGTGAGCGGACACCGCCGCTTCGAGAAGGCATGAAGTGAGCTCCACGGCCTCGGGAGCCTCGTGAGCGAACACCGCTCTCTCGGGGGCTTCGTGAGCGAACACCGCTCTCTCGGGAGGAATGTGGGCGGGCACCGCTGTCTCGGAGGCTTCGTGAGCGAACACCGCTCTCTCGGGAGCCTCGTGAGCGAACACTGCTCTCTCGGGGGCTTCGTGAGCGAACACCGCTCTCTCGGGGGCTTCGTGAGCAAACACCGCTCTCTCGGGAGCCTCGTGAGCAAACACCGCTCTCTCGGGAGCCTCGTGAGCAAACACCCTCGTGAGCAAACACCGCTCTCTCGGGAGCCTCGTGAGCAAACACCGCTCTCTCGGGAGCCTCGTGAGCGAACACCGCTCTCTCGGAGGCTTCGTGAGCGAACACCGCTCTCTCGGGAGGAACGTGGGCAGGCACCGCTGTCTCGGGAGTCTCGTGAGCGAACACCGCTCTCTCGAGGGCTTCGTGAGCGAACACCGCTGTCTCGGGAGGAACGTGAGCGGTCAGCGCCGCTCGCACCGACTTCATCGGGTGTTCCCGCACGCTGCGCATCAGCCCAGGACGCTCCGGAAGCGGGCACGAGGCACTGGGCGCGGCCGTCGCCGCCCCCCGGATCGCCGCCTCGGAAGCACTGTCAATGGGCTCCGCAGCTAACTCCAACCTGAAGGCTGAGCCGCTCACCTGCAGAGCCAGGTTGATGTAGACTCCCCGGGGCCCCAGTATGGTACCAGGGACTTGAAGGGCTCAGGCATAATCCTCCATGCTCCGGTCTCCCTGGCGGATGTGGAGGAACCTCCCTGCTGGACCCATCTTTGCTGGTTGCATTCTGTCACGGTACGCCTCGGGAGGGGCGTGAAAAGATGGGATCAGGGTCCAAGTGCAGGTAAGGTGCTTTTAATAAGAAACAAAAAGGCCAACACTGCACAAAAAACAAAACATAAAAACACTGGGACACAAAAACGGCAATGAGGTGCGTGTATCCCAGCCCAGAGCAAACACTCGAAAACAAAACACTGCAACACATCTACACACACCAAATATCAAATAATGCAACCAGACAGAGTGGTAGGAGAGGGGAAATTATATAGTCCGTGGCGATGGGGAACAGCTGCGGGTGTAATGAGCACGACAGGTGTGTGTAATGTGACAGGTGTACGTGATGTGGCAGGTGTACGTGATTACGTGAGGTGAGTCCGGGAGGAAGGGAGATGGTGACCTATGGTGGCGACAGGGAGAAGCGCAGGGCCCGGACTCGTGACAAAAACAGGATTAAGCACAAATGTCTCAAAACTTGTCCAGAACATCTCAACTGACAGAACACAAAACTACAAGAAATTATATTTTACATACAAATTTTTTTTAAAAACAATCAAATGATTTGGGAAGGGTCATGCATTCGCCTGGACGGCTCTGTTTACAGCAACAGGAAGTGGTCAAACTATGAGGGGAAGTGCTGTGGAGAGACTGAGAGAGTAAAGGAGAAACAGTGAGAGAGGAAAAGAGAAAAAGAAAGAGAGGAAATGCTTTGCTGATGAGTAGCTCGCGTCCCTCCCGTCTCCTCCTCCTGCTGTTCGGTGGATCTCAAGCCCTCCAGCTGGAAATCGGCTGCTACAGACTGGAATTTAATATCATTCCTCAGCTGATAGAACATAAAAAGCACAAGAATCTCACTCATAACCCTGAGCTTCCTCTGGGCCAAATACAGGAAGCAGAAACATTAAAAAATGCAGACAAACTACAGATGGCAAGCACATGTCAGTGAATGAATGTTCATGACATGAATCTATGGCAGGGATAGGCAACTTCGGTCCTGGAGGGCCAGTGTCCTGCAGAGTTTAGCTCCAACCCTAATCAAACACACCTGCCTGTAACTTTCTAGTAATCTTGAAGACATTGATTAGCTTCTTCAGGTGTGTTTGATTAGGGTTGGAGCTAAACTCTGCAGGACACCGGCCCTCCAGGACCGAAGTTGCCTATCCTTGATCTATGGTGAAGATGCTCCTATTTTACATGTAACAAACACATAACCAAATCTGTCACATTTCATCCCAAACAATTTAAATGTATATCACTTTTAATATAATAACTTTTTTAAATTATATATATTAGTATTTAATAGTGCTGGACAATGATTAATCACATCCAAAATAAAAGTTTTTGTGTACATAATATGTGTGTGCACTGTGTATATTTATTATGTATATATAAATACACATATTTAAGAAAAATATATTATGTTTATATATTAAATATAGTTGTATAATATAAATTACATTAATATAAATTAATACAAGCAAATATTTTCAAAAAAATATACTGTATGTGTGTGTCTTTATATATACATAATAAATATACACAGCACACACACATACATTATATAAACAAAAACTTTTATTTTGGATGCGATTAATCGTTGCCCAGCACTAGTATGCAATATATAACCTTTTAACTTAAGAAAATTTAAATCTATTTCTTTGGATTATCTTTGCACTATTTTAATGACAGTTGTGCATGTTTTCCACAAATGCTTATAAAATAAAATAAAATTAAATTAAATTCTCTTCAAGTGCAGGTTGCCATGCGATTCTTATAATTTTATAGAATTAAATATTGTATGCATTATATAATTTTTTTACTTTCACACTGTATAAAGTTCACAGACCCAATGTTGAAAACCTAAGAAAATATCATTAATATATACCTATACATACATATATATATATATATATATATATATATATATTATATATATATATTCATATTCATGTTAGTTAATACATTAACTAGTGCTAACAAATGACACATTGTAAAGTGTTACCATATACAATTCAACTTAAATCAATATTCAAAAATGTCATTAAAAGTTCACAGACCCTTGGTTGAAGGCCTAAGAATTAAAATAATATCTATAAAATATCTATCATTTTTTTTACTTCTTTATTATACATTATTTGATAATCAGCACAAATTATACATATAAAACACAATACATATTTCACAATTTAAAATCGCAATTTAACCTGAAATAAATTAATATTAGCAAATATCATGAAAAAAATTCACAGTTGGTTGAAAACCTAGGATTTTAAATATTTTACCCAAAATTATAATGAGAATTTTAGCGGAAAGCATGTTCAGTTGTCTTGAAAATAAATAAATACATTTTTTTTTTTTTTCAGCTAAATATAATTTATTTAATTTGATATTATCAAAAAAAAAAACCTGTTCTCAACTCGTTTCATGCTTCAACTTAGGGGTGGGCGATATGGGAAGAAGTGAAGTGACATACTGCCAAGTATGGTGACCCATACTCGGAATTCGTGCTCTGCATTTAACCCATCCATAGTGCACACACACAGCAGTGAACACACACACACACACCGTGAACACACACCCGGAGCAGTGGGCAGCCATTTATGCTGCGGCGCCCGGGGAGCAGTTGGGGGTTCGGTGCCTTGCTCAAGGGCACCTCAGTCGTGGTATTGAGGGTGGAGAGAGCGCTGTACATTCACTCCCCCCACCTACAATTCCTGCCGGCCCGAGACTCGAACCCGCAACCTTTGGATTACGAGTCCGACTCTCTAACCGTTAGGCCACGACTTGGGAAAAATATCATATCACGATTTTTTTTAGAAATATCATGATTCACGATTTTATCACGATTCTTTGTCATGTTAGTTTTACTATTTTTGGTTTTACAAGTTGTCTGAGCATTACAGCCAAACTAGAAAGACACAGCCTTTCAAGGTAACAAAAAAAAAAAAAAAAAAGACATATTTAGGCCAAAGTGGGCGAAGATAAAAATCTTTGTCATTATTTTATCTTTCTTATTAAAAAATAAGAACAAAGATGCAAATTACAAATACACATAATATACAAATAAAACAAACAGTGCTTTATTTTCAGGTACAAAAGGTGTATTTAGCAGAGCATTCAATGAAATTGAATGAACAAATATAAAAATAAAACACTACATAGACTGATTCCTAAAGCAACTGTATTAAAGTTTTTCAGTCAAGAATAGTGAGTGATTTTTCTCTTTGCGTTTTGTTAACATTAAATGAATAGTTCCCCAAAAAATAAATATTCTGTCATCTGTCTGTCAGTTCTGTCATATAATGTTTTATTTTTATACCATTTACTCAAGTTGTTTTAAACCTGAATGAGTTTCTTTCTTCTGCTGAACATAAATGCTATTTTGAAGAAGGTGGAAAACCAAACAGTTGCTGGTCCACAGTGACTTCCACAGGATTTTTCTTTCCTGCTGTCAAAGTCAATGCAGACCAGCAACTGTTTGGTTACCCTCATTCTTCAAAATGTCTTATTTTGGGTTCAGCAAAGAACACAAGAAATTAATAGAAGTTTGGGACAACATGTGAGTGAGTAAATAATGACAGGAATTAAATTTTAGGGTGAACTATCCCTTTAATGACAGTCGACAGCATGTTTAGTGTCCTGTCCCTTTAAGAGTTGTACGCATCTAATATACAGGCACGCATCTGTTTCTCTCTTAACTATTTACTTTAATTTTAGAGATAACCAACTGAGTCTGTATGTAAAACCTTGTGTGTTTTGACAGTATTATCGCAAAATATAAGGTAGTCGAGTAATCAGGCGCTGTTAGACAGGCTTTTTAGTGCGCGTGCTTCAGGTGTATGCGCTCAGATAAAGCGCACATCAGACCAGCGCGCGAATTAAACATTTAACCAGCAAGGCTTGTGTGCAAATAATGTACTTTTGCGATCGCGAATAAGTGCAGTGTCCTGTCAGAGTAACTCTACTGCTGTATGTCGTGTTGTGCAGTATATAGAGACGGAGGAGCCAGAACTGTATTTGACATCATGTGTGCTGTAGCACGATACTACGATATTTCTTAAAAACCAGATCGTGGAGACATTTTTATCGTCCACGATCAAAAATCGTCATATCGCACACCCCTACTTCAACTTGAACTAAAATTTACCAAGATTTACCAAGGCTAGTTTATATATAAATAGGCTACATCTGCGGCCGATGAATCATCAGCAATCAGAGGGTTAGACAACAGGCTTAAATTCGAGCCCCAGACTGTTGAGCGAACAAACCGCCCAGGTCTTGGTCATGATCCCAGCTAAAGACACCCACTGATACCATCAACAATATACTCCCTCATCCCGACGCACAGAAAAGCAAAAGAGAGTATATAATTCTAGGTTCTTCAGAGTAGTACTTACTCTAAGTTAAACTGAAACCAGCGGCTTTCTTTAAATATAGTATCATAACGCAAACCGTCTATAACTGTCATTCATATTGGAAGAGCTACGGGAATGGAAAGGCCACTTGGATGCGAACTGAACTAGATCAGGCCTGCTTGCCTCAGGATAAATGCTGTAAAAGCCACAATTTACTTACAGTGTAATCTCTCCTGATGGCCAACTCTGAAATATTAAATCCTTGTAAAACGATCTGCCATTTTATGCCCTGGCTTTTTTTTTTTCCACAGTCGACTGCCATCTGACTGGAGGGGGATTTTAACACTGCTGTTCTAAGCTGGACTAACATGGCTTTATGTACAGTAGGCAAGACATGTATAATAGAAAGAGTGATTTTTATTTTTTGCTGATGGGCACTTCTGTGAAGAAAGTGTTTGGGCTTTGATACAAGTTCAGCTGTATGGACAACATGCTGTAGTTTATTCTATTCACTTTTGGAGTTTTACGGTTCGGACAATTTTGGACAAATGTGTCTCACAAGACAGCATTTAAGACATGTTGTCTTTTTAGTTATTTTATTGTGATTTTATAGTTGTGTATATGTTTTTTTCATTACTTTTAACATTTTTAGTGCCGATTCTTAAATTAGTGCCGATTCTTAAATTTATAATTTTTTCTTCGTCCAATTAAGATGGACGATTTTGGACAAAGCACATTGTTTTCTCTTTCTGAACAACACGAGCCAGAATGTGGGACATCATTTATTTTAGTTATGTTATTTATTTTTTTATTTATTTTTATTTTTGGTATTAACGTGCTATGCTAAAGGTTATGTTAAAGTACTTTGGTACTTTTTTTTTTTTACGATATGGACACTTTTAGACAATGTGTCTCATCTGAGATGTTGTCGTTTATTGTAGTTATTTTATTGTGGTTTTACGGTTTGTGTATATATTTTTTTATTTACTTCTAAATTTTTTAATGGCGATTCTTAAATTAGCATGACTTTAAAGGTTGTTATTTAATTTCTCACTTTTTTGCTGTCCAATTCAGATGGACGATTTTGCACTTTTTTTGTTTCTGAATAACATGAGACAGAATGTGTGACAATTTATTTTAGTTATGTTATATATTTTTTAGTTTTGGTATTAGCGTTCTGTGCTAAAGGTTATGTTAAAGATTATCATTCAATTTATTGCTTTTCAAAAAATGGAGACTACACCTGTATACATTTCAGACTGGTTATTATATATTATTTATTTATTTTTTGTGGTTTTACAAATTTTGATATATACTTTTTACTTCACTTTTGGTATTTTAAGTGGTAATTAAATTTGCGAAAGGTTGTGTTAAAGGTTTGCTTTTAGAACGAACACATTCAGTCGCACAATTTTGGACAATGCATCTTGCGGGGTTTTTTTCTGGACAACACAAAAAACAGTCGGTGAAATGTCATTAATTTTAGTTATTTTATATTATATGTATACTGTAGCCATACACATTTCAGACAGACAACTTTTGGATTTTGGAGTTGCATTTTTGTTTAGTTTTTTCCATAATGAAACAGAATTTTTGATGTTGTGTGTTTTACACTTTTTCTTTACTTTTTTTAGTTAAACTTGCATGCTGTGCTAAAAATTGAGCTAAGGATGAATCTTTACAACTATCACTTTTAAAGAATGAATACTACAGCTTTACACACTTTAGATGGATTATTTTGGATGTTACATGACATGACTTACTTTTTTATTTTTATTTATTTATTTTGTTAATGATGTGTCGAGTTAAAAACAATACAACTCCTTTTTGAAAGCAAGTCCTCTTCTCACGCAAACAATCTTTAAGACATATGTCTAATCGGGATCAGGTGACTCTGAACAATGCAAATATACACAGCTTCTTTAAGCTCGATTAGTATTTATTGGTCAATTTCGAGAGAAACTAATTTCGACTCAGTTTGTAAAAACATACATATTTAGATTACGTTTACAATGTTTTCTAAACATAACTAGATACACCTCTTGTTATGAGATACCAACATTATCAAACTCCATCATGTTATCCTTGTGTGTATCATACAAAAGCTATTACATTGTTGTAACAATGTTAGAAACTTACATTGTTATAAATTAGCACATACAAGGTTAGTAAGTTATTACAATCAGACTAGACTCATGTATAACTTTTAAATTCTCAAGGCTATTCTTGACATATTGTAGCAAAGCTTTGTAAGAAACTCCATTGTAAGATTGCTACTCTACAAGTATCTTTTGTTTGTTTTCACAAACCAAAGAGCAAGTCCATTTCAAATAAGACAATTTATTCTTTGGTTATCGACAGCAGATTGTCAACATAGTTAACTTGTATTGGATCTGGAACTGTTGTGACGTAACTTTTCAAGCTTTTGAGATGTTTCCTGACTCAACAAATACAGTTTCACTACAAACAAGCTTATGAAAAGAAGATACACACAAACGCACACACGCGCACACACACACCCACCCATACCAATCTAAAGTAGCAGCAGCCATTTGTTCTGCAAACCATGAATATTTAATACACCACGTAACTTGAAAATAAATAGTTAATATAAGAGGGGGAGCTGAGGTCTTGTAGAAAAACGATGCTAAGTTATGCCACAGGTCAGTCCTGTTCCATTCAAAGTCTGAAAGGAATGTGGGAAAGGGAGGGAGGAAAAGGAGAGGGGATAGACGGCTGGAAATGGGAGCCGAGAGGGAGGGGGAATGTATAGGATGTCCTCACCATTAGAAATGACCAACGGGGTGGTCATGACTGTCAAACACTGATAACCACGGTAACAAATAACCAACTGTCAAGCGAGAACAAGTTGTTCCTAGTGAAACTGTACCATGGTAATCATAATTTTAATAGATTAGTAACTAAAATGAACTATTGTAACCAAATTTACCACATAAAAATGAGTAGAAACAGTTTGCACTAAGAAACAGCTAAACAAATTACAAAGAAACAGCAAGTAACACTGAATTCAATGTACAGTTTTAGGAATAGTGAAATAGTATTTTCTTGTAAAAAAAAATTACTTGTTTTAATCACATCTTTGAGAAATCATATTTACAGTAGGCTACATATTAATAATTTTTCAGTAGTAGCAACTGCAGTTATTATGGGAGGCTATCTTGGCATAAACATATATATTTATAATGTTTTTTGGCAACTTAAAATACATGTTTGAAGAAACCAATGTAAATTTTCAAAAAATACATCTATTTTATGTAGTGTTTATAAGGGAAATTTTGGGAACGTCCAAATCAGATCTAAGTATTATGAGTTCATTCAATCATCAATCATCACATATTTTTTTAATTCTAAAAACATTTATACGATTTTTAATGTATATATAATTCATGTCGCTTTAAGAATCTGCTCATTAAAGTTTATGCATTTAAATTGAATAAACCTGAAATATATTCAACTTCAGGTTCGTAAGAGCAGCTGAAATGTTCCAAGAAACGCATGTTCAAAACACAGAGCCCTGAGACAGTAACACAAACATTTCTGATCTTTCAAAATATAATCAATTCAAAAGCAGCCAAGAGGATTAACAGGCACAAAAGCGCAACGATGGCATACACTCACCTCTGCGTTCCTGTTATGTTTATCCAAAGCAGCGCGCAGTTGTAGCGTTGAGTTGGTCACTTCACTTTGTGCTCCTTTGTGGCTCTTGGGCAAACGCTTCTCGCATCACATCTGGGCGGGGCCGGAGCGCCGGTGATGTCACGGAGAGGGGCGGGGATTCGGAGACGATTGGGCGGAGACTGAAATCCGGTGGTTCGCCATCTGTCACCGCGGGCCCTCAAGGAAAATCACTTTTCCCCTGGCGTCTAGAGTTTGCCTGATCAATTATTAATTTCACTGAGTGATGATGCGGATGATATTCATTCTGTCCCCTACATCAAGCTTTCCATGACTTTCATACTTTTACTCCCAAGAACAGACTGAAAATATGATACGCTACATCACTTCTAATATAATGTAACATTAAATAGAAAACATATTAATAACTAATTTTAGTGGGTTTGGATTTTTTTAATTATTATTATTATTATTTAAAAGTAAGAAATGGAATTAACAAATCGAATGATTTACATGTTTCAAAATTAAAATTATTTTGTGAGGCATACAGTCAAAATATCAAGGTGGTATAATGATACAGACATTTGTAAGAAATAAAAGTGCTTTAAAACATTTAAAATATTGACTAAATAAAGGCTGAAATCTTTGAAAAATGTTTAGTTTGGCATGTTTTTTAACAAAGAATTGGAAAAGGCAAAACAGGTTAAAGCATTATAAATATGTCCCTTTTTCTGTCTCTTATTTCTTATAGTAAGTGATAGTGGTCAAAGGTTTACCTGTTAGCATTGTGCACTTCTCCTAGTGATGTGCCAGCCAAGCAAGTGCCAATGATGAATAGAAATGCTAACAGATAACTCCTTGCAAGTGGTATAGACTGTATCCAAAATTACATACTTCCCCTATATAGTAGGCAAAAAACAGTATGTTAACATAGTAAGTCCGAATTTACAATATTCATAAATATTTGGCAAAATTTATTCAGATGACTGAGAAAATTCTTAAGTACACATCCAATGGACAATTTACTATCCCAAGAGGCCACCAGAGAGGATTGCAAAGCAGTGAAGTGACGCAATTGACGCTGGTACAGTAGATCACATCATGGCAATGTCAACATGTAGTAAGTCCGAATTACATTCGTATACAGACATTACAGAACATACAGTTTTAATGCTTTCTAAGTAATTGACTGTTCACAAAGAGCTTGATTGACAGACGATCTGACCAATCATAACGCTGAATCCACCATCTTGCCTACAAACAAATCAGAGAGGAGAATAGTTTAACTTCGGTGGACTTAAACTTGAACAATGTTGCATATTGATGTCTTTCCAAGGCTGAAATAAAATATGTTCTTATGTCCATTTATGTTTATTTCGTGCTTTGTTAATATGAAAAGATGAATGGTTTACGTGTAACTTGAACAGGCATTATAGGGATCTGTCACAGCACATTAAAAAGCCACAAAACTGTATTTATTGCTGGAATTTCTTAAAAAATGAAGTAACCTGCTCTGTCTTGTCTGTCGGCATGTCGTCAGTTTCCTCTTTGCTCCGCGATGTATTTTTTACTGCATGAGAAAATGATGTGTTGCGTGAGAGTGGCATGGCTTGTCAGACATAGCAACAGTAACTAAGAAGAGCGGGTTTTTGCAAAGAATCAATTACTTATCCAAAAGAAGTAACTACTCAGAGAGTATGTGATTTCAGATGCAGCCATCGAGTATTTTGTTGTCATGTGACTATGAACAGGGAGTTATCTAACACAATTCCTGCATCCTAATATGCATAGTAGGCAATAAACAGTAGCTATATAATGCTGCATTCATGCCATATTGTAATTACTGTCATTTCAAAATGACAGAAGCAGCAAATAAACTAAATAAAACTATTAGACATTGATGTTCTTTGTTCAGACGAGTTGAGTTGCACGTTGATTTGACAGACACCCGTCGTTATACATGAAGAGATACTACACAGTTCGTTAGTCTTCTTGACATCGTGTCAAAGTTTGAGGAAAGGAGTTCACCCTCAGAGGGCTGTGTTTGAAAGGAAATAAAACCAAAAACAAACACGCAAAAATACACTATCATTCAGGTTTAAAGGCTGTGTGGAATTAGCATACAGCCATGCAAGCAGAAAGCTCATTATTTGGGAAGTTCTCCTGTGCAAATCCTTTTGTTGACATTTGTACGGGATCCGCAAAGGCCTGTTTACACTTACTCTGTATTTTAGCCTGAGGTGAAAATGGATGAAATGAAAAATATGACATGCCAAATAGATTTGTATAATACCTTCCACATAAGCTTTATGTCAACTCCATAATGTAGATGCAGAATAAATATAGCTATAACAGTATAAACGGTTGCGTCTTATACAATATTTAGAGAAGTACTCGCACGTAAATTACTAAAACTGGTCATTTACGTGTGAGTACCTCAAGTTCCTTAATGATTTAATAGAGCATCTTTTAGAGGATTTTTACCATAGTACATGTCTAAAACGACACAGTTTATGTCCAAAAAAAAAATAAATGTTAGTGTTATTTAGCTCACAAACTCACAAGACAATCAACTTCCATCTACTTCTTAAAAGGACAGTTCACCCCAAAATAAAAATTGTCATAATTTAATAATCTACTTAAACAGTGTTTCTTTCAATTGTTTGTGTCCCTATAGTGCAAGTCAGTGGCGCCCAAAACTAGATCCCAAGTTTGGGCAAACTGTCCCTTTAAATGAATATTTTCAGGGTTCAGTACAAGCTAATCATATTATATATTACAGTAATGAGCTGTATTGTTAGTAATGCACGACTTTAATAATTTTACATGGGAGAACCATATAAGCGCTTAAACAAAAATGCTAGCAGCACATTTCTGAATTTAGTTGTAACCAAATTAATGTAAACACAATAATTTGTTTTTCAAACTGAGGGTGAAGTTTAAATGGTTTTCTGTGGTTACTGACAGCATGTCAAATCTTGTGTTTAACATAGTACGTTCCCTTAAAAGTATGTGCTGTATCTCTAAACCAGCGAGAATGGTTCAAGCTGTTTTTGTTGATATTATCTGCATGTATCGTCACACAGAGGGCATTTGTGCAGACTGCAGTAGTTTTCAATGCCCGCTCTGCATTCTCAGGCATTGACTCAGAGGTTTTTCAGTCTGGGAACTGAACTATGGGAAACACACAGGGGTATTCAAGCGGCCACATCCTTATCTGGACTTCTGTTTGAGCTCTGAGGTCACACAGTGAAGCAACGTAGCATGTTGTCACACCTGGCTGAAAAATAAACACAAAAAATGTGAGAATTTTGACAGCAAGTGAAGGCATTTCAGAATAAAATTAATATAATTTGACTCCCAGACCATCACATGATCATATTCAGGCCAGATAAACACTGTTTCTGCGCAAGTGTCAGGCTGGAAATTTTTCCACAGCCAGCGTAATCTGTAAAACATGTCACAGTGGGCAGCTCTTGTCAGAGGTTTGGGCCATTTCCAAAGCTCTGTTAACATTAAAACCCTAGAGTGATGGCAAATGTATAAAATGGACTGACACACACACAATGATGCAAGGCTTTGTAATTAACAATTTAAACAGAACCAGAGCTGCTTAGCAAGGGTGTGTGCTTCAGAAAAGATGTGTGTGGCACGGCACACATGGAGAACAGAGTGTTATGTCTGGCCTCTATTAAAAAGAAGAAAGAGAAGGGGAGAAAGATGGCTTTAGAGTGTGTGCATATATAAATGAGGGGGAATGTAATATAGTCATGTTCTAAATTGGCCACTTATAAGCTGTCATGTTTTCATGATCCAATTGAAAAAATCAGGTGCTTCCCTACCCTTTTTTCTCATCAAATATCCAGCAATCAGAAATACATCACATTACAGAAGTAAAATAAGTTTAGATACCATATCTAATGTCAAATGCTTTCTATTCCGAATGACTCATCCCTTCAAGGGATCAAGGGTGCAGGAGACCAAAAAACTGTTCCTTTGAAAACACTTCTGCATCATCTTGCCGAGTTGCTGTCGTCACACACATAAAATCATGGGAATGAAAAGTCCATCAGTTTTACCCTTCGAAATCCTTTGTTCCGAAGGGCACTTTGAAGTGCCTAGTTTTGAGCACTTTGGTTTGTATGACTCTTCAATATGGCAGCCATGATTGTTCTCTGCACTCCGAAGTGCCCTTTGGAGGCGGATTTATCCCATTTGGAATGTAATAATGAGAAGATAGATATTCCCAGAATGCATTCTCAGTGAAAGTGTTGACTATTAATATTTAAATCCTGACAAGTACAGAAAACAAGTTCAATCTAAGGCGATATATTATGCATATTTATATCATTAAGCTGGTCTCACGAGAAAATGTAACTATTTTATGAGGTGGCAATTTTGTATCAGATCGTACAATGCAATTTGTATGAAAATGTATGATTTTCAGCAAAAACATAAGAATGAACATTCACCCCTAACTGTCAAAGGGGCTTAAGAAGATCTTATGTGAATGTATGAATGAAATTGCATGCTCATATGAATTCATATGATTTAGCTGTCAATTTGCCAAAAAGTAAAAAAGTAACAAATTGTCATGAGAATGTCTCGTATCACTCCATTAGTTTACCAACATGTTAAAGGGATAGTTGATCCAAAAATGAAAACGCTATGATTTACTCATCCTCAAGCCATCCTAGATGTATATGAATTTCTTCTTTCAGATGAATGCAATCAAAGTTATATTTATAAATGTCCTGGCTCGTTTAAGCTTCATAATGGCAGTAAATGGCTGTTAAAATTTTGAAGCCCAAAAAAGTGCATCAATCCATCATAAAAAGTGCCCCACATGGCTCTAGGGGTTAATAAAGACCTTCTGAAGCGATGAGTTTGTGTATGAAAAATATCCATATTTAACTGTAACCTCTAGCTTCCGCTTACATTCGTATGCGCTTTCATGAGAGAGCGGGTTTCCAGCGGATTACGGAGAACATAGGTGTATAACGTAATCTCCAATGAGAATTGACGAACATGGAAGGGCAGAGGAGAAAGCAAAACAAAACACCATTTGCCTAAGCGTAAAATAGTTACGAATTGCCATGAGAGATTTTGGTATCACCGTATTAGCTTAGCAACATTCTAACATCAAGCATTATCCCAGGTAAGAAAAATATGATCTAATAATATTTCGCAAATGCTTCCATTAAGTTATGAAAATTTTTAAATGTTATTTCTAAATGTTCACTGGACATTCAAAATGTCCAGGTTTTTCTAAATATTTTAAAAACGCTTTTCTGGGCGAACTGCACATTCTGTTCTCTCATTTTGCAAAAAATTATGTGAACGCTACTTTTGAATGTTCCCTAAATGCTTTGAAACAAGAAGTAACTATTACAAAATGTTAGACGAATGTCTGACTTAAAAAGTTAAAAAAACAAGAACAATGACATTTTTGTGCTAATGTTTTCAGAACATTATTAAAGACTTAATTTTTAATGAACGTTCTGCAGTGATGTTACTGAGCAAGAACCTTTAGCCACACCTCTGAGAAAGATATCTGTTAACTGGTATTGTAAATTGGAGTAGTGCATGTGTGAGTGCATGTAAGTGTTCCAATTCTGTCACTTATAGGTTTCCATTTCAGTTAAGACGTTGTTAGGAAGTAGCAAGGTAGCTTATTAAGGTTTGAAAAAGCGCTCAAGTCTCACACCAGACTCTGATTTCTTAGAGTAAAAAGTGCCTATTTAGTATAAAAAATGCTGCAGGGTTGAAATGCATTGTGGGAGCTGGGGAATGAACATGCTGATTTATTCAATTGCCCTCAGTGCCATTTCATTTCCCTTTGTCAGAGAGGCACACACACTTCTGACTTCTGTCCATGACTTCAGAAATAACGCCTGGAAAATGGCCCAATCCTGTCAAAGTGTTTTTTTCTCTGCTCTTTTTATTTAGTTGCTTCTTTAGAGCAACAAATTAATCAGAATACAATCGTTTCCATGAAAAGTGATGTTAGGAAAAAATCTCTATCTCTGTTTATCAGATTTTGTACTTTAGATTCATAACCCTCAAGCTGTGAATCTGCGTGAAGATATTGATGGCTTTGTGTCGTCCTTTTGCATTTGTGATGTGCGCTGACATTTTGAAAGCTTCCTGGGAGCCGTGAACTCTCAGCGGAAGCAAGGTTATAGTGAAGCAAAATGAATTGCCTTTCCGCATTGTTCGTTCTCCTTCAGGGCGTACACAAACACATAAGAATAACTGTCAATGTTATTGTTGTAGAAAGATTGTCTGGCCGGCATGTTGGAAATGCCCTTGGAGCAAAAACACAATTCAAGAAAGTCAAGTGATTCTGAAGTACTTAATTTTAAGGTACTTGCTTTACTTAATCCATTCAAATCCAATCGTTGAGACTAACTAGCCTAGCCTAGAAGTGATTTAAGAAGTTGACACAACCACCCACAGTTTTTTAACATGTAAAAGACCACTTCATCAACCTAAAACAGTGTCCATAAAGCTGTTCTAAACATGTGGAGCCTGAGCCTCTTGTTCAATCTGTTGGCTAATTAGCGCTTGAGTCGCTATTTGTCCAGGGACATTCAAAAGACCATTGACTGCCATGGCAACGCGAACATGTCACGTTACGGAGCCTTTGTCTCTTTGCTAAAGCATCAGTGGGACTGTCTCAATCTTAATTAGACTCAGGGACGACTCAGATGCAACTTTGGATTCAGAGTTGAATGGGAGTTTAAGACCTACGCGCACATAAAACTGGCTAAAAATAGCTAAACATTTGACAGTTATTTCACAACATGCTCCAAGCTAATTTTCATAATGCTAGCTGATAAGCCTGATATATTAACCACCACTGCTACACGGGAGATTCTATAGAAACTATCAATGTGAAATGTTTTTGTACTTTCAAACTAATCTAGGGTCATTTCTTTTTATGTTTCTCAGACCCAACGTTTTAACGAGACAGTAAAGCTGGTCTCAAATCAGTGACCAGAATGACTCTGTCACAGATTAGAGACTGAAGATGGCAACAATTACTGGATGACAAAAGCTCTTCCGATCAGCACATTGATTTCCAGATGCTGCCAAGATGATTTCCACATGCTGAGTCCATCTGCTGGTCGTTAGATAGTGAAGTACATACAGTTCACTGCTGCACAAAAGTAAACGGAGAGTTAAATGAGTTTTTTTTTTTAAGTAAAATATATGAAGTTAAAAGACAGAAGTCAATGAAAGAAGTTCAAAACGTTACCAGTAGGTGGTCAAATTTCCGTTGGTTAGTGTCGGTTGTTGGTAGATGCCATTATTACACTTTTCTGAGGACAAAACATTAATGGCCATTTGTAATTAACATTTGGTATTCAGAGGTAATGAAATTCTTTACAAAAAATAAACAAAAAACAAAACAACAACACACACACACACACACACACACACACACATACTTATATAATATATATTTTGATTGATTATATTGTATTGTTGTTGTGCCTCTCTTGCTGCCACAAAGGATTATGGGAAATGTAGCAACTATATGTGTTTCCTGCAAATACATTCAGTATTGAAATGCAATTAAATACATTTAAAATATACAAACAAAGGCCAAAAATGTACAAGACAAATATAAAATATATATATAATTTTAAATATATTTCCATTTTTACAATTCCTAGAAAAATGAATAATTATTAAATTAATAATAAATTATTAGAAAAAATCAATTAATAAATTGTTATTTAAATATATATTTATTTTTAGTTACATGTTTAATGTTACATTGTTAAAGTGTTTAATATGCAAATACAATACTTAATATATTTTGTAAAAAAAAAAAAGAAAGACATGGCACATATAATATTATATTTCATATGTTTAGTTGACCATCATATAATTATTCTAGCTAATTAGCCTGCTTGGAGTTATTTTAGTATTACTGATATGCTTTTATAGGTTTTATTCATATTTTGAATGATATTTTATCTGTATACTTCATTTGAATTTTAGATAAAATTGTAGTAGTTTTGTTGTGTTTGTAATTTTTGTTTGTTCTTTTTATTATATATTTTGTATAGGTTTTTTTTTTGTATTTAGTTTTAGTTATTTTAGTATTTCAGCTTAAATCAGTCTAAACAAAACACAAATAAGAAATGTAATAAAATAAGTTCAAGGTTTTTATATGATTTCAGTTAATATTTATTTCAAGTAATGACGGTTTGTTATGGTTTGGTTTTAGTTAACAATAATAACCCTGCTAGCTTAGCTAGCACTGCTATTAAAAATAACGTGAAATGTTTTCGAACAGGCATCTTTTGGGATCGATCCAAGTCGCATACTTCCAGTTTGTATGTTCTCATTGAGATGAATGGGAATGCTAACGGTTGGCTCTTCCAAACATATATGAAATCATTAGCAGCACCCATTAGGACTCTTCAAATCTTATTAAATTGCCCCAGGTGGCCGTTTCTCTGTATTAGCAAATAGTGAGCTATTCAGCATAGTTGACAAACTTTGTTTACTGAAGCATCATTAGACGTTGTTTATTAATGGTTTCTCGCAACAGACCATTTATACTCAGACGGCATGAAGAGAAGAAAATAAAACATATTCACTTGCAAATCCCGCATATTACAATCAAAAAATCGCTCAAGCATTCAGTAGCTTGTTTAATGTAGTCTTTTAATATTAAAGAACAACATTTATTTGTGGTGAGATATATTCACACTTACTGGGGCTTATCTGGTCAATTTCACAAGCCCCGGTATCCACATTAGGCAAAGCACTATCTCTATCTCTCTCTCTCTCTCTCCGGACCATTTTATCAGCTGTTTGATGGATTGAAGCGGCCTGAAAGCACGGCTCCGAGCTAGAAGGACCCTTCAGAAATCACTGCTCAGTTCTCACATGCAGGAAAAGAGAGAGAGAGAGGAAGACAGAGAGACATTGAGACAAAGCTTCCCATCCTGTCAGGTTGCCACAGTAACATCTATAATCCATGGCAATGTGACCTGATAAAACAGCCTTACTGACAGGTCTGGCAGACACACGGCGAGACGCTAGCATCTCTTTTTCCACAGAGAGAGGAACTGCCTATTCTCTGCATGGCAGTTTTAGTTTATTTAAGGCTCTGTCTGCAACTGAGGACATATGTGTGTGTGTGTGTGTGTGTGTGTGTGTGTATATATATGTATATATATATATATATATTAGTGCTGTCAAACGATTAATCACATCCAAAATAAAAGTTTTTGTTTGTGTGTATACTGTGTATATTTATTATGTCTATATAAATACACACAAATACATGTATACATTTAAGAAAAATGTTATGATTATATACTAAATATATTTGTCTGTAATTTAAATATATACATGTAAATATTTTCAATATATATACCGTACGTGTGTGTGTTTATATATACATAATAAATATACACAGTACACACACATATATTATGTAAACAAAACCTTTATTTTGGATACAATTAATCGCGATATATGAGTGTTTAAGCAGGTGAAGACCTGATAACCTTTCAGATAAAACTAATATTTCACTTACAATATATATTTTTTTAAATCGTTCTGTTTACAATATGTTTTGGTCAGACAAAACTCATATTTTTGCTCTATGGGCAAGTGAGCTTCCAAACAAAGATAATCCAGCCATCTGGAGCTGTTACATCACACTCATTGTGATTAAAATAGAAAGATGTGATGTGTGTGTGTGTGTGTGTGTGTGTGTGTGTGTGTGTGTGCGTCTTTGAGCAGGGCTGAATCAAAGATTAAAGGCTAATCATATGAAGTTATGGTGCATTTTCCCGCCGCTTCAACAGACGGGAAGTGACACGGCCTCACAGTGCCACAGTACATCTTCCTCTCAGACATAACAGCCTTTAGAACTTGTATACTCATGCATCACTGTATTATGTGGATGGATATATGGCCAATATTAAAGCTCTGTACTGTAATTATGATGAAGTCAGCTACATTCTGTCTAGCAAGGCAAATCTCCTTCATTGGAGCTTTGGAAACTCAGAGCATTTGGACAGATTCCACAAAGAAAGGAAAAAGGTGTACGCCCGGCCATTTCTTTCTCTTTACGACTGGCTATTAAACAAACATAATGGCCAAATTAAAATCCTGTCATCCACCACTTACGAAGCTAAGCTAAAAGAAGATGAAGCCAAATGAGAATGAGCAGGTTACAGGTTAAATATTCGGCTTAAACCATGACACTATACCCAATTTACTATTTGATCTAATATCACTGCTTTGTCATATTAATATAATTTATATTATATTCATATTTATTATATTACTATTAACTATTTATAATAATTAATAATACATAATATTGTATTAATGAGCAATAAAATAAAAAAAATATTGTAACATATATATACTATATATATATATATATAGATGTAATATTGTAAATAAATCATATAATATGGTTATTATTATTAATATTATAATTGTTATTAATATTTTATGTTAATGTTACAATTAATTTATAACATTTATAATTTATTAGTAGTAGTAGTAGTAGTAGTAGTAGTAGTAGCAATAACACATTTTATAATAACACATTGTATTAGAATTACTTTATATTAATTTTATAATTATAATTATATTCATTTTATATATTTATACTATGTCTAATTTACTTATAATGTAGCTATGATATTGTAATTAATATTATAATTATTTTAAATCGGTAACAAATTGTAATAAGTATAATAATAAAAATATGTATTATAACAATGTAATGAGGACTGGAGCGTGACAACAGGGATAAGATCCAAATGCAAGCTTTATTATACAGATCGTGGTCAAGGCAGGCAGGGTCGATCACCAGCAAACAATAATATCCAGGGCAAGGCAAGAGAGTAAACAGAAACACAGGCAATGGTCAAGGCAGGCGGCAAACAATCAATAACCAAGAGAACAGTCCAGAGTCCAAAACACAGGCAAGGCAAAAACAAGGTAATGAGAACGCTCAGAAATGTCCAAATACAGCGGAACAAGACTTCGCAAAGGCCTGTTTGGCATGGCCCTCTTTATATGGCCGCCAAACAGGAAGTAACCATAGAAGCAGAGGGAGCAGTAACAGTCTGTACTAGGGCAAGAGCTCCCTCTGCTGGTGTGGCGTTACAGAATCCCCCCCTCAAGGAGCGACTCCTGGCGCTCAAAAATAAACAGTCCAGGAGGGTGGTGGGAATGAAGTAGACCAGGGGGTGGGACTGAGGGCCAGGTCCATGCAGAGGGAGTGGACCTGGATCATGGAGCAATGGAGGACCTGGATCATGGAGCAAATGCAAACTGTGGTACAGTGGAGCATTTGTCCATGGTGGAGTCGACAGGTTAAGCCATAGCAGAGCTGGTAGGAAGCCATGGTGGAGACGATGGGACTGGAGCCCACCAGGGCGAAGCAGACGGGACCAAATCCCACCAGGGCAGATCAGACGGGGTCAAAGTCCACCAGGACGGAGCAGACTGGGTCAGAGCCCACCAGGGCTGAGCAGAAGACCACCAAGGCGGAGCAGATGACCAGACCGGAGCAGAGGACCGCCACGGCGGAGCAGATGACCACCAGACCCGAGCATAAGACCACCACGGCGGGGCAGACAACCACCAGACTCGAGCAGGAACCCATGACAGAGACCGGGATCTGGGGAGAACAAGGACAGACAACACAGAGAGAGCAGAGACAGACAACACTGGGAGAGTCCTTGTTGCAGGGCAGGATGGGACCAGAGCCCACCTGGGCGGAGCGGGAGACCCCCAGAGCCAGACAGCTGACCACCACGGCGGAGTAGACGGAGCCGGAGCCCACCAGTGTGGTGTAGACTGGGTAGAGTATCTCCACGGTAGAGCGGACTGGTCAGGAAGCCATGGCAGGATCAGGGATCTAGGGAGAACAGAGACAGACACCACAGGGAGAGCAGAGACAGACAACACAGAGAGAGTCCCCCTGGTCCCAGGGGCCGTGACCGGGCAGGTCGAGAGTTCGTAAACGGTCTCTATGGCTGTGGTAGGACAGGAGGAGGATATGCAGACGGCCTCCATTGCCGTGACTGGGCAGGACAAGGATTCGCAGACGGCCTCCATAGCTGTGACAGGGCAGGGCAAGGATTCGCAGACGGCCTCTTTAGCCGTGACAGGGCAGGGCAAGGATTCACAGACGGCCTCTTTAGCCGTGACAGGACAGGGCGTGAGTTCACAGACGGCCTCTTTGGGGCGCTCAGGAGGAGCGGGCACTAGGGAGTGCTCTGGAGGAGCGGGCACTTGAGGGCGCTCTGGAGGAGCAGGCACTTGTGGGCGCTCTTGCAGCGCGGACACTTGAGGGCGCTCTTGCAGCGCGGACACTTGAGGATCAGGAACGGCACTCCTGGCCGTGACTGGAAAACAGGATTCTCGGGGATCTGAATCGGCACTCCTGGCCGTGACTGGAGAATTGGATTCTCGGGGATCTGGATTGGCACTCCTGGCTGTGATTTGAGAACTTGATTTTCGGGATACGGGATCGGCACACCGGGCCGTAGTTTGAGAACTGGATTCTCGGGATTCGGGATCAGCACTCCTGGCCGTGACTTGAGAACTGGATTCTCGGGATACGGGTGTAGGTACCACCACTTCGGAAGGTTCTGCAGCCGAAGCCGCCACCTCTGGTGGCACTGGAACAGGCTCGTGGACCGGAGGGGCCTCAGAAGCACAGTGTGCAGCCCACACACTCAGAATGGCGACCGCCATAACGGGAAACACTGAGGTCAGGGGAACAGTCTCGGTAACAGCCAGAGTTGAGACCTCGGGAATGCCTGCTTCTCGCACCGACATCAGTGGTGGGTCCATCACACTGGATATCAGAACTCGAAGGACTGACCTAGAATCTGTGGTAACAGCCTTTGTCAGTTCGGCGGAGGCGTGAAGAGACTCTGGCTGAGGAGCTGAGGCGTGAAGTGACTCTGGCTGAGGAGCTGAGGCGTGAAAAGACTCTGGCTGAGGAGCTGAGGCGTGAAAAGACTCTGGCTGAGGAGCTGAGGCGTGAAAAGACTCTCGCTGGGCAGGCATGACGCGAGCAGGCTCTGGCTGGGCAGGCATGACGCGAGCAGGCTCTGGCTGGGCAGGCATGGCGTGAGCAGACTCTAAAACTGCGGCCATTTTCCCAAGAGACTCTTGTGTAGCAGCTATCTTACGATGGAGCTCTTGAATAGCGGCCATGTTATGGAGAATCTCCTGAGTAGCCAGCATAACGTGAGCAGGCCCTGGGGTAGCAGACATGACGTTATCAGACTCTGGGTTGGTAGATATGTAATCAGACAGTGACGTGTTAAACATGACAGGAGTAAACTGTGACTTAACTGGCATGACGGGAGTAGGTCCTGGTGTAGCAGACATGACATTAGCAAGCTGGGGCGTGGCAGGCGTGATGTTGGGAGGTTTCGGGTTAGTAGGCATGATGTTAGCTGGATTTGCCTTGACAGAGGTGACGTGAGTAAGTCCTGGCTTGACAGACGCAACATTTGCAGGCTGTGGCTTAGCAGACGTGAAGAAAGCAGACTGTGGCTTGGTAGGCATGACATCAACAGAGTGTGACTTGGCAGGCCTGACGTGAGCAGACTGTGGCTTGGAAAGCGTGACATGAGTATACTTAGGCTTGACGTGAGTTCGCCTTGGCTTGGCAGGAATGGCATGAGCAGGCTGTGTAGACTCTGACATGACGTGAATAATTCCAGACATGACGTTCGAATACTCTGGTGTGGAGGATGCCGGAGGGTAGCCGGGTTCCTCATCAGCAGTCCCCACAGTAAGTGCAGAGCCACTCAAACACAAAGCAAAATCAATATAACGAGTAAGAGTCCAGTGATGGGTATTTCGTGGCATTAAGTTTGATATGTCTTTACTTAGTCCAAACCGAAAAATGTCTTTCAAGAAGCTTTCCTTAAAGTCTGTCTGGTAGGAAAGTTCACAAAATTTAGCCACATAATCTTCAATGGGCAGCTCACCTTGACGGAGGCGCACGAGACAATCCTCAGGATTCATGGTTGATTGTAAAGCTGCTGGATCTGAGGTAGGCGAAGTCTTCTGTAATGAGGACTGGAGCGTGACAACAGGGATAAGATCCAAACGCAAGCTTTATTATACAGATCGTGGTCAAGGCAGGCAGGGTCGATCACCAGCAAACAATAATATCCAGGGCAAGGCAAGAGAGTAAACAGAAACACAGGCAATGGTCAAGGCAGGCGGCAAACAATCAATAACCAAGAGAACAGTCCAGAGTCCAAAACACAGGCAAGGCAAAAACAAGATAATGAGAACGCTCAGAAATGTCCAAATACAGCGGAACAAGACTTCGCAAAGGCCTGTTTGGCATGGCCCTCTTTATATGGCCGCCAAACAGGAAGTAACCATAGAAGCAGAGGGAGCAGTAACAGTCTGTAATAGGGCAAGAGCTCCCTTTGCTGGTGTGGCGTTACAAACAACTATTCATTTATTATTATTATTGTTATAGTCTGGGGCAAAGGATGGAAATTGACAATAGTAGCAGAACTAATAACAATAATATAAAATTTTACATTATGGTTTATTGTTATTTTATATTAATATTATAATTGTGTAATATTAAAAGTACTTATAGATACGATATTGTAATTATATTAGAATTATTTTAAATGAGTATATTTTTTACGTAATAATAAATGTTATATTAATACTGTTGTTGTAATATTATTTTTATTAAAACAGCAATACATAGAATAATACAAAAATTATAATATCATAATAAAGATTAATTTGTTATTATTGTTATCATTATTATTATTATTATTATATCTATAGCAAAGGATGAATATTGCCATTAGTAGTAGTAGTAATACATTTTACATTACATTTTATTGTTATTTTATATCAATATTCATAATTTACATACACTATAGTTACAGTATTGTAATTAATATTATAATTATTTGAAATTAGTATACTTTTTACACAATGTAACGTAACGTCTCTTCAGAAGACAACAGAGGCAGTATTTCAAGTAAATAGATTTAATCTCAAAGAGTCACGAGCAAACAGGGTTTCAAACAATAATACATTACTATACGTTAAGACCGGACAAAGACTACCACGAAACTGAAAGCTTATAAAGACATACAAATTAAGGAGCAAACAAGATAATAAGAGAGCACATGTGATCTAAGTGATAATTAGACAAACTAACTAATGAGAACAGGAAAAGAACCAAAAAAGGGCAAACAGGAAACTAGAAGGGCAAACACGTAACATATCACCCCCCCCCCCCTCCCTGAAGGCGCGTCTCGCACCTCAGAAGTTCTACCGGGGGGGCTCTGGAGGCCAGTGCAGGACCGGGACAAGGGAGTCATCCAGGGTGGGTCAGAGGACTCGGGTGGCCATCGCGGCTCCGGGGACTCTGTGGCCTTGGTCGGTGCTCTGGAGGCGCGGACTCTTGGGGGCGCTCTGGAAGCGCAGACTCTGGAGGAACAGGCCCTGGAAATGCGGGCCCTGGAGAGGCGGGCGCTGGAGGAACAGGCCCTGGATAGACGGACGCTGGAGGGATTGGTCCTGGAGAGACGGGCACTGGAGTCATCCCCTCATATTCTACCAGCACTCCCAGGGGCACAAGTGTGGTGGCTTGTGGTGGCCGTGAATGGCGGCGGGCTGGCTTGCAGTGGCCACGAACGGTGGGCGGCTTGGGGAAGCCGCGGACGACGGTTCTGATTTCACCGCGGACGGAGGGCTTAGGAGAGCCGTGCACGGCGGTGTGAATTTCCCCGCGGACGGCGGCTGGCTTGGGAGAGCTGCGTACGGCGGGCTCGGGAGGGCTGCAAACGGCGGCGGGTTCTGGTTCTGGCTTGGGCCCGGACGCTTCCCAGACACCGGAAAATCCCTTCTCTCCCACTCAGTCCGGTGGCGTCTGGGAGGTCCACGGGACGATGGTAATTTGCCCTGAGCCAGAACAGATGGTTAAGTGTGGCGTCATCCCACGCGTCGCCACGGCGATCTTGCAGAACTCCCCAGCGTACACATAAAAGGGGAGATCCTGACGGGCTAGGGTGGCGAAGTGGGAGGCGGCGTCCATGCCGCGGGAGGGAAAAAAAACACAAACAAAAAAACGCTTTAAACACTAAAACAAAACGGGAACGTGGGACACCGCTTAATCTTGTTTGGTCCGGTCTTCTGTAACGTAACGTCTCTTCAAAAGACAACAGAGGCAGTATTTCAAGTAAATAGATTTCAAATCTCAAAGAGACACGAGCAAACAGGGTTTCAAACAATAATACATTACTATACGTTAAGACCGGACGAAGACTACCAACGAAACTGAAAGCTTATAAATACATACAAATTAAGGAGCAAACAAGATAATTGTTACATGTCTGGTTTTCTGTTTTCCCCTGTGACCTAGTTTTCCCCATTCAGTTTAATTAGTCATTCAGTTCACCTGTGTTTGTAATTATCTCATTAGTCTCCTATGTTTGGCCCATCCTTTATAAGTCTTCAGTTCTCCCTGTGTGCTCGTCCGTACTCGTCAATGTAAGCTTGATTTATTGTCTACCTTTTGATATTCTAATTAAAATACCCTTTGTTTGTATCTCCGTCGTCTGCCTGCAGTTGTGCCTCATCAACCTGTGACAGAAGGACGGACCAATACAGTTTTTTTGCGGCATTTTTTGTTCCCCTATTTTTTCCTCTCCCTTTCCCATGGATAATCCCAACATTGCCCTGCTATGCCTGGCGCAGAGGGACCGCTCCCTAGAAGATTACACCAGAGATTTTGTGGAATTGGCGTGCCTAACGCACTATCCTGACCGCTCGCTTTGTGTATTTTACATCGCCAGCCTTAGCGAGCGGTCTAAGGCACGCCTCCCCGGGAGTGGTCCTCGGAAAAACTTTGCCGCATGTGTGGAGTGGGTGCTGGAGAACAATGGACTATTCTTCTCCGTCTGCCCCGCTGATGAGGACTTCTCCAGCCCCGCTCCCAAACCAGTGACCAGCCAGCCTTTCTCCTACTGCACGGAGATTTCGCCGGAGCCCACTCCAGACGGAGAGCCTGTGCCTGCTGTGACATGTGAGCCAGATCCGAGACCCGTGATTGAGCCTATCGTCACCCCGGAGCCTGAGCCCCAGGAGTGGTCTGACCAAGTGCGTGAGCCGGCAACATCGTCTGGGAATCCTAGTGGAGATCGAGGGCTTGGAGGGAAGCCCCGCCCACGCTGAGGGTGAGCTGCAACTGGCCACTGGCAATTATTCCGAAGAACTTAAGGACATCTTCATGTGGGATCTTATTGACTGGTTTGGGGAGGCATTACCCAGCCCTGTATCTCCTGTGTCTCCGCTGGTTCCGTCCAGCCCTGAATCTCCTGTGTCTCCGCTGGTTTCCGTCCAGCTCAAATCCTCTTGCGTTCCCTCCCAGCCTCCCTCTCCCGCCTCCTCTCAAGCCAGTCAGTTCCTCTACCCTAGTCCCGCTGGTGCCTGTCAGCCCCTCAGCTCACCCTCAGTCTGCGCCAGCTGGGCGCCCTGAGCCAGCGCCTCGGGACTTCCACCTGCCAGCTCTGCCAAGGTGTGAGGATCCCCTGTCTCCACCTCCAGCCTCCGAACCCTGGACTCCATCTCGGCCCTCCGAACCATCGGCTCCACCTTGGCTCATAGCTCCATTACCTCCACCGTGGCCCGTCCTCCCACCTGCTCCACCAGGCTCCCTCGTCCCTCCGGCTCCGCCTTGGTCAGTCGTCGACCATCCGCCGCCTTGGGGCTCCATTCCTGCGGCTACACCTAGTCACTCCTCCCCTTCGGCGCGGTCAGGCTCCTCCTTCCCGTCAGCGTCACCTTCGCCCTCCGTCACTCCGGCTCCGCCGCGGCATTTCGGATCCCCGCCTCCGCCTCAGTCGCCTGAGCCTCGGACTCCGCCTTGGCCCTCCGGATCCTTAATGTCACCCTGGCTCTCCATCTGCTCGGTTCCATCATGGGCTCCCCTTCCATCGGCTCCATCTCCGTCAGTCGTCCCCAGGGTGTCGTCAAGGCCTTCTCCACCCTGGCTCCTCCCTCCCTCGACTCCGCCCTGGGGCCTCTTCCTGGCTGGTCTCTGGATTTTCATCGGACTCCTCCTGCTCCTGGCTTCCCCTTGGCTCCTCCCACCCTCCACTCCCCCATGGACTTCTTTTTTGGACTCCCTCTTGTTTTTTTTTCTGCCACCCTCCTGCTCCACATCCTCCTCCAGAGCCCCCACCCTCCCTCCCTCCTCAGTTGTTATATTACGGCGTGGGGTCACGCCTTGCCGGGAGGGGGCGAACTGTTACATGTCTGGTTTTCTGTTTTCCCCTGTGACCTAGTTTTCCCCATTCAGTTTAATTAGTCATTCAGTTCACCTGTGTTTGTAAT
This sequence comes from Barbus barbus, assembly GCF_936440315.1. Taxonomy (NCBI): domain Eukaryota; kingdom Metazoa; phylum Chordata; class Actinopteri; order Cypriniformes; family Cyprinidae; genus Barbus; species Barbus barbus. Next base: position 18,579,271 of record NC_136737.1, read on the forward strand.
TATCTCATTAGTCTCCTATGTTTGGCCCATCCTTTATAAGTCTTCAGTTCTCCCTGTGTGTTCGTCCGTACTCGTCAATGTAAGCTTGATTTATTGTCTACCTTTTGATATTCTAATTAAAATACCCTTTGTTTGTATCTCCGTCGTCTGCCTGCAGTTGTGCCTCATCAGCCTGTGACAATAATAAGAGAGCACAGGGGATCTAAATGATAATTAGACAAATTAACTAATGAGAACAGGAAAAGAACCAAAAAAGGGCAAACAGGAAACTAGAAGGGCAAACATGTAACACACAATAATAAATGTTATATATGTTATATGTTAATTTTTAATAATATTTAAAAAAAACTTTATCTTATTATTACTTGTTATTTTTAGTTAAATAGTAATAAATATAATTATAAAAATATATGATATGATTATAACATTACATATTATAACAAATATGTATTATTATTATATAGTCTATAGCAAAGGATAAATATTGCATATAATTTTAATTTCTCTGAAAATGAGAGCATTTTCTTATAACTTTGCAATTCCTTAATTATGCAAACCTTATTTATTTATTTTTGTCTTTCTCTTTCTTTGTCTGAAACTGGCCGTGGTAATTGAAAGCCATGAGATGAATAACAATAAACAAAAAAAAATCCCTTATCTGCCCTCCGAACAATTCTTTAATGAATCTTTTTCCCTTCAGAGCCAATTCCAAACAAATTAGTTGTTTTTCTGTGATTCACAGCAGCCTCCCTTTGGGTGCAGTTTTCAATGTTAATGCCTCTGAGGTAATGAAAGGCCTTTCAGCTAGGTTGTGCTTATGTTTGAACATGTTCTGTGGTTAAATAATAAATTATGGTTATGTTTTGATATAGTTTCCGAGATTTAAATTATGTATTGGCTCATTAAAACGTTAAACATTCTTGAACCGTTTCCACATTTGCTATTAGAACAAGAACTTGAATTCATCCTGAGAGGAAACATGCCTCAACATGTCCAGTTTGCTGTGGAAACTGAGTACACAGTATTAAAAAATGAAAATGAATCATCATGTATTCACCCTCATGTCATTAACTCATGTCAAAATTTGTGTCTTTCTTTTTCTGTAGAATACAAAATAAGATAGTTTGAAAAATGTCTCAAAAACAATCAATAGGGTCCACTGTTTTAACTAGCATAAATTCAGATTAGCATACTAGTGTCACAGAATGGCCCGTCTCCAGCGTCATCGCAATCACTTTCACCTGCACCTTGTAATTGATCACACGCACCTGCACCTCATCACCGTCATCAAGGAACACATAAAGGCACACACCTCAGCCACTAGTGTTGTCCGATCTCGTTGATGCAACGTGGACCTCCGATCGTCTTCCAGACCTGTTGAGTATAACCTCTGAAATTCCGTACCTGTTTGTGCTTACCTCCTGTGCTCCTCTCCGTTGTCCTCCCGTCTCTAGATCATCCAACACTGTGGCTGATTCCTCCAGTCCTCCCGTGCATCTCGTTGTCTCTGCTCCTCGCTCCTGCGAACAAACAAAGCCACAGTCAGCCTCACGCCTAAGATCTCGCCGAACTCTCAAGACCTGCACTCACCTCCTATCACCAGCTCCTCTAATCTTCTGCACGATTCCTGTCAATAACGTCACTGTGTTAACACTCATCTCTGTGTCCGGCAGCATATGTAACAGAAGATCGGACCGAAACAGAAGAGATGGAAGAGTTAGCACTCTTCATAAATCTGCCTGAAACCACCCAGGGACCCCTCGACTACGCACAGGCTTTCGTGCCGCTTGCCATCGCCAGCTCCTTAGATGGTGACACGCTCAAGACGCTGTTCCGGCTTGGGATCAGGCGCCATCAACCTCTGGAGCTCCCAGACACCACCGATCTCGTTTGGCAGGAGGCTGTAATCTGGTGTCTGGAGAGTCTCCGATCCCAGGTCGGAACCCAGTCCGCGGCGATGAAGCTTCCGCCGCCCGAGACGTCGAAAGAGATGCTGCCACCCGCGGCGACCTATGGGTGCCCACGAGCCCGGAAATGGGTTTCCAACAGCACCTGGGGGCAAAAATATTAGATCCATCTGTAACATCAGTCAGGTCAGCGCTGAAAATTGTTCCCCGTCGTCCAAACCCTTCGCCTGAGAGTATGTCCAGCTCTCCTTTGTCTCCGCTGGTTCCGTCCAGCTCAACGTCTGCCGAGCGCCCTAGAGAATTCACGCTTCCCGAACACCGAGAATCCAGTTCTCAAGCCTCGGCCAGGAGTGCCGATCCCGAATCCAGTTCCCAGACCACGGCCAGGAGTGCCGATCCCGAACTTCGAGAATCCAGTTCTCAAGCCACGGCCAGGAGTGCCGATCCCGAATCCAGTTCTCAAGTCTCGGCCTGGAGTGCCGATCCCGAATCCTGAGAATCCAGTTCCCAGACCACGGCCGGGAGTGCCGAGCCCTCCTGCGTCTCCGCTGGTCCCGTCCAGCTCTCCTTTGTCTCCGCTGGTTCTGTCCAGCTCCGCGCCTCCTGTGCGCCCTCAAATGTCCCCGCTGCAAGAGTGCCCCCAAGAGCTCCTCCAGAGCTTCCCACAGAGCCCGCTCCTCCAGAGCTTCCCACAGAGCCCGCTCCTCCAGAGCTTCCCACAGGGCCCGCTCCTCCTGAGTCTCCCACAGGGCCCACTACACCTGAGCGTCCTCAAGAGCCCGCTCCTCCAGAGCGCCCCCTAGTGTCCGCTCCTCCGGAGCGCCCCACCGAGCCTGCTCCTCCAGTGTGGCCCCTAGAGGGGAACATCCCAAAAAAGATTTTGGGGGGGGGGGACATATAGTCTCTGCCTGTGTGGCCGGGCCAAGGGCCAAGACCACTGAGCTCCCTGATTCACCTTGGGCTCCCAAAAAAATAATACCGCCATGGCCATCCAAGTTCCCTGACCCACCATGGCGTCCCGAGTGTCCTGATCCGCCATGGCCTCTCGCATCTCCTGATCCACCATGGCCTCCCGTGTCTCCTGATCTGCCATGGCTCCCCGAGTCTCCAGTCCCGCCATGGCCTCCCGTGTCACTTGATCCGCCAAGGCCTCCCGAGTCTCCAGTCCCGCCATGGCCTCCCGAGTCTCCAGTCCCGCCATGGCCTCCCGAGTCTCCAGTCCCGCTATGGCCTCCTGTGTCTCCTGATGCGCCATGGCCTCCCGAAGTCTCTGGTTCCGCACTGGATGCCTCCCCAGTGTCCTACTCCTCCACCGACATCTAGGGCACCCCCCCCTCCCCGGTATTTGGTATTTGGTTACAGCGTCACCTTGGGCTCCCAAAAAAATAATACCGCCATGGCCATCCAAGTTCCCTAACAACTAGCATCTGTGTTCTGTCTTTTATGTCTATATTTGCCAAAATTCACATAGTATTTAGCATGTGTACTATGTGCTAGTTTTTATTTTTAATCATATGCTTGCTTATGCTAGCTCTTATTTCTCTGTAAGCATTAGCATTGACCTTTACTTAGTGTAATACTGCAGAAATTATACAAAGGTTTTAAACTCAAAAGTACCCTTCATGTGTTTAGTGTAATGTTTCGGCTGTGTTTATAGTGAGTGGGAGATCAGTGTGCGTCGCAGTGAGGTGAACTTGGCTATAGAGCTAATCTCTGTCCAGCATACTGACCCCTTATTACAAGCGGCCTGCTGACCTGGATTTACTATTGCTGTCTCTGTCAATTACTCAGAGGAAAGGCTGACATCTGCCCCTGCCCTGTGACCCAGACACCGGTTGTGTTGTGCCCGTCATTTTACACACTGTATGTCACAAAAACTCTTAATACTACTACTACTAATTTTATCTTTACTATATTAACTTAATTAATTTTGAATAATGTTATTGTTATATTTGTATTATTATTTTGTTAATATTATGTTATATAATATTATGTCGTGATTATTATTATTATATTAATATTTTATCATTTCTATTTTATAATATAGTATATTTTATATTAATTTATTATATTAATGTTCCCTAATATTCTTGTTATTTTATTAGTAATAATAATACTTTTATAGTCATTAATATGTTAAGTTAGTTAGTTAATTATTTCACATTTTTATTGCTTATTATTTTATTGCTATTTTAGTCATTTTTGCTATACTATTAAATATTATTGTTGTTATTATTTTAAATGTTTTATTAATAATGTTAATATTAATAACAATAATTCAACAACAATAATTTAAATGAATAATAACCATAATGCTTATATTAAAATTGTATTATTGTTAATTTTGTAAAAAATATTAGACAATTAAAAAATAATATATAACAATACATTTTATATTAATGTTTTTATAAGTGATTATTAATATTTATTTGTTTTATATTAATATTTAAAAAATGATTCTTAAAAATATAACAATCATTATTGTATGATAATTACAATGCATATTAATGTATTATTTATTTTATTTCATAAGCAATATAATAATAATGATAATAATAATAATAATACAACTAATATGAATTGATGATTATTTTATATTACTACTATTACTTGGTACATTTAAAGAATTATAATTAAAATTAAATAATGCTATTATTGTAACAAGTCCGGCCTCTGTGATTCCCCCTGATCGTCACCAGAGGTCACCATCACCCGACTATTGACTTTTGTCTCTGAACTCCATTTCCCATCATCCCGTACCTGACTCTGATTGCTAGTTCACCTGATGCTCATTTATGGGACTACTTAAGCCTCACACACACACACACACACACACACATTTTATTTTAATATTATTAATCAAAATAATACATTTTATATTAATTTGTATTGTTAATAGTGGTTATTATAATTATATTTTATATTAATATCAAAATTATTAATAAAACAATTATTGTATTATAATTGTAATAATTAATATTTTATCTTATTATTATTTTGTTATTTTATTAGCAATAACATAACTTATATTAATTGCTGTTTAAAATAACAATAGTATTAACAATTATAATATTATACATGTTATATATAATATGTGACCTTGGACCACAAAACCAGTCATAAGGGTACATTTTTTTATTTGTACATCATCTCAAAGCTGAATAAATTATCTTTCCATTTATGTATGGTTTGTTATGATAGGACAGTATTTGGCCGAGATACAACTAATGATTTCTGGCATAAAAGAAATGTATTTTTGGCTATTGCTACAAAAATACCCCAGCAACTTAAGTCTGGTTTTGTGGTCCAGGGTCACAAATTATAATATTACAAATATATAACATTAATATTAGAATTTTATATTATTTTATACTTTTTTTAACAAATAGTAATAAAGACATGCTTCTCTAAAAATTATTATCATCAACCTGAGAAGGTTATAAAACATTTTCTCTCAAAAGTGTGTGTGTGTGTTTGTATTTGAGTGTGTGCATCTTCATGTGGGTTGACACGGTAAGGTGAGGAAAAGCCAAACAGTTTTCAGATACCAAACTGCAACAGGCAGCCAATTCATCACAAGGGCCGCATAATCCACTTAATTCAATTTAATTAGCACGCGTGTGTTGTTTTTGCCAGTTTGCAAAGCTTGTTTACTACGGGACGATAATGAGACTTTGTCTAGGAGGGTAAATGTCCAAATATTACACAGCTTGATCTTTATTCTAGTTTCCGTCAGCAAAAATGTCAGCAGGGGTAATGAAGTCATTGGTAAAACATTAAAATTTAGTAGTTTTGTTACATGAGTGCAGCATTAATTTATCTCACCATGTATGTATGTTGAGCTTCACCTGTTGATCTCAGTGAAGTTGAGGGCTAAGTCTTACTTCCGTTTCTAATTACCTAATTTCTAATTATAATTTTTATATTGTTTTAGATTTTTTTTATAACAACAATAACAATTATATAATAACAAATATATCATATTAATAATTTGTATAATATTTAATATACTTTTTATATGTTTATGTGTAGCTACTGTCATGCTTCTAAAAATGCAGTTAAGTTATTGTTGCTACTGTATCTTTTAAAAAATGAAGTACTTGTTCTGGTTACTCGCTATTGCAATTTTGCAGCTAATAAAAACGCTGTTGCTAGTCTCATCACAATAAGTTTTTTTTTTTAAACATAGGAAAATGTGTTACACTGTTGAGACGATCACATTGTTATTGACATATATGATATATAAATATTAAAATATTAAATATAACAAACAGTACAATATAAAACTATTATAATATCATATCAAATCAATACCAAATATTGTAATATTTAATTATATATATATATATATATATATATATATATATATATATATATATTTAAAATATCCAGTAAAAATATTGCTGAAAATGTTACAGTAATTGATTAATATTGATTATTAATTAATTAATCATTTTAATACTACTTTTTTTCAAATAAGAATAATAACAATTATATAACATTATACCAAATATATAATATAATATAATAATATTTTTTATAACGTTTATATGCTACTTATATCACTTATCCACTGTATCCACAAAAGAAAATATTACTGAAAATATTTTATATTATCCGACATTATCCGACACCGTTGCCCCGCATTAGGGGAGTCACGTGACTTCTAAACCATAATCGACATGTCTGCCACACAGCAGCTTGTTTTAGCGGGATAAGTGGCTTATAGCTTCTGTTGACTGGACGGTTTATCTGTGGAAACAGACCAGACGAAACACTGCAGGTAGGAATCACGGGACAGATTAGAAACCTACGTGTCCAGACAGCGAGGGGGGCTTCCTTTTTAATAACCCTGCAGAACAGATCAAAACTGTATAAAAATACAAGCCTTCCACCTAGTGGTTAAGCATAGACACCGCAGATGAGGAAAGAAATAGCGTAAACAACAATTACAGTTACACTAATACATCCAAACGGTCCAACAAAGCATTATAAGACTCTCAACGTGCTTTAACCAAATCTGAACAGACGTTTGTGTAGAATATAGCATAATGCGGTCGTTTATGAAAGAAACGTTTTGAACTACCACTCGACCGTAGCAAATGTCAAGTTTTGATATTTTCAGATTCAAACGCATGATTTTTATTAGAGCTGGAGCGAAGCGGGACACTTAAGTACCTGGAGAGAGCTGCCCTTATCCGTTACCGTGGCGCATTTCCCAGCGATGACGCAGCACTGCAGCGCGGCAACGGCTCGTCGCCATGACAACAGCCAAAGCGACAGGAAGGCCGGTGAGTCTCCCTGAGGGGGATTTGTATGGAGAGAAAAGTTCACCTGAAAAATACTCCAAAGACTTTCTTTCAGCGCCGCACACTATGAACGGACGCGAGTGAATGTGGCCAAACATACTAAAATTTATCTCCCATCAACCATACATTTAGTTCCTTAATGTTCAGAAGGTCAAGCGGTGAAATATTCGGTCGTATTTGTCTTTGTGAATCCTCGTTCCTGACTGTTTCGCTGCTAAAAGCAGCCTAACCTCAGCAGAAACCGCATTATTACCAGCTGAGGTGGCAATAATTACAATTTCTGAATCTATTTTGCACAAATATGCAGTGTAATTTGCATTGACTGATATTGGTTCACTAAATATACAGGCCCTGAGATGGTCTTTAGGAAAAATTTAACTAGCCTATTGCTAGAAATGGTTCAAAATGCACATTAAGCACTATTTAATAGGTCAAAACATGATTTAACAGACAGATAGATAGATAGATAGATAGATAGATAGATATATAGATAGATAGATAGATAGCATTACCTCTAAATAAAACTGTTACAAAGACAATACTACTACCACCACTAATAATAATAATAATAAGAAGAAGAATATCATGTATTTAAAAAAAAAAAAAAAAACAGGGGTCTTAATATGAACACAAAAGCTTTTAATATTTTCAGTATACTTTTGAAAGTCATGTAAATAGCCCCACCCACTATGAAATCCCATTGATCCAAAGTCTTCTTACTTCTAGATAATGGTGTTCAATCAATCAATCAATCAATCAATCAATAAAAAAAAAAAAAAACATCTTTAAAAACACGAACAAAATACACATTTCCGAACATTTAAAGACTAACTAAATGAAGTTTAACTAAAATAATTTTGTATTAGCAGTGACTTTTTCACCCTTGTGTTTTTTTTTTCTTTATACAGCTGCTAAATATACAAACACTCAGTTTAGTGAAATTGTGAACGTGATAGATCCGTAGTAAGAAAACAGTAGTCAATGAGAGCATGTGATCCTGAGCGTGGCTGGAGCTCAGAATGAGTCCTCTTTCAGGCCACCACCAGTATCCCAGAGTGCACTGAGCAGCCAATCATATGGCTGACACAACAGCAGGGAGAGAACAGGTTCTTCAATCCAGCGGCCAACAAAAGCTCATTTATTCGGCCGTTTTGTACAGAGGAGATTATTCACAGCCAGACTAAAACAAACACACACACACATTTGATTTTATGGCGGAGACATTTATTTATGTATGTATGTATGTAATTACTCATGTTTAACTGTTAAAGAGCATCATATTATTTTATTAAATTATTATTGTATTTATTATTTATTTTGTTAATTTATTTCATTTCGGCTATTTGATTTATTATTTTAAAATGTTTGAATTTAATTCTATTTTAAAAATAAATTCTTAAATTATATTAAAATTACATTTAAACTGTTTGGGGACATTCGGTGCCCAAAAAAACAATAAAAGCATACCCACTGGATCTGATCAAGATCACTGATTCACCACGGCAAAACAACAGCGCCCATGATTGAACAGTCATCTGACTCAGTCCATTGCGAACAAATATCGCTCCCAGATCGCAATGTGATGAACAAATCAACAGATGAGTATGGAGAGGCAGAGAGATGGATTATTGATTTGTTGACAGGGTGTTATATCCAGTTGACCCCTGAGAAAGGCCGTCAGGACAGCGAGGCCCACACAAGATGCAGTGTTTGCTGTCGACAACAGTGTGCTTGTGCTGCATATATGAGGTCACAAAGACACATTTATTATGGCGTAAAAAAGCCCGTCCGACAATCGCCAACCGTCCAGCCTGCTGGATAAACGCCAGGGAGGAGTAGGATGGGAGAGTGAAGGATTGTAGTGCCCCGTGACTGCATTCCCATGTACCTCTTCATTTTTATATGGAGAATGACTTCAGATTTCACGGTTTATATAGGCTTAGAACAATAATAGTAATTACTGCAGCAGTTTAATACATTACAATATTTGGTAAGTATAATATCTAGTTAAATTATATCTTTATAATACCTTTATTATAACGTCTAAGTATATTCATAGTATTCATAGTAAACTATGATGCAATAATAATGTACACAAGCATTCAATAAAAATGTATAATTTTTTTGTAATATTGCAACTCCTGCTAAAGTACATGATATAAAACATATTCATTTATATGTTTAAAGAGTAATTGATATTTATGAAAAGCATACGCAAACTTTGAATTTCATGTTTTCCCATGTGTTATGATGCAACTGCGATTACTATTATTTATGAAAAGAAATGTTTTTGGATTGGAAACATATAACACATGCTATAATATTTAATATTATATAATGCAACTGTAATTATGATTATTTATGAAAATAAATGTTTTTGGATTGCAAAAAAATAAATATAATTAAAAAATCTATTTAATATTGTAAATAAGACAAATTTGAAAAATCTATTTATATTATATTATATTTTTAAACATGAAAATCTGCATGAAATCTTGATGCTGTGGTAAAAATATACTTATTAATTAACATTCAATAACTTAATTAATATTATCACTATTATTATTCAATAATAGTGTTACATAACACTATTATATATAATAACACTATATATAATAGCAATTACAATTGTTGTTGTTATTATTCAAACATATATTATATATAGTATATACCATTTAAAATAATAATTATAACTTGCCATTTAAATGTATTATTTAAAATTATATTTTTTTCTTTCAAACAGCCAATGACAATATTATACAATATGTAATAATATATTAACTTAATAATAATAATAAGAACAATACATTTGTAATGCAGCAAAAATGCAGTTACAGTTAAATAAGAATAATACATTTAAATTGCAAATGATGATTATTATTATTATTATTATTCAAACAGACAATATCATGCTTATGGTAACAAACATCTGTAACAACAAACCAAAATTTGGAAAAAAAAAAATACTTTTGAAAGCTATTATTAGGTTAAAGTTTCTTGAAAACTTAATCTACAGATTGTGCTAATGCATTGAGTGTGTGTGTGTGTGTGTTTGTCTCAGTGTCAAAGCTGTTTAATAGTCCAGTGGTGTTTAGGACACACGTCTGGCCAATTCTATAACAGAAAAGGATCGGCTGATTAACATGCCACACCACTCACTTCCTCTCAAACACACTATTGTTGTCCTCCGAGATGCCTGACAACAAAACACTTGTGTGCGCTTATGGGCAACAGAACTTCCAAGAAAGATCAAAAGGAAAACAGAAAGGAAAAAAAATGGTGAACATACATCCTTATGGCCTACACAACGAGAGGACGAGTTGATGAATGTATAGAAACAGGAGACTGTATTTGATTCCTTGCAAAAGACTGATAGGACAATGCAGTTTCAAAAAAAAAAAAAAAAAAAAGGCCTGTACAAACAATAAACATACTAGGTATCAAGTTTCCAAAACCCAGTGACAACTAAAAAATTACCAGATTTAACAAACAAACAAAAAAACTAACCCAGTTTAATTTTGCTACAAATTTTTACATGTAAACAAAGTACTATGCTTTGAAAATTGGCAAAGGCATTATTTTGAATTATAGAATTTTTCAAGCTTATTTATCAAATTTTGCCACACAAATGTTATTCGATGTGTGTGTTCATATTCACCTCTTTGTATCTCACTCTGAATGTGTGTGTAGTGGAGTGAGACCAAGGTCAGGAGCTTATTGGTCAGTTCTGTTGATTGACAGGTCAGAATCTCCAAGTTACAGGCCCCTCCATTTTAGACCTATAAATGGACTCCCATCTCACTCTGCTCTGAATCGCCTCATTCTGACAAACTCTCTGCTGGTAAGTCTAGTAAGTTTTTTATCATTGCAATGTTTTACAGCTTATTTTGCTCCAAGCATTCCAAACTGCAGATGAAATTGCAAAACTAACTACATAATGACTAGAAATGTGTTTGTAAAAGACAGAAAGAAAGTTAATGGTCCATAAAATTGCTTCAACACTTAAACGTTTACAGTCATTTGAGGGAAAAGTTAAACAGCTTGAAATTGCTTTCAAACGTTTTCAAATTTTTAGTGCTTATTGTAATTATTCCAGAAAACGTTGAACGCTACACAACATTAAGATGTCAGACTTAGAGAACTGCCTGGGAACCATCATTGAGGTCTTCCACAAATACTCGTCCAAAGAAGGCGACAAGTACAAATTAAAAAAGACTGAACTCAAGGAGCTGCTCACAAATGAATTTCCGACTCTTACCGAGGTAATTAGTCTTCAAACTTTAATTACACTTTTTTTACACAACATTTTGGCTTGGAATTTTAAGAATGCTTAAAATTGTGATTAAAAATATTTTTAATGGTGAGCGAATTAGCTATTCCAAATCTTTACGAATTAATTAAACTTCAAGCTTTTTTTTACTCTACACTTTGTCTTGAAATTTAAAGAATGTTTGTTTTACAATCAAATCTTCATATCAGAACTGATATGATTAAATATTTTTAGGTGAATTATCCATTTTTATCTATTTTAATTACTTCAATTATTGTTGATTTACAGTCAAGGCTTTATGTCAGAATTGAGTTTTTGTGTCAAACATTTACGAATAAATAATAATAAAAGTGTAATAGTAAATTGCGAATGAGCTATTTTCATATATCCTAAGCTTTTTCTTTTTATCTCACTCAGCATGTGAAAGATCAAGCAACAATGGACAGTTTGATGGAAAGCTTGGATACCGATGGTGACTCAGAGTGTGATTTTCAGGAGTTCATGACCTTCATCACCATGGTTACCATCTGTTGCCATGTGTTTTTCAAACACCACGAAGACGAATGAGTCAAATTTAATAAAACGAGTTCAGTTTCCGTAGTTTAATGAGTCACAATACATTCATCCTCTTAAAGTTTGCTTTGTTCTTTATCATATCATATTAGGATTGTTGTTTTGTTTGGATAGAATGCACATGCAGCTTGTACAACAGTTTGTTTGGCTTATTTTGCTAGACTTCAAACTAGTTCATAATTTATTACAAAGCATGTTTCTATTATTTTTTTTTTTCTCCAAGACATCCCCATCATAAATCTCATCGAGTGAAATGCAGACCAGGTGTTGTGCTCTTACCATTTTGATTCCAGGCTGATGTTTTTTTTTTTTCTTATTAGCTTCAGACTATTAGGCTGCTATTGACTTACGTCGGATTGATCCGGGGCCTGAGACAAATCATACTGTGCTTTAAAAAGACCCACCAAAGCAAATGGTTCTTTTGAAACTATCTAATATGATGTTTACAACCATCCATACGTGACTTGGAATTTCAGATCAATCCCATATGTTATTAGAGGCATGAAAACTCATGTTTTTCATGTATTAAATGTTCAGAATATTTACTAGCAGATTTTTTTTTTTTATTATTGAAATGTGTTTTCCAACTGTAACCTAAGCTAACAGTCAATGTCAAAACATCAGGCTTAATTCATGAAACAAGGCATTTTCTGTGTAAATCGTACATAAATCTACTTGCATGCAAATTATTAATCTGAATGCGACAATTTACTTAAGAATGTATTATGAACATTTACAAAACTTTGTGTAACAAGGCCCTACAGTGAATGTTTCCTTATAAAGTTGAGCAAAACAAAAGATGAACAAGTTTTAGAAGCCAAAATGTTAGAATGGAATGAAAACTAGCTAAATAAAGTTGAGAAAAAATGAAATTAAGTAACGTGTGAATTTTTGAAACTTTGACTGCATTAGTTTTAAAATAAAGATGTTCAATAAAATTCTGTAATATCCCATCATTAACACATCTATCTATCTATCTATCTATCTATCTATCTATCTATCTATCTATCTATCTATCTATCTATCTATCTATCTATCTATCTATCTATCTATCTATCTATCTATCTATCTATCTATCTATCTATCTATCTATCCAGTTTTGAAATGAAGATGTTTAATATAATGCATTAATATCCCATCATTAATGCAACATCATGTTTATCTTTATCCACAAATCCTATTGTGTTAGTTATAGTATACTTCATGGTTCAATGTTTTTGGACAAAACAGAATTAATAGTTAATTGCAATATTTATTTCAAATTTAATTTAAAAGCATTTATGAGGAGGAACTGGGTCCTATATAAACCAAGAAAATCATTAGTTATATGTTTGGCGTTATGTTCTCCTCCAGAAAAAAATCGGACCTCCACAACTCGAGTATGCCTGTAAACAACTGCTTGGCATTGTCCCTTGTGACTTCCATTGATTTAGATGTCCCGCAGGTATTGTCATTACCGAGAGCAAACCGTCAATACAGAGGCCTTCACATCCATGTGTTAATTAACAGATCAATGGTTGCGCAGCATGACCCTGAAAGATGATAAATATAATATGCACACAATCTGATAAAGAATAGCTTCTTCATCTCAAGTATGTTTACATTAAGCAGCCTGAAAATCACCTACATATTTATACGCAATACACAAATCCAAACAGTCAAACAAGTTTGTCTGAAGGACTTTTAAGTATTGACCAATCACAGACTGCCGTACTGAATGCTCCCGATAAGTGGCAGTGTAGTGCCGTGCCAACGCAAGATCCCTGATCTAAGCTGTGGAAATGAGAAATGTGTTAAGGTAGAGAGTGGAAGCAATATGATAAAGTCACTGGATTTATTTGACAATGCAATAAAGCATAAAATAAATAAATAAAACATGATAAAAATAAGTGTCCACAGTATTTCTGGAGTGAAAGATGAGTGCCTTGGGGTGATTGCTTTGGCTGAGTTGAACAAATGAGGCGCTCTCTCTCTCTCTCTCTCTCTCTCTCTCTGTGTGTGTGTATGTGTTTACCCTGTGTGGTCTGACTATGACCAGTCTTTTAGCATCTCCCAGTAGGTAATGTCCCATGAGGTCACTGGATTGGACACCAGGGTAGAATTTGGGAACTCGGCTTGCTGCCAAAAAGGAGGTCTGTGGCGGTATTCAGTCTGCTGCTTCTGTAACATAAAATCACAAATATATGACATTACATTATGATGCTTTTCTAGCTATCAAACAATTTACACAAATTTGTGTTTAATGAACAAGGCCCTTCAATCAATGTTTCCTTACAAAGTCAAATAGAAGGTAAATAATCTATCTATCTATCTATCTATCTATCTATCTATCTATCTATCTATCTATCTATCTATCTATCTATCTATCTATCTATCTATCTATCCAGTTTTGAAATGAAGATGTTTAATATAATGCCATTAATATCCCATTATTAATGCAACATCATGTTTATCTTTATCCACAAATCCTATTGTGTTAGTTATAGTATACTTCATGGTTCAATGGTTTTGGACAAAACAGAATTAATAGTTAATTGCAATATTTATTTCAAATTTAATTTAAAAGCATTATATAAACTATATAAACCAAGAAAATCATTAGTTATATCTATCTATACATAAATACCATTTGGAAATTATATCTTCATGAGCTCTGGAGGTTCTCATTTGAAATGAGCAATGATTAACATACATTCATTTTCCTACCATCCAGATTTTTCATTTTCTTTCCATCATTAGGGATTCAAGGCAGCTTTGAGAACACTTGAAAGAGAACGAAGGAAATGCAGAGAGAGAGAGAGAGTGATTGGATTGAGTGACTGTATATTTCTTATATAGGCAGCGTTTGTGCGTCTTGAGCGAGAGATGCAGACAGAAGGCGTTTTAATGACACCCACCATCATGATAAACACTTCTTTGATTATATAGATGCCTCAAGATGCAACATAACTGCATGTACCTCACTGTGAGCGCTTGCCAATCACTGATTGATTGTTTATTATCTACATATGTGCATACCTTCTGCATCAGAGTGCAAAACCTTACTGATTTGATATACTTTATCATTTCCACAGAGCCAACTATCACTGCTGATTGGTTGACACATTGTTAAGGTGTTGATTGAGTTTGAGTATCCTGACAGCTGTAAAATAATTTCAGCTTAGTAGTTCCGCTCTGCACCGAAGTTGTGTCAGCAAGTCTATATATATATATATATATATATACAGTATATATATTTTATGTCAAGAAAATATGGAAATAAAAGGCTAGCATTTTAGGCTAGACATTTTAGGCTGTAAGGTGTTATCCTCATATTTCTGCCTTCTAAAACAATTACATAAATGTAAACCTGTTTAACATCGTACAGAAAAATAATATAAATACCCAGTTTCAAAGAATGACCCCAGGATTTCCATGCGGCAATATTTTCCTCTTTTATCCTCATCTCTCTCTTTTTATGATGTTCATTGTTTAAATGTGAAGAAAAATGGAAGGGGTCTCAGAAGCGAGCGGAGATGCTTTCTTGGGGCTGCATGGATGCACATGATATGAGAAGCAAAATTAAATAAAGGCTGATTGTGTTCAGGGGATTATATCAGGGTTAGTCCTGCACGCTCGGCTGGAAACATGACAGCACAAGAATAATTAGCTCACCTGCAAATATTTCTAACTCACTTACACTGGCTGACTCCAGTGACCACCCTGATGGAAGGAGTCAGGAGAAGGTGTGTGTATGCATATATATGTCTGCAAGCGTGTAAGAAAGTAAAAGGTAAACCCAGGAGCTCAAAGACCCCAGCAGTGAGAACAGATGTCCTACCGCAACCTATAGCAGCCTGTGAGTGACCTCCATGAGAGTGGGCCGTCTTGCATTAGCACCTGCCCTTGCTCACGGGGAGGCGGAAAGGAAGTAATTTTAATTGGTGTATTACTCATTAGGCTTTTAACCTTATCGTATATTATGTGCATTTTGGAGAACGTAGGAATGTCCTGGAAAACATCTGAAGAGCTAAAATGGGACATGGATATGTGCTTATTTTACTGTAGGAAGCGGATTGGTTTATATTCATTTTTACAAATTAACCAGCTCTCCGGCAGGGACCTTAGAGCCCACACTTAAATCCATCCAATTATTCCCCCAGCATATCTGCGTCCCCCAGAGAACCGCACCAATTGCAAAGCAATAAGAACCTCTGGTGGGGTCTTCAGCCTCCACAAAGACTTCCGATGGGGATTTTTTCTGAGATCTGAAAAAAAAAAAAAAAGAGACGCTTCCTTGGAATTATTTAAAAGAAATGACTACAATAGTGATTTCAAGATATCGTTCGGCAGCATTTCAATGAATATATTTGCAGAACATTTTCTTAATTTATAATTGTTATAAATATATAAAAAAAAACGATCTATTTGCATATATGATTATTTTAAATAAATATGTACATACACAGTACAGTGGGGTCTTGCAAATAAAAGTATATAATGTATATAAAATCATATGTACCCAATCATTAGTGAAATTCTCTATGTATATAATATATGTGCTTATTTTACATTAAGAAGCTGATTGGTTTATATTATTTTTTACAGATTATCCGTGTTACGGGGCTGACGAGACGTGAGACGTGCGGATCCATATGCAAAGCTTTATTATAAAACATGGTCAGTAAACAGGCAGGGTCAGACAGTGGCAAACAGGTATGGTGAAGGCAAGACAAAGCAATCCGTGGAGCAAGCGTGGGTCGACGATCGGCGAACAGTATCCAAAGGGGCAAGGCAGAGAGATAATCCAGAGACGAGAGCAATAATCCAAACGGGGAGCGAACAGAGTCCAAACGGCAGAGGCGAAGGGTAAATCCAGGAAACACGGGCAGGGTCAGACACGGCAGGAAAACAAGGCAAGACTAAGGCTAAGACAATGGCTCTGTAAAGTGCTATCGCTAGGTGAGTGATAAATGCAAACAATACTCGGCCGTGAGCAAAAGCAAGTCCCAGCCTTAAATAGAGAGTGAGTGATTGTGAAATGAGCATCAGGTGTGTGTGATGTGTGAATGGTGACAGCTGTGATCTGTGCAATGCATTGTGGGAGTCCAGTGTGTTGTGAGTGAAAGTCAATGTGGTGAACGGGTGACCTCTGGTGGTGGTTAACTGGGAGAGCATGGACCAGATTCGTGACATAGCCTCCCCCAAAGGAGCGGCTTCCAGACGCTCCTAAATAATCCAGGAGGGAGGTGGAGCGGAGGCGGAACAGGGGGAGGGACGGAGGGCCAGGTCCTTGAGGAAGTGGGAAGACCGGGGATCGGGGCAGAGCAGGATATCCAGCCGGAACCGGAGACCAGGACAGAGCAAGAGCCCACCAGGGCGGAGCAGACGGAGCAGGAACCCACCAGGGCGGAGCAGATGACCACCAGACCCAAGCAGAAGACCACCACAGCGGGGCAGAAGACCGCCACAGCAGGGCAGAGGAACACCAAACCTGAGCAGAGGACCACCACGGCAGAGCAGATGACCACCAGACCCGCGCAGAAGACCACCACGGCGGGGCAGACGACCACCAGACCGGAGCAGAGGACCACCACGGCAGGGCAGAGGACCACCAAACCTGAGCAGAGGACCACCACGGCAGAGCAGATGACCACCAGACCCGTGCAAAAGACCACCACGGCGGGGCAGAAGACCACCAGACCCGAGCAGAAGACCCTAGCCAGGAAGCAGACTGGGCAGGAACCCACGGCAGAGTCTGGGATCTGGGGAGAACAAGGACAGACAACGCAGAGAGAGCAGAGACAGACAACACAGAGAGAGTCCCCCTGGTCCCAGGGGCCGTGACCGGGCAGGTCGAGAGTTCGTAAACGGTCTCTATGGCTGTGGCAGGACAGGAGGAGGACATGCAGACGGCCTCTATTGCCGTGACTGGGCAGGGCAAGGATTCGCAGACGGCCTCCTTGGCCGTGACAGGACAGGGCGTGAGTTCACAGACGGCCTCCTTGGCCGTGACAGGAGAGGGCGTGAGTTCACAGGCGGCCTCCTTGGGGCGCTCAGGAGGAGCGGGCACTAGGGGGCGCTCTGGAGGAGTGGGCACTTGAGGGCGCTCTTGCAGCGCGGACACTTGGGGATCGGGAACGGCACTCCTGGCCGTGACTGGAGAACAGGATTCTCGGGGATCTGGATCGGCACTCCTGGCCGTGACTGGAGAACTGGATTCTCGGGATTCGGGATCGGCACTCCTGGCCGTAGTTTGAGAACTGGATTCTCGGGATTCGGGATCGGCACTCCTGGCCGTGACATGAGAACTGGATTCTCGGGATTCGGGATCGGCACTCCTGGCCGTGACATGAGAACTGGATTCTCGGGATTGGCACTCCTGGCCGTGGCTTGAGAACTGGATTCTCGGGATACGGGTGTAGGTGCCACCACTTCGAGAGGTTCTGCAGCCGAAGCCGCCACCTCTGGAGGCACTGGAGCAGACTCGTGAACAGGAGAGACCTCAGGAACAGACTCGTGGACAAGAGAGGCCCCAGGAGCACAGTGTGCAGCCCACACACTCAAAATGGCGACCGCCATAACGGGAAGCACTGAGGTCAGGGGAACAGTCTCTGTAACAGCCAGGGTTGAGGCCCTGGGAATGCCAGCTACTCGCACCGACATCAGTGGTGGGTCCATCACACTGGATATCAGAACTCGAAGGACTGACCTTGAATCTGTGGGAGCAGAATCTGGCTTGACAGCGGAGACGTGAGCAGACTCTGGCTTGACAGCGGAGACGTGAGCAGACTCTGGCTTGACAGCGGAGACGTGAGCAGACTCTGGCTTGACAGCGGAGACGTGAGCAGACTCTGGCTTGACAGCGGAGACATGAAGGGGTGTTGTTGTTACCGCCATTTTGCGAGTGAGTGCAGTGTTGCGTTCCTCCGAAACACCCACAGTGAATGAAGAGCCCACACACAGCAAAGCATAGTCCATAACTTGAGCGAGTGACGCACGGGGACCCTCACGGATTAACTGTTGTTTGAGCGGCTGATTAATGCTCTCACAAAAGAAGTCTATTAGAGCATAGTCCGGCAGGTCAGAAAAATAAGCAAGATCTAAAAACTCCTGTATGTATTCCTCTAGCGGTCTCGAACCCTGAGGGTTAACAACAGTAGTGCATTGTCCATACCTGGCCAATGTCTATTAGAAAAGCCGCTGGATCCTCTTATGGCCGAGTATTCTGTTACGGGGCTGACGAGACGTGAGACGTGCGGATCCATATGCAAAGCTTTATTATAAAACATGGTCAGTAAACAGGCAGGGTCAGACAGTGGCAAACAGGTATGGTGGAGGCAAGACAAAGCAATCCGTGGAGCAAGCGTGGGTCGACGATCGGCGAACAGTATCCAAAGGGGCAAGGCAGAGAGATAATCCAGAGACGAGAGCAATAATCCAAACGGGGAGCGAACAGAGTCCAAACGGCAGAGGCGAAGGGTAAATCCAGGAAACACGGGCAGGGTCAGACACGGCAGGAAAACAAGGCAAGACTAAGGCTAAGACAATGGCTCTGTAAAGTGCTATCGCTAGGTGAGTGATAAATGCAAACAATACTCGGCCGTGAGCAAAAGCAAGTCCCAGGCTTAAATAGAGAGTGAGTGATTGTGAAATGAGCATCAGGTGTGTGTGATGTGTGAATGGTGACAGCTGTGATCTGTGCAATGCATTGTGGGAAATGGAGTCCAGTGTGTTGTGAGTGAAAGTCAATGTGGTGAACGGGTGACCTCTGGTGGTGGTTAACCGGGAGAGCATGGACCAGATTCGTGACAATCCGGCTCTCCGACAGGCCCCTTGGAGCTCACACATAAGTGCCGTCTGATTATTCCCCCAGTCACCATGATGACTCCCAAAGGGGATTTCACCACATAAGTTAAATTTCCTTGCCATTATATTTTAAAGAAATTACTATGATAAATTTGCATAAGACGATTTCCTTTAAATGGTTTAATTATGTGATTTTAAAGCTGTCAAAAGCACTCCTTTTTGAATTGTTGGTCTATGTAAATGTGTAAATACTGGGAAATTTTGCCTATTGTATCGCATCAATACCCCATGCAGATAAACACTATTTTATCCCATTTGTTCTCTTCTCCTAAACATTGATACATCTCTTCCTACACCAGATTCTTCTGTATTGCTTTAAAAAGAATTGTAGCTGAAGGTTTGAAAATATGACAGAAAATGATCTGTCACACCGCACAACAAGGGCCAATACTCCAAAACGTCACAACAAATTTCTCTTCATATCCAGCGTGTGCTTGAGCTGACCCACAGGACAGATGGAAATGAGAAGCTCTTGTGCCAAAATTATGTTTTCTGCATTCCACGAGTGGCTCTTCTCCGAATTCATTATGCTTTTCTGGTTCTGATATAACCGTGCCGTCTCGGAGTGGAATATTTGTTTACAGCTTGCTCGACAAACAAGTGCGCTGTTATTTTGGACGCTGAGTCTAGTTAACCCCACAGTGTAGATGTGTTTGTCTCTAAAGCATACGAGCCAGGATTTCAGTGGCGAGTTTGACCTCGGAACGAAAGGTCAGTCGTATAATGCTGTGATTTCAACCAGATCTGTCTTAGTATGCCTACTGTTTGCAGTTTTTATTCTAAAAGGAGCATTTTCTTGCCTTTCAAGACATGAATTATACATGCATTTGTATACAAAATATGAGCTGTTTTTAACATATCTAGCTCTTTTTCTGTTTCTCATTACAACTCTTTTGTTTACGGCATTTCAGTTTTGCTTCCTAGCTCTAAATTGTTTTAAAAACAATGGCACAGTGCAACATTTAATTTAAAGGAATATTTCACAGAAAAAAATGGAAATTTGCTGAAAATGTATTCATCCTCAGGCCATCCAAGATGCAGATGAGTTTGTTTATACTTCGGAACAGTTTTGGATAAATTTAGCATTACATCTCTTGCTCACCAATGGATCCTCTGCAGTGAATGGGTGCCGTCAGAATGAGAGTCCAAACAGCTAATAAAAACATCATAATAATCCACAAAAAATGCAAGTAGTCCACTTCATGAATGTTTTTATTCAACAAATCCTTAATTAAGATGTTTTTACTTAAGTCATCTATCCATAACATTTATTTCTTAATGGACTGGAGTACTATGATGTTTTTATCAGCTGTTTTGACTCTCATTCTGATGGCACCCATTCACTGCAGAGGATTCATTGGTGAGCAAGTGATATAATGCTACATTTCTCCAAATCTGTTTTGATGAGGAAACAAACTCATCTACATCTTGCATAGCCTGAGGGTGAGTAAAATTTCAGTAAATTTTCCCTTTTGGTGAATTATTTATTTGATTGAGAAAGTAGGTGTTATCATGTGTTGCAGTTTTGTTCAAACTGGTGAAAAATCTGATTCACGTTAACAACCCCCACACACCCGCCTAAAAGCATCTGTGACCGCTTGTTCAATTTTAGCCTTACATGTGCCGTATCAGAATAACTTCCTTATCGTTTTCATTACTGAGTTCAGAACACCTTGGAAGGAGATTGATGACAGGTTTATAAATGGTTTCCTCAAAAGTTTTGACGTTTATTTATAACAGGAGTTTCTCTGTTGTGCCGTTCTGCTGCTCGGCTTTATTGTTCTTGTGTAAGTCAGATTGGTCGAGGTCAGAAATGCCTGTAGCAATAATATAGTCCCTGGAGTCAGACCGTACCGTGACCTAATTTAAAATAGTTTGCGATTTATCCGTGAGCCTAAGTAAAGTCTATGATTTGTAAGTATAACCTGTTCGTCATATCTGCATTTCTTTACAATTAAAATAATTACATTTACATGCTAAATTGATATATATATATATATATATATATATATATATATATATATATATATATATACATACAGTCATGTGAAACAGTTAGGGTACTAATGTTAGTTAGTAAACATAGTTTTTTTTTGTATCAGGACATAATAAAACATTACCTTGTCCTTGGCAGGTCTTAAAATTAAAGTCCATCATTCTACAGTGATGAAGTTTATTCTCAAGCGGAACGCGTTTAAAATAGACACCAGTCCTCCCAGTAGTGGACGTCCCAGCAAATTCACCCCAAGATCAGACCGTGTAACGCTCAGAGAAATGGCAGACAACCCAAGAACTCTTCAAGCTTCAGTTTACATGTAAAATGATAAAGTTCATGACAGTACAATTAGAAAAATATCAAGTCAAGTCAAGTCAAGTCAGCTTTATTGTCAATTCTTCCACATGTACAGCACATACATACAGAGAATTGAAATTGCGTTACTCTCAGACCCTTGGTGCAGTTAACATTAAACACGTTCAGATACAGATAAATACAGTTTAAACATATGTACATACAACTATACAAATGAGGATATTGTAGAAAAAAATAAGAATTAGATCGATAAAGTGGCATAAGGCGCCTGGCAGATACAGTGCAAAACCAGTTAAATAAAAACAATACTGTGTAGATATATTTGTAGTGCAAAAGAACTTATCAGTCTGAGGACATTGTAGAAAAATAAAAAAAGAGAGATAGATAAAGTGCATAAGGCACATGGCAGAATAGATGGAGTGCAAACCAGTTGAATGTACAAAAACAAAACTGTGCAGATTTGTTTTGTTTTGTTAAGCGTGTAGTGCAAGAAGAGCTTATCAGTCTGTTAAAGTGACAAGTTGAAGTGACTGTTCGGATAGTTTTTGTCAGACTATCCGAAGAGGTAATTTGCAGTCAATGTTGGATGGGTAGTGATCAGCCAATGCTGCACAAGTGACAGGTGCCGGTCACAGTTTGTTGGTCGGTGGGGGGGGGGGGGGGGGGGGGGGGGGGGGGGGGGCGGGTGTCACAGAGTCAGAGTTCCTAGTGTGTTGCTGTGTTAAATGGGGGTGAAAGAGGGGAGGGGGGGGGCAAGGACAGGAGGGAGTTCAGCTTCCTGACAGCCTGATGTATGAAGCTGTCCTTCAGTCTGCTGGTCCTCGCCTGGAGACTCCGCAGTCTCCTCCCTGATGGCAGCAGACTGAAGAAGCTGTGTGTCGGGTGGGTGGGATCACCTGCAATGCGGAGGGCTCTGCGGGTGAGACGGGTGTTGTAAATGTCCTGGAGGGAGGGGAGAGAGACACCAACGATCTTCTCAGCTGCTCTCACTATGCGTTGAAGTGACTTGCGGCAGGATGCGTTGCAAGCGCCATACCACACAGTGATGCAGCTAGTTAGGATGCTCTCGATGGTGCCTCTGTAGAAGGTGCACATGATGGGGGCCGGGGCTCTGGCTCTTCTGAGTTTGCGGAGGAAGTAGAGACGCTGCTATGCTTTCTTGGCCAGTGCTACAGTGTTGTTAGTCCAGGAGAGGTCCTCTGTGATGTGCACACCCAGGAACTTGGTGCTGCTCACTCTCTCCACAGTCGCACCGTTGATGGTCAGAGGGGCATGCTGAGTGTGTACTCTCCTGAAGTCAACAACAATCTCCTTCGTCTTCTTCACATTCAGAGAGAGATTGTTGTCACTGCACCACCCGGCCAGGCGGCTCACCTCGCTCCTGTAGTTTGTCTCATCTCTGTTGCTGATGAGACCCACCACAGTCGTGTCATCCGCAAACTTAATGAAAATGTTGGAGTTGTGTGATGGTGTGCAGTCGTGGGTCAGCAGAGTGAAGAGGAGGGGGCTCAGCACACATCCTTGGGGGGCCCCAGTGTTCAGTGTGATGGTGCTGGATGTGTTACTGCCGACCCGTACTTCTTGAGGTCTCCTGGTCAGGAAGTCCAACAGCCAGTTGCACAGAGAGGTATTGAGCCCCAGCTGGGCCAGTTTGTGAGTGAGCTGTTGAGGGATGATTGTGTTGAATGCTGAACTGAAGTCTATGAACAGCATCCTGACATATGAGTCTTTTTTCTCCAGATGTGTGAGGGCTGGGTGGAGGGCAGTGGTGATGGCATCATCGGTCGAGCGGTTGGACCTATATGCAAACTGGAAGGGGTCCAGAGAGGGGGGGGGGGGACAGACTTGATTTGGGACAAGTATGGCATGTTTGGAAGGCTTGCCAGAAGAAAGTCTCTTCTATCTAAAACAACAACATGACAGCGTGGTTTAGGTTTGCAAAGTTAAATCTGAACAAGCCATAAGCCTTCTAGAACAAAGAGTGGAGATGCTTGGTCGTAATGCACAATGGCACGTTTGGAGAAAACTAAAGAGCATACACTCTAAAAAATGCTGGGTTAAATACAGAGGTGGGTAGTAACGAGTTACATTTACTTCGTTACATTTACTTGAGTACATTTTTTGGGTAACTAATACTTTTAGAGTATATTTAAAAATGGGTACTTTTACTCTTACTCAAGTACATTTTTAGTGAAAAAACTGTACTTTTACTTAGTTACTGTGGGCGACTCTCCTCTCGTTACTTTATCTTATTGCAATACGTAATAAAGTTAAAAATGCTTCAGTTTATTCCAAACGCGTCGTCTACTTTTCTCTGGGCAATGAACGATGCCCATTCGCGAATGATTCATTCTTTTGAGTCAATTCTGTTTAAAGGCTCGAACAAACCAGTTGGCAAACCAGTGAATCGGTTCGTGAATCAGTTTGAATGATTCGTTCAGTTCCCTGCCGCACGCGCTGAGTCTCTGAAGCGGTTCTCTCTCAGATAACAGAAAGTTTAAGAACATCAAGAGCGATGAAGACGTGGCTTTGGATCTACAGTCAGTTGAAAGCCAATCTGCAAAGGCTATGGTTTGCTAGCTATGAAGATCTTTATTAGATGAACAGTGCTGTCGGTTCCACAGGAATAGATTCGATTGCACTACACGATACCACTATGACATTACCAGTTAGTTATAAATGT
Source organism: Barbus barbus (assembly GCF_936440315.1). NCBI lineage: Eukaryota > Metazoa > Chordata > Actinopteri > Cypriniformes > Cyprinidae > Barbus > Barbus barbus. The sequence goes on from NC_136737.1 coordinate 18,604,172, forward strand.
ACCTTGTACATTAAATACAATCTAGAATTTATTCATTAATTAAGCTGTCACAGAGTATGAAATGAACACCCGCCAAACCTGCGTTAGTTCCAGGAGGAATTGCTTAGACACAATTAATATTGATATTTTCACAATATTTACGCTTGCAGAAATAAAGGCTATATTTGTTAATTTTGCGGAACAGACGGAAGAGGATCCATCATATGCATTTATTGCGTTATGTTCAGATGTTCTGTAGCAGTCATGTGAGGAGATTTCTCTCTTCTCCGTGTCAGAGGTTATATACATATATAAATAATACATAATTAATAATTAATTAATAACAATTAATATACTTTAAAATATAATTTAATTCAGTGATGCAAATCTGAATTTATATCAGCTGTTACTCCAGTTTTCAGAGACATATGATCCTTCAGCAATCATTCTAATATATTGATTTATTATCAGTGTTGTTGAAAAAAACAGCATATGCTAGCCAGTCATGTTTTGAAGCTGGGATGCTGGTCTTTTGCTGGTTTATGCTGGTCCTTAGCTGGTCATGTGCTGGTCTTAAGCTGGTCGGACCATTAAACCAGCTCAAACCAGCATCCCATGCTTCAAAACATATACCTATACCAGCATATGCTGGTTTTTTCAACAGGGATTTGCAGTTTTTTTTGGAACATGTGACATTTTGTTAAGGATTTTTTTTTTTATGAATAGAAGGTTAAAAGAACAGCATTGATAATAAATCAACATATTGGAATGATTTCTGAAGGATTATGTGACACTGAAGACTGGCGTAAAGGCTAATAAAAATTAAGATTTGCATTACTGAAATAAATTACATTTAAAAACATCCTTTGAACGGCAGTGTGTGTGTGTATATGTGTAAATTGTATCTAAATATCTATATATCTAAATAAAAGTAGACTATATTTAGTATATGATCCAAAGTAACTAGTAACTAACTACTTGACTAGTTTTTTTATCCGATACTTTTTTACTCTTACTCAAGTAACTATTCAGACTATTACTTTTACTTTTACTTGAGTAAATATTTCTACAAGTACTTTTACTTTTACTTGAGTACAGTTTTTGGCTACTTCACCCACCTCTGTTTAAATACAACCTAGTGCTGGGTAAATATTGGACAGAACACATGCTGGGTTGTTTTCAACCGACATTTGGGTTAAATGTTTAACCCCAACCTTCTGGGCAGTAACCAACTGCTGAGTCTTAACAACCCAATCGCTGGGTTCGTACATATTTTACCCAGCGCTGGGTTGTATTTAATCCAGCATTTTTAGAGTGTATCAGCACAAACACCTCATCCCAAAAGTCACACATGTTGGTGGAGGGCTGAGCCACAGGACCTAGGCACCTCACAGTCATTGAGTCGACCATGAACTCCTCTGTATACCAAAGTATTCTAGAGTCAAATGTGAGGACATTTCCAAATACAGTGGGATATACAGAATAAATAAATAAATAATAATAATAATAATAATGTTCTGAAAGATGTATCTTATGCTCACCAAGGCTATATTTATTAAATAAAAAATACAATCAATTAATATAATTTATTTAAAAAACACAATTTAAAATAGCTGTTTTCTACTTGAATATATATTATAAAATGTAATTTATTCCTATGAAGCAAAGCTGAAATTTCAGCAGCCATTACTCCAGTGTCACATGATCCTTCAGAAATCATATAAAAAATGTTGATTTAGTGATCAATTATTATCAATTATCAAATTACTGGAGCTCAGTTATTGATAATGGTCTTTATTATTATTATTATTATTGTTATACTTTTTTAAACTGATACATTATTTCAGGATTCTTTGATGAACAGAATGTTCAAACACATTTTTTTGTTTGTTTTTAAATAGAAACCTTTTGAAACATTATAAATGTCTTTACTGTCACTTTTGAGAAATTTGATGTGTCCTTGGTGAATGAAAGTTTTAATTAAAAGTATTAATTTCTTGCTTTGTTTTTAAATCTTTCTTACCTCAGACTTTTGAATGGCAGTTTCTGGAAAAGTATTAAGCAGATTTCTTCATTCTTTTAAATTATTTCAAAATATTAGGCTACTGTTTATACTGTATTTTTGAACAAATTAGTGAGCATAAAGGACACACACACAAATATATTTTTTCCAAATTTTAGCCAAATAAAATAAATGAAATAGAGTATTTTCACATTTCAAAAAGATATCCAGTTTTAACAGGCCAAAGTCAATTTTTACCCCTAGCGTTTCTCATTTCCCCTTGTGGAAGGCATTTTTACACGTCGAAATTGAATTTTAACAAGTCAAATTCACACATTCCTCATTCCGCCATGAAATGTAACTCACAAACTAATGAATAATTAGTATCTAATGAATAATGAAAAGCTAAAAAATGGTCACAGATTTGTTTGGATCTTTGTTCGGGGCTTGTAATCCTCACAGTACTGCAGTGGGTCTGTGTGAGATCTCTCAGCTCCCGCCGTCCACAAGATAAACATCTCAGCGCCGTGTTCATTTACACGAATCTCTAGAGTGACTGTGGGATGCCACAGAATAGAGCATACACCTACACCCACACACACACACAGAGCAGGGACAATCAGACGCGTGGCTAGATGGAGTCGAGGTTGTATTCTCCTCGGGGACCTGGTTTCTTAGGAAAGATGGTTTATTTTGTCATCTTTCCACTCTCTTTTTCTTTTCTTTCTGACGTCTTTTCGAGCAGAGGGGCCCTTAAATGTATTAAAGCCCATCAAAGAGTCTTTCAGACAAAATTAAAAAAAGGCCACACGAGCCTTTGGCTTTGAAGAATGAAATGAAACGATGCTGACCAAATTTGATCCCAGTAGTTACCCACAATCCTCGGCTTAGGAGGACGGGTTTACTGGTTGGCAGAATTGGAGAGTTGTGGCATCTGCCAATGTAGATACAGAGCAATGCTGACAAGAGACGTGTGTCAGGGAATAAAGACTGTGTAGAATGCAGTATGAATGATGACAAAAATTGATGCAGGCTGTCCTTAGTGGTCAATTTTTTCCTTGAGAATAATATGTGTGTGTGTATAGTTATATGTAATGTAATGACCATATTGCACATATGTATTACTATATATACTGTATTTCTATATATAGATATAGGGGAAAGGGGAGTGGTGTGTGACCCATACTCGGAATTTGTGCTCTCCATTTAAGCCATGCAAGTGTTCACACAGTAGTGAACATATACCCGGAGCAGTGGGCAGCCAATGCTGCGGCGCCCAGGGAGCAGGTGGGGATTTGGTGCCTTGCTCAAGGGTCTCATCTCAGTCGTGGTATTGAGGGTGGAGAGAGTGTTGGTTATTCACTCCCCCCACCTACAATACGGACCTGAGACTCGAACCCACGACCTTCGTTTCGAAGTCCAACTCTCTATCCATTAGGCCACGACTGCCCTTTTTATATATATGTCGTGAAAAAGTTAATTTTTTCTTGTAAGTTATTTCAAAAAGTGAAACTCATATATTTTAGATTAATTGCATGCAAAGTAAAACATTTGAAAAGTTTTTTTGTTTTAATTTTGATGATTAGAGCTTACAGCTGATGAAAGTCAAAAATCAGTATCTCAAAATATTAGAATATTTACATTTGAGTTTCAATTAATGACCATCCCTACAGTATAAATTCTGGGTATCTCTTGTTCTTTGAAACCACAATAATGGGGAAGACTGCTGACTTGGCAATGATCCAGAAGATGAACATTGACACCCTCCACAAAGAGAGTAAGTCACAGAGGGTCATTACTGAAAGGTGTGGCTGTTTACAGAGTGCTGTATCAAAGCATATTAAATGCAAAGTTGACTGGAAGGAATAATTTGGGTAGGAAAAGGTGCACAAGCAACAGGGATGACTGCAAGCTGAGAGTATACTGTTAAGCAAAGCTGATTCAAACAATTGTGAGAGCTTCACAAGGAGTGGACTGAAGCTGGAGTCAGTGCATCAAGAGTCACCACGCTCAGATGTCTTCAGGAAAAGGGCTACCAAGCCACTTCTGAACAAGAGACAACGTCAGAAGCGTCTTACCTGGGCTGTGGAGAAAAAGAACTGGACTGTTGCTCAGTGGTCCAAAGTCCTCTTTTCAGATAAAAGTAAATTTTGCATTTCATTTGGAAATCAAGGTCCCAGAGTCTGGAGGAAGAGTGGAGAGGCACAGAATCCATGTTGCTTGAAGTCCAGTGTGAAGTTTCCACAGTCAGTGATGATTTAGGCTGCCATGTCGGTCCACTGTGTTTTCTGGAGTCCACAGTCAACGCAGCCATCTACCAGGAAATTTTAGAGCACTTCATGCTTCCTTCTGCTGACAAGCTTTATGGAGATGATGATTTCATTTTCCAGCAGGACTTGGCACCTGCCCACACTGCCAAAGGTACCAAAAGGTTTGGCCAGCAAACTCACCTGACTTGAACCCCATAGAGAATCTATGGACTATTGTCAAGAGGAAGATGAGAGACACTAGACCCAACAATGCAGATGACCTGAAGGCCGCTATCAAAGCAACCTGGGCTTCCATTACACCTGAGCAGTGCTACAGGCTGATTGCCTCCATGCCACGCCGCATTGAGGCAGTAATTAGAGCAAAAGGAGCCCCTACCAAGTATTGAGTACATATACAGTAAATGAACATACTTTCCAGAAGGCCAACAATTCATTTTTTTATTGGTCTTATGAAGTATTCTAATTTGTTGAGATAGTGAATTGGTGGGTTTTTGTTAAATGTGAGCCTAAATCATCACAATTAAAAAAAACAAAGACTTAAACTACTTCAGTCTGTGTGCACTGAATTTATTTAATACACAAGTTTCACAATTTGAGTTGAATTACTGAAATAAATGAACTTTTCCACGACATTGTAATTTATTGAAATGCACCTGCATTATACATTAATATTTTTATATTTATATTATCAGAATGTCAGTATATTGGTTTATTATTGTAAGTTTTACAATATTTTAAATGATTACATGTATATTTGTTGAACTAGAACAATAAGTCTATGTCACGAGTCCGGGTCCTGTACTTCTCCCTGGCCCCACAGGAGGCCGCCATCTCCCGTTCTCCCGGACTCATCTCCCATATCACATACACCTGCCATATCACACACACCTGCCGCATCATCATCACACTCTGTACACCCACAGCTGTTCCCCATTTGTCACAGACTATTTAGTCTCCCCTCTCCCACCACTCTGGGTGGGTTCGTACTATATTTGTTACTTGTCTTGCCATGTTATCGACCATTGTCTTGAAGTGTTTGTTGTGCCGTGTTGGCCTCAGTTTATATTATTAAAAGCCTTACCTGCATTTGGACCCTGACCTCGTCTTTCCACGCCATTCCTGGGGGCGTACCGTGACAGAACGAACCCACCAATCATGGGTCCAGCAGGAAGGTTGCTTGGCATCCGCCAGGGAGACCGGAGCATTGAGGATTACGTCAGGGACTTCAGAGGATTGGCTCGGCAGACGGCGTTGGAGAAGACCTGCCTCATGGTCTTCTTTCACGGAGGCCTGGCCGAGCCCTTCAAGACCCTGATGCCCTACTGGGACCCCGAGGAGTCGCTGGAGAGTTACATTAACTTGGCTCTGTGGATGAGCGGCTCGGGCCTCAGGGTAGAGTTAGCGGCGGCGCCCGCGGATGTTGTCCCCGAGACAGCGGAGCTCACTTCAGGCCTCTTCAAAGCGGCGACGCCCGCTGATGTTGTCCCCGAGGCAGCGGAGCTCACTTCAGGCTTCTTCAAAGCGGCGGCGCCTGCTGATGTTGTCCCCGAGGCAGCGGAGCTCACTTCAGGCTTCTTCAAAGCGGCGGCGCCCGCTGATGTTGTCTCCGAGGCAGCGGAGCTCACTTCAGGCTTCTTCAAAGCGGCGGCGCCCGCTGATGTTGTCCCCGAGGCAGCAGAGCTCACTTCAGGCCTCTTCAAAGCGGCGACACCCGCTGATGTTGTCCCCGAGGCAGCGGAGCTCACTTCAGGCCTCTTCAAAGAGGCGACGCCCGCTGATGTGGTCCCCGAGGCAGCGGAGCTCACTTCAGGCCTCTTCAAAGCGGCGACGCCCGCTGATGTTGTCCCCGAGGCAGCGGAACTCACTTCAGGCCTCTTCAAAGCGGCGACGCCCGCTGATGTTGTCCCCGAGGCAGCGGAGCTCACTTCAGGCCTCTTCAAAGAGGCGACGCCCGCTGATGTGGTCCCCGAGGCAGCGGAGCTCACTTCAGGCTTCTTCAAAGCGGCGGCGCCCGCTGATGTTGTCTCCGAGGCAGCGGAGTTCACTTCAGGCTTCTTCAAAGCGGCGGCGCCCGCTGATGTTGTCCCCGAGGCAGCGGAGCTCACTTCAGGCCCTCCCGAGAGCGCGGCGTTCGCTTACGAAGCTCCCGAGACAGCTGTGCTCGCTCACGTTCCTCCTGAGACAGCTGTGCTCGCTCACGTTCCTCCCGAGACAGCTGTGCTCGCTTCCGTTCCTCCCGAGAGCGCGGCGTTCGCTCACGAAACTCCCGAGACAGCTGTGATCGCTCCCGTTCCTCCCGAGAGCGCGGCGTTCGCTCACGAAGCTCCCGAGACAGTTGGTCTCGCTCTCAGCGCTCCCGAGGCTTTGTTCCTCCGGTCCCACCCTGGCCGTTCGCTGGAGTTCCTGTCTGGCTGGAGTCTCCCTGGTCCAACCCTCCGAATCCGCCCCGGTCTCCTGCTCGGCCTCTGTCTCCACACGGACCTGGCCCGCCATCCCTCCCCCTGTTTCACCATCCCCCGGTTCCACCTCCCTCCAGACTTTTGCGGTTGGTGGAACGTCTGGAAGCCGTTCCTTAGGGGAGGGGTAGTGTCACGAGTCCGGGTCCTGTACTTCTCCCTGGCCCCACAGGAGGCCGCCATCTCCCGTTCTCCCGGACTCATCTCCCATATCACATACACCTGCCATATCACACACACCTGCCGCATCATCATCACACTCTGTACACCCACAGCTGTTCCCCATTTGTCACAGACTATTTAGTCTCCCCTCTCCCACCACTCTGGGTGGGTTCGTACTATATTTGTTACTTGTCTTGCCATGTTATCGACCATTGTCTTGAAGTGTTTGTTGTGCCGTGTTGGCCTCAGTTTATATTATTAAAAGCCTTACCTGCATTTGGACCCTGACCTCGTCTTTCCACGCCATTCCTGGGGGCGTACCGTGACAGTCTAGTTTTCATTGTTATAATATTAATAATTTGTTTTATTATAAATATATCCCTTTTTTATATATATATATATATTACAATCAACAATTTTTACAATAATTTAATAATTGTATATAAAATGATATATAAATTATTTATAGAAACCTTTTTACAATATTATACATATTAAAAAATATATAATTTTGACAAAAAAAAAAAAAAAGACAGATGCAAAAGGATATATTAGCCCTTGGCTTTGAAGAAGACATTAGGGACATTATTGTAATAATAATAATAAAAAAAAAACATAAAATAGACAATATGAAATAAAAAAATGAGTCTATGTCTTTACAGAGACATCAAATTCAGATGTCAAGGGTTATAAAACCGTTTCAGATCAAAATGAGGCCTCTTTATCTCTCTCTCTGTACTTAAGAGTGAAAAATATAATGAATATTAAAAAACTGTCTTTTCTTATTTCATAGCAAAGAGTCTGAAATGCAGATTAAATGCTCTATTGGAATCTCATTACCGGGTTCATTTTCAAATGAGCTTTGAGAATTTTAAAGAGTGAATAATCAGACCTAATATAATGTAAATTAATTTATTAAAGAAATTTACACAAAAAGTTGACCCTGAGCTGATATGCACTATAAATATCAGGAGGGTATAGGAACAGATCAAAGGAAGCCCTGCAGACTTCTTTCCAAAGCTTTCTCCAAACCTTTAAAAATTCAGCAACACATACTTCACAAAACCTCACTTTGATACAGATCTAGCACTAAACGCCTGTACTAAGTCTCTTATTCTTAATAAAGCGCCTCAAACAAAGTACCAGGAGATACAGCTTCTGTTTGAAAGAGTCTTGCCTTAATTAAATCTTAAATCGAATGTTAGTTCTAATCTTAATTTTTTCATGTTACCCTTGAAAGATACATTAGATTTTCTCATAAACAGAAATAGCTGCTTCTTTGTTGCATATTCATCCGCTGATGTATTGTTTATTGCAGTCCCTTGTGTTTCCGTGTTTGTTGTTGTATGTAATCAATGTTTATCAGAAAAGTCCTTAGAGATATTCTGTCACATCCATAATTAATGCATATGGCGGTCTTTAGAGGAAACAAGCTATCTCCCTACTGCTTGGGAGAGGGAGAGAGAAGCGCTCTATTCATTAAGAACCAAAAAAAGGCCACAATCTACAGTTTTCCAGCATTTTATCCAAAGCCCATCTTTAATGATGTCAAAGTTCCTTTAATTTTAATTTTTGTTTTATACAATAGCCTTCAACTCTTTACATCTAAACAGACTGTTTTACTGCTGTAGCTTTAATATATAGACCCTTTTTCTGTAAATATTGTGACGTTTTTCTGTGGGCGGAGCTTAGCTGAAGGCAGAAAGATTCCACTGACCGCTTCACTAACGCTAGCTAGGAAGTCTGTTAGCTTGTTTTTTAATAATAGCTGGAGAAATTCAGATTTTACCTGCATATGTAAGGTATAGATGCACTGTCCAGGACCGCGATTGTTATTTGAAAAGGTTAACTTTAACGGACGAATCCAGATTGGCTGACCCGCACACGCTTTTACTCAAAGGATGGACGCTCTGACAGGATTCCCTCCGCTTGAGTGACTCGCATCTAACGTGTATAGTTAAGACAAACGCACAGTGTCTATCTAGTCATGAAGATGTATATTTCAATTTCAACAGGCAACTATTTTTACAGCTACATTATTATTCCAGTCACAGTTAATCACAGCAATGTATATACAATTACATATGATTAAGCACATAAATCGTCAGTTTATCGTTTTCATAGCAGTGCCTTGGCAACCACCCACAACATTTTAATGACTACATAGCAACGTTCTAAAAACCTACTGATTATATAACAACTGCATAGCAACACCCTAACAACCACCCACAACACTTCAGGATGTGCACAATAAAAATCTATGCAAATAGTCATAGCAAATGTTTAGCACAACAATTTAACAACTGCATAGCAACACCCTAGAACCCCCCCCCCCCCAATAAAAATCTATGCAAATAGTCATAGCAAATGTTTAGCACAACAATTTAACAACTGCATAGCAACACCCTAGAACCCCCCCCCCCCCCCCCCCCAATAAAAATCTATGCAAATATTCATAGCAAATGTTTAGCACAACATTTTAACAACTGCATAGCAACACCCCAGCAACCCAAAAATCTAAATCTTTTATTTCAAAAGAACAAATGATCTATATGTCCTCTTACATCATCATCATCATCATTTTTCTCTCTGTAATGCACGCCAGCTTCGCCCAAGTTTTTCTGCTCTAAACACAAGCCCTCTCGGTCTGCGACGCCATGACGCCATCTTGGGTTTTATGGGTTATCAATCTCCATCCACAAGTAACGTCTCAGATTAATGACCTCACTATTGTGCTGTCCCTCTCTGATTACCTCACCATGGCCACCCATAACAGAGCCATTTGGACATGTGGGAAATTGAGCCCTGGCCCGTTATGCCTTCAGTAATGATGAAACCAAACAATAGTATGAGAAAGAAAATGAGAAATGGGAGAGGAAATGAGAAAATGGAAGCCTCATGAGGGATCGGTTTTGTAATTCTGCCCCGACGAGAGCAGCCAAGGGATTCAAGCCGCAGATTCGCTTAAACACTCGCAAAATAAAAGATTAACTAAACACGCTGGGCTCATTTTGTGAAGAGCTTAATTACCGTTATGTTTGATTTCTGGATGACTCTGCAGCTGTTTGAACTCATTTCGATGAGGAAAAGGCCTCCCATTTAAAAGACATAAAATGGCATTAGCAATGCGTATAACCTTGGTAATGTGACATATTGAAACAAAATATGTATTCAACTGGAAATAATTTGGGGTACACTTGAGTTTATCTATCAGGAGTTGCTTGGATTGTAAAAAACTGAATGTGAATCTAACATTAGTCATTTCAGAGGTAGATAAAATCGATGAATTATCTTCAGAAGATGTAGAACTCTTTACTATAACCTTGCAGCACAGTGAAGTGATTTCAAACCTTCTTAGATGGACACAGATGCCTCATTCCTCCGGTTGTCTGCATGTCTTAACGGAGCAGGAGATCACTAGGGCTGCTCAAGGACTGATGTGACGTGTTGGCAGCAATCATGGGGTGGGATTTACCACCATCAGAATTGGTTGTATCAAGTGGAAGCAATCAGAATCCATGCCACTCAAGGCCTAACAGAGCCTTTTTTTTCCCACAAGGGTCCGGCTTTGAGAAAGGTTGGCTGGAGTCTACACTAAACCACTGAAGTCAGATTATTTACACAGAAATTCTGGCTTTTAATTGATTCAAAATTGATCTGATATGATATGCTCAAATTACTCCAACTAAAAAATATTACATCATTGTTATAAGTACATAATTACATAGACATACTAAAAAGTGGCTTTAGAACTCAATCTATTGATTCTTTTATTTCCATATCACCGAACATCAGCATATAACTGACCTTCAGTCCACAGCAATCCATTTAATTGAGTTAGTCAGTATGGCCAGAGGCCGTTCACACAAAACATGCTCTTGTGTTCAAAATAAACAGATGAAGGACAATATAATGCAACAGAATTACAAAATTTGGTAAGAGTCATGCGTACAACAAGAAAAATAAAGTGTCAACATGTGACAGGAAAAACGGTCTTTTTTGTAATTACAGTGCACTTAAAAACGTTGGGTTTTTAAGATGCTGCATGTTTACATAAAAATTGAGCAAATGGATGCTAAAATATGTCCTGTGTGGTTTGGCGAAGCAAGTCTTCCTCAAACTTACTTCAGACTGGAATTGCTGGAGAATTGAATTGAATTGCACTAGAATTGTATGGATCCGAAGCATAATTAATTGCGTTAATTTTTATGAGATTATTTTCATAATAATTCATCAAAATGTTACACTGACAGCTGTAACAGAAATGTTTCTGAAATCCAACATGACATGAATTAATTTAGCGAGCCTGTGGGATTCTGAACCCTAAGACTGGCAAAATTTCCATTACAATGTGATGCAATCGCTTGGATCCAAAAGCTTGGATTTCCTCATCATTCTGAGCCACTATAAACTCAAAGGCTGAAAAACATGTTAACAACACAATGCTTTCAATCTCCTCCATACTTTTTTAAATGAAAGGGCAGGTTTGATTCCTGCGCGACTGTTATGAACAACAGCCGCTCCCAATGCCTCACAAACTCACGGCAAGCGAGATATGCTGGCTTCAGTAAAACAGACTGAAATGTTACCATTTCACATTGTTAACAAAAGTTTTTAAAATGTGTGCTCGTGTAGCTTCAGATTGTATCTCTAAGTAGATTCCAGCGTGAGAACAGAGAGTGTTTCACGCTCCTCTATTTCTCTCCTGCTGAGCTGGCTTTGAGGAGAGAATTAACTGTGATAGACGCTAAAGCCCGTCTTCGTCAAAATTCACGTTTTGATCTTCAGTGTTATTGCCTGATGTGTCATGTAATGACGAATACTGACATAATTCTGCAACTATCACATATACAGGGGCTCTAAAAATGTGTTAAAATGTAATTAATATCACTGCATTAGATATCAAATATCAATCTGAATTGCAAGAACTAACTTCACAATAGCAATTCTCACAATTACATTTAACCAACTGGTCCCAAGGTGACTTTTAGTGGATGTAGGAAGTCATCACATTAACTACAAACATGTCCACTAATAACAACCAGAAAGTGTCTAAATACTTTTTGGGGGTCAGCTGTACGTAAAAATTGCATCGTATTACATAGTAGATCACATTTACTGTAAACCATTGAAGTCTATTTCTAGCTATTCTATTCTGTGAACATCTGTGGGATAGACTTCACAGACATTTCCCTTTGAGTAGCCTATATTGAGTAGTCATTCATAAATGTCTGGAAAACCAATGCTGAGAGGACTATTAGATCTGAAATAGCACTCAGTAGGATAATGATTGCTAATAATATTGTCTGTCCTAGTTATAGAAGTTTACCTGAATGATGGACGTGGAGGCCATTTATTGTCCCATAAATCCACTCAGCAGGAGCAATTTTCATGGTTTCTAACGACTGGAGGCGTACATTTCCTGCTGTCACCTGGATGTCTGCATTTATGTTTTTGTGGCACAAGTACTACTCATTTTGACAGCATAGTGGGGAGATTGTCACTCTTGTTCATAAGAAGGATGTTCAGTGTGTTCTGAAGCTTTCAAGTCCACATTCAGCATTGTGCTAGGTGTTTATTTGCTAATTATATTTTATTGGAATGAACTGAATGAATTAAACTGGATAAGTCGGGTATAAAATGTATTAGCTTGACATAACCGTCTATGGACCTGATGGAGAAGTTTTTAAACAAGTTACCCAAACATTCTATCTATTAATGGGCACAAAAATGTAAGTGATGCAATAATGTAAAGAAAATATCTCAGCAAAATGCTTTTGTCCCTTGTTCCATATTTTAGACACTCAAATCGCAAAGCAATTTTGGTGGTTCACAGCTACAGCAATGCTTTCCTTTTGAGACCTGACTGACTAAGCAGTTTCTTATAAAAATATGTGATAATTGGCTGGTTGTCAGCCCTTCAGCAAGCATTTATCGTGTATGAAAATAGCGACAGATAAAGTGACTGATAACTCGACTTCTCATCATATCACTTAAAAACGAAGGTACAATTATCAGAAACGTGTAGGAATAATACGGCAAATCGGTAGCAGGTGCACTGTCAAACTCTGTCTCTCAGTCAGACCCCTGTTAAGTTTTTTTTTTTTTTGTTCACTAAAATCTCACAGTATATGTATTTTTGTTGATTATGTGAAAAGAGACCAGCATCTTGAATGAAGGACACTCACGCCTTCATATTCCTGCAATCTGTGGGCTCCCTGGGCTCATCAAGACAGCTTGCAACTGTATAATCATCAGCTAAATACTGAATAAAGCTAGCTAGCTTGGTTTAAACTTTGCAAATCATCACTTTTGGGTCCAAAAATGTCAAATAAAGGACTAAAGTTGTAGGGTAAACATTAAAATAGTGACAATGAAGGTTTCTAAAGAAACAGAACAAGTAAACAAATATTGATTTATACCGCAAAAACTGCTAGCAGCTAGCAATTTTTCCACCAATTTTAAGTTTATTCTCTCACAAAATGATGGTCGTTGGTCTGTACAAACATAAATATGCTCCACTAACACAAATAACTACAGAGTTAGGCATACAACATACTAAAATGCAGGCGCAAATATTTATAGATAATAAAACCCAATGTATACTTCAGTTTTTATGTGTTTGCTAGTATACATAGAGTGCATGTGGCATGTACACATGCAGCCAGATTTTTCAAACAATTTTAGTCAAAAACATTTGTCTATGTTGGCAATCTTTGTAAGGGGACGTCGTTCCAAACCCGTAAAAGCTTTGTTCGTCTTCGGAGCACAATTTAAGATATTTTGGATGAAAACTGGGAGGCTTGTAACTGTCCCATTGACTGCCAAGCAATTAACACTGTCAAGGCACAAACAAGTGTAAAAAAAAAAAAAGTCAGAATAGTCTTTTTTTTTCTTTGCGTAGAAAAAGTATTCTCATAGCTTCATACCGTTACGGTTGAATCACTGATGGCAGATGGACTATTCTGACGATATTTTTTATACTTTTCTGGGCCTCAACAGTGTTACTTGTTAAGAGATATATGCAACTAGTTTGTTCGCTTACTTTCAGAGAGAAATAGCACATAAACTTGATTAGGATGAAACTTTCAAGTGTAAAGCGCTTGTGTTTGTGTACGCTATCAAACTGCATGTACTTTGAAAGGCTATGTGTACAGCTGTATGGAAACACTAAGCGTTTGCTTCAAAAACTGAAGTAGTTTGGGTTTAGCGCATTGAAATGATAACTGATAAAAATGATATTAAAAGCATACAGTGCTTTTGTAAATATCTATTATATGTTCTTAGATATAATAAAAAGCATAGGCGTACTTAAGAAGGAGACAGAGTTACCGTCAAATGCTCTGAATCTGCATTCAGGTAGCTAGCTATAAACATGCTAGGAGGCTAACTTGCTAAGGACAATTCTCTTTAGTCTTTGCTTCACTGTGACAATAATGGATTTAATAGAAAAAACCGGTCACAAGTATGTGAAATCAGGCTAGTGTAGCAAAAAACATTTGTGTTGAGTAAAATACTTCCTTATTAGCCTATTAAGCTAGCTGCTATGAGCATTTAGCTCGTCACCTTTTCACACCGTTGATCTGACAAACCATATTGACCAAGACCCAACAATTGATGCCTGAATTTGGCACTTGTATCTCTTCAAACAACAAAGCTACATATTATGAACACAATAAAATGTCCTCATTGTTGTCCAGTCATTGTTTACATTAGCATATGGTGCTATTGTTCCTATTTTTGTGAGCTTAACATTGATCTAGCATTCCATCTGGCTCAATTTAGTAAGTAACGGCCAATCAAATCTGTTTCTTGTGAATAAAATCAAGTTTTGACCTACATTTTTCTTGTTGGAAATACAGTTCAACATGGTATTGGGGATTTACAATGACTTTATGGGTGGCTTGCTATGCTTAACAATAACCGAACAACCTGAGAAAATGCACAAGGTTGGCAGCTTCATTAGGTGTTTATGCCTCAGTATATGCGTTCTTTGTACTCATATGAACACCATGCAGGTTTCTCACCCAGTTCTAACAGGTCACTGCATTGCTAAGTTAATTAATCTGTTTATTGGTGCCCACTAAACATTTTTATATCACATTCATCTCATTGTGAGGCCCAAGGACAGCACACATGCATAGAAATAAGTGGAACCTCAAAATCTAGAGTTTTCTTTCTGATACTCCTCCGTTATGGCTCGTCATTATCACCTTGAATCAGCAGTAAATACTTTTCTAGTGAGATATGCACTTTAATTATGTTTTGAAAGGTATTTTTACTCTAATTCTGAGCTGCCTACGCTGCATTTTACTGAACTGCTCTTAAAGCACAGGAATATTTTTAAACACTCAGCTTCTTAGACAGTGATTTGATAGGTGGGGAAATTATCTTTCTTCCAAATCAGCAGGCCTGGATAAGCCGTACTTGTTATGTAAAAGGAAGTTGTGAATGTAATGACCAAAGAACAACTTGTCTCCTAGATTAAACGACAATCAGACATTTTGGTCTCTTCATCAAGTGGGACGGAGTGTACAAATGATAGACGAGAGAGAAAACGGGAGAAAAGGGTGTGAATCATTCCATTTAATACATGACCCCTGCTTCAATAATTTCCAACCGTGTTGAAATCATTCATCATTTTGTCCCCTTTAGAACACGTAATCAAATTCCACCCTTGAATAAACTCTACAGAGCCCAGGCTGCTTTGCATTTTATGATCCTCTGTCTCATGCAAGCACAGGTGGAAGGCCCATATTTCAACCTGAGAGCCCAAGACATGAGAAGAGACACGGCGGTGAATGAGCTCTGAATTAAATGGATTTTTAAGAGGATCCAGTACAGAAGATATTAAAATTAAATGTTTAAAATAAATTCTTTAATTTGGCATTTTACTGAAGTTGATTTTATATAATCAACAAAATGTCACTATATGATTATCTTTTATCTGAACTTTGATGAAAGATGAGTTTTGATTAACTATGTTGCAATTTTAAGAAAACGGTGTGTAAAAAAATGACACAAAATCAATGATAATGTAACAAAAGTTCCAGTCATTACTACATTTGAAAGTTTCCTTTATTAAAGTTTGGGGCGGTAAGTTTAAAGTATGTTTAAAGAAGTCTCTTACGCTCACAAAGGATGCATTTATTTGATCAAAAATAGAGTAAAAATATAACACTGAGAAATATTATTACAATTTAAAATAACATATCTTAAAATGTCATTTATTTCTGTGAGGCAAAGCTGAATTTTTAGCATCATTATTCCAGTTTTCAGTGTCACATGATCTTTCAGATATCATTCTATTATGCTGATTTGCAGCTCAATAAACATTGTTATCAATATCAGTTGCGCTGCTTAATATTTTTGAGGAAACACAATTGTAATCTTGCATAAGATTAAATGGTAGGATATGTAAATAAGATCAAATAAAAAGATGACAAGAAAAAGACAGTTTTTTATTATGCATTATGAATACTTTTTATAAATGCATTTAAGCATTATAGATATAGGATTTAATTAAACTCTAAGCAAGGGTTGAACAAAATATCTATTTTTTTTTCCTGCTTTTAAAAACAAATCCTGGTTCTTTTGAGTGCATTTCACCTCAAGCGATCTAATCAGTAGTCTTTTTGTTAATTAAAAAGTTTGTTTCTATGCTTCTGAAAAAAGAGCATTAGATAAAAAATCAAAAAGGTCAAAATCATGTGTTTCATAAACCTACTCTTCTTTCTGCAATAACAAACATGGCCAGGACTGACCAATCTTGCTGCACATTTCATTGGCAGAACTAATTGCGTTAAATCAAGGCCACGACCAAAAACCTTTTAGCGTTCTGCATTGAGCCACCATAGAGCATCCATCCATTACTCTCATGTCCAGCCGCACCAAAACGAAACAGCAGGCGTATTTAATATTTACAGGGCAAGATGAACCTTTAATGGGCTTGAACAACTCTAAACACACAGATGAGGCCTGCTGCAATATTAATGCTGTTCGGAATGAAAACACACAGCGTGATACCACTCTCATTTGTTGAGCTGGATGGGAAGAGCATGACCGTTTAGAGCAAACATGGGCTCTGTGAATACCACAGATGAAAGCATAACCCATAAGTAATAAAACATACAAGACTTGTATTTCCATCACGGCGACAGACAACATGGAAATGGATCTGTAATGGTCTGCAATGAATCAAATATATTGAGGAAGATAAATAAAGTGGTGTCTTTTTACCGTTTTACATTTGCAGGAATCAATAAATTGCTTTGATGTTATTGGTGATAAACTGTCGTATGAAAGAAAAATGACAAATGAGTTTACTCAGTATAGAATCTAATGAGATTCTCCTGGACCACAATAATTAGACTACTGGAGACTTTTATTAAAAGCTTCTCTGATTTTTATTCTGTGATAAAATAATCCTATAACAGTCTTGGAGGCCTCAATAGCTATGTTTTCATCACCCTGTTTTTATGCGCATTTTGAAGTATCGCATTCGTCATCCTATCGTATTCGTCATCCTTTCCTATCAAAACAATTTTTACGGATGCGAAAACGCAGAAAATCGAATCTGATCCGATTTTTTTTTTATGAAGGACGAAAGTTTCGGAGCAAGTGTGTAAACGTAATTGACACAACGTGAGGTCGTATTTATTTTTTAACGTGTGAAAATTTCGGACTCAGTGTGCAATGACCTTTAGAGTTATAGTGAATATGGGAGATGGAAACACATTTACCGAATACATTCCTCCATGCGCATCAAAAAAGTAATGTGACTTTGTGCGATGGGAGGGCATAACCAGCTGACTGATCTCATTGCATAACATCTGAAATATTGTTATGGTCATTCTTAAATGCCTGAGCATTTTGAGCATTGTTAAATTCACAACTTTGGATGGAAACATAGCTAATGTCTCAAAACGTGCTCAGATTTGCTAAAACAAGAAATAAAAACCACAACAGATCTCTTCATTTGTTTTTGAGAACAAAAAAATATATTTGGAGAAGTTTTTCGCTTCTCGTGTTTTTCCTGAGAGAAATATCCTCTCTAAGTTTTCATAAGAGATCTCAACAACCTCTCAAACTGTGCTCCGATTTGGATAAATATCTGGAAATAAAAATAACACAGTAATCTCTATATTACAATAGTTCTTTTTTCCTAGACAGCAATGAGATTAAATAGAGAACATATAGAAATTTTACCTCAAGTCTAGTAATCTCATGTTTCTCCTCTCAACATGTGCTCCAGCCTCTAGAAAAAATATAAATAAAATAAAATCAGAGACGAGTTCTATATAATGACTCAAAATAGCAATGCTATAAGATTAAATAGAAAACAAATGTGGATTGTTTTGAGATGCAGCAAGTCTTCTGCATCTTAAAACATTCTTTTGAGATAAAAGACTTGAATAATCTCAACAGGACATAAACATAACAAATGAGATCCTAATATCCTAGTTATACACATATTTTCTCCTGAGAAAACTGTTTCAGTGTTTGTCTATACATTTTCTGAGTAATCTCATGTCTCTCCTCTTGAGTTCTAGAAATTTCTTAATACTTATTTCTTACATATTTCTTAAACTGATTTAACATCTCCTAGAAAAGAATAATCACAGATTAGATCTATTTGATAAAATAACACAAATGAGATAAAACAGAGAGGAAATTGAGATTCTGCTTAAATCTCCTGAGAAACAACCCTAGTAATATCATCTCCTATAAAGTCTATAGTTTTAAACTCTGCTCAGATTTGCCAAAAAACTCAAGTCTAAAATCAAGAGTCAAATCTCCATATTATAAACATGTCTTATTCAAGTCCTTATAGTTATGTCACTTTATAGTTTTATACTCATACAGTGTATCAAACATTAGGCCTATTCATGTTTATCCTAATGACTTTCTGAAGAATCTTCTGAGACAAAGTCACAAAGACCACTGACAACTTTGCTGAACTAAGAAGGAGCAAACTTTAAGCCACAACATTAATTACTCCTCTGTGTGGATCTATAATTGTAGTGAAACGAGCTTTGTATTTATATCCTTGTGAGGACTCCCATTCACATGTATCATTCTTAATCGTAATTACTTTACACTAACCTAGACCATAAAATGCAGTTTAATTACATTTAGTATGGTGTGGCTGTATTGTTTTCTCCCTGGATCGAATGCTTCTGCTTTTATTATTCTAATTAATAATTTACTTTAGATAAAAATGTTTTTGTAAGTGAATAAATATAACATTTGGCACAAGGTGGTTCTTTTGAGGACATTTTCAGACATTTCAACCCTACATTGATACCAATCCAGTGTATTTATATAAAGCTGCATTTCAATCCCCCTTGACCGAAAACATTTGTCCGTAGAGTCCATTCTGCCAAATAAGTTCTTAGTGTACTGAGTAATCTGTGGATTCAGGCACTTTCCAAACCCTTTAGAGACTGTGTGAAATGAAGTTGTTTTGTGCAACGGCTCACAATCATAATCAACCCTCGGTCAGAGGTCTGAAGCCACAACCAGTAAACCGCTAAAATTCGACTGTTAAAGTGCCCTTTCTTCCTGAAATGAATGAGTTAATTGATTATTGTCCACAAGCAAACCATCTCCATGTTATCTCGCCGCTGCGTTTTCTGGATCAGTGAACATTTGTGGTCACAGGTGGCCATTTTCCTCGCCAAATCTAACATAGGCCTTCATTATTGTCTGTTTAATATCCTGAGCGATCCGGAGCCTGATATCAGGATGATAGGAGATGAATAAGAATCCGGGTGAGATGCGGTGCAGTGAAATGAGCATCACTTAAAACCTCATCAGCCTCACACACTCGCAGCTCGGTGGTGTTTATGTTGTGTTTTTCCTTCAATGTTTCTTTTTTTCTTCTCAGATGAATAAAGTTTAGCTTACGGAATTTCTTTTTACTGACAGTATGTGAATAACGTACCAGGTTACATATGTAACCCAGGTTCCCTGAAGGGAACGAGAGCTGCGTTAAAACGCATATGGGAACGCCATCAGCGTAACCGACGCTCTGAATATCATCTACAACTAGTCCAATGGAAGGGCGAGGCGTCACGGGCGGGGTGACGTCACGACCAGGAAGTATAAAAGCACGTGCGGCGGAGCCGGCGTCAGCTTTAAGACATGAAGCAAGCGCTGGCAGGGATGCCGGAAGTGTGGCTACGAGACGCAGCTCTCGTTCCCTTCAGGGAACCTGGGTTACATACGTAACCTGGTACGTTCCCTTCCAGGAACTTCGAGCTGTGTCAAAACGCATATGGGAACGCAGTACCAACGCCGCCAGACTGACAAGTCCCTGCCTGGTGTCAGGCTGAGAGGACGGAGGAGCCAGGAGTGAAAGCGTTGTATTTGGCTCCGCCTCGGGGGAGCACGAGAGGCGACGCTCTCTTTCTGCGCAGCCCTGTGTGAGGAGCTGGTATGCGGAGGAGGCTGCTCCAGCCCAGCAGCCTCCAGAGTTAGAGAACGAAGGGGGAGGAACCGCCGGAACGCCTCTGCTTGCTTACGAGCCTCCTGAAACCTGTCGACGACAGTGCTCACAGCGTCGCCGAACTGAAGCGGGGCGTCCAGGAGGCAGACCCTGTCCTTCTCCTTGATATCGGACAGGGTCAGCCACAAATGCCTTTCCGCTGCCACCATAGCTGACATGGAGCGGCCGATAGCGCGGGCCGACTCCTTGGTGGCACGGAGAGCCAGATCGGCGGTCCTCCTGAGCTCCAGAATATCATCAGCTCTGATCTCCCCGAACTCATCTAACTCTTTCAGCAGTTCAGCCTGGTACGCCTGCAACACTGCCATAGTGTGCAGACACGCGTGGGGAGCTCACGAAGGCTCCCTCCTCGAAGAGAGCCCTCCGGGTGCGGAGTGTGTGCAGCGAGAGCCGCTCACAGTGCGGGCAATCGGCTCCCTCGAGAGCCGACGCCGCATGCTCCGCACCCAGGCAGACCACGCACAGGTTGTGTGTGTCCCCACCCGTGATGTAACGAGGGCAAGGACTAACACACAACCTGAAACGCGATCTGGGATCGCCCATTGTCTTGGCCTTTGCTTTAGGCATCTTTTTAGGACAGACAACACTAAATAAGACTCACAAGACACAATCAGATTGACACACAGAGCGCTTGCTGAATGACAGAAAGCTGACGCTGGCTCCGCCGCACGTGCTTTTATACTTCCTGGTCGTGACGTCACCCCGCCCGTGACGCCTCGCCCTTCCATTGGACTAGTTGTAGACGATATTCAGAGCGTCGGTTACGCTGATGGCGTTCCCATATGCGTTTTGACGCAGCTCGAAGTTCCTGGAAGGGAACTATACAGTATATGCGTGTTTTCTTCAATGCAAGGTCATAGGTTCTATTCCAGAGATGAAATTATACTTTACATGCACCTTGAATAGATGTGAGGACCTAATTAATTCATGTAAATGAAAAGTCACGTGTAAAAAGGTCTTGGCTGAATATCTTATATACTGTAGCGTGTTGAGAAAAAACGCCAACGTCAGGGGTTTGATTCCCATAATGACAGGATGTCGACTTTGCATGTATTGTCAATAGCTATGGATTGACATGTTGGCCAAACAAATTAATATAAATTCTTACATGAAAATCTAATACACATACTTTACACATAAATATATAGAAACGTCTTCCATACTGTAGCGTTAAACGGATAGTGCTTGTTAATAGTTTCTGAAAATTGGCATCATTTACTCACCCTCAAGTTGTTCCAAACCTGTATGAGGTTCTTTCTTCTGCTGAGCACCAAAGATGATAACAATTTTTAATCAATATATTGGCCAGTCAATATCTTGGTTCCTACTCATTCATCAAATTGAAAACAGAAGGTCAAGGCAATGCATTGAGATACAATATTTCGCCCACTGTGCACTGGTTGCATACTGCACTTCATGTAGGTCATTTAGTTAAATTATTCCATATGCATATAGAAAATGTACATATGTGCACAGTATATACACTGTATCCTGCAAAAAAAAATTTAAATAAAAAATAAATAAATAAATAATAAATAAAACAGTTATATCCATTGAATAACTCTTTCACAGCTCTCCATATTACAGCATTTATGGCACACTTCTAAATCCATCAATAAAATTGTTTTCATCAAATGCCCACAATCTGCACAAGTGTCTGGCTGAGAATTATAATGAACTGTTTTTTTGTTCATAATCAATTGCATAGTCAATCTGCACTTTAAAAATGTCTCGGCCATTGAAAGAAGGGATTAACCTCATTATTCAGGAATTATTATTAGTCAAAAACATTTGGTAACCAAAGAGTTGACGGTAGCCATTGACTTATAGTTTCTATAACTATTATATTCCATAGTATGGGAAAACAACAACAACAAAACACTATGGAAGTCAATGGCTTATGTCAACTGTTTGGATACCAACATTCTTCATAATATTATCTTTTGAATGTAACATGATAAAACAACTCATCCAGGTTTGAAACCTATTTTAACGGCACTTCATAAGCAACCTAAGTTCAAGTTCTCGATCAAAATTCTTTCCTGATCACTTTCTCACCTCCTATCTCTTTGAACTACAGGCCTATATATATATATATATATATATATATATATATATATATATATATATATATATATATATATATATATATATATACATACAATGACAAGGTCATGGGTTTGATTGCATTTAAAACACTTACAGATAATATATATATATATATATATATATATATATATATATATATATATATATATATATATATATATATATATATCTTTAATGCTGCCCTGAAAAGAAAAAAAACATATCTACCAAATGACTGTACATAAGTGAACAAAAAACTGGTTCAATGTTCATTTTTTGAGACTGTCTACTCAAGGACTAAGCTTCACTTAGAAATCTCCTTTAGTCACAGTTGGAAATTTCATAAAGTCACACTAATAAGAAGCAAATTATTAAAGCTCGGAAGTAATTCAAGAGTGTTCTAGGAAAAAAGGAAGTTTATCAACAGCAGCTTGCTGACACTTGACGTCATTTGTTATTGGACCAGCACAGTTTGAATAAAATACGAGAAGGCTTCCCGCTGAGTGACATATTGCCAGTGTTAGACTCTGTTTGCGGGGTCGTATGTTATGTTTGTTTTCTTGCTTCGGCTCTCACTGCGCTGTCATTCTCATCACTAAATTACTGCGTAGTTGCAGCCTGGAGTTCATTAAAGTCACCAGGGTTGACCGGTGAATACAGCGTGTACAGGAAGAAAAGGTTATAAGAGACATATTTCCCCTTCTCTCCAGAGTAAAAGTTAATTGACAACTGTATGATATTACATTTCCGCACAACGCCGCATCAGCAAATTCCACCTGTGTGTTTGACTTGCGATGTGTTTGTTTGTGTGTCGCACGTGAGTCCCATTTTTCATTGAGTTCAACTACGAAAACTTCACGTCTCCTCTGAAAACTCATTTCTTCTCTCTATTTCTCGTCCACTCGCTCACCCCAGTAATCACCCACAAGCCATCTGTTCCTCTCCGCCCCTGTAACTGCTGTGGGAATGCTGACACTGTGTGTCCCCTCACGTCCTGACTGATGTGGGACAGTGCTGACTTCTAGTGACTTTCACTCACACAATCCAACCGCCAAGATTGGCTCTCCGGGTTTGGCAGAGATGAACGGCCACCGAACGCCCTGTTGAGGAGGAAGGAAGAAGGAGAGTCAGAAAAAAAGACAGAGATGGAGATTGTACATTGCTAAATGTAATTTTTTTTTTGCTAAATTGTACATTTAGCAAAAAAAACAAAAAAAAAAACAAAGTACATAATTCTCAGAAATAATGTTATTTTGCATTTTCAATTCAGCTTTGTGTCAAAATATATTGGCCAGTCAATATCTTGGTTCCTACTCATTCATCAAATTGAAAACAGAAGGTCAAGGCAATGCATTGAGATACAGTATTTCGCCCACTGTGCACTGGTTGCATACTGCACTTCATGTAGGTCATTTAGTTAAATTATTCCATATGCATATAGAAAATGTACATATGTGCACAGTATATACACTGTATCCTGCAAAAAAATAATTAAAATAAAAAATAAATAAATAAATAATAAATAAAACAGTTATATCCATTGAATAACTCTTTCACAGCTCTCCATATTACAGCATTTATGGCACACTTCTAAATCCATCAATAAAATTGTTTTCATCAAATGCCCACAATCTGCACAAGTGTCTGGCTGAGAATTATAATGAACTGTTTTTTTGTTCATAATCAATTGCATAGTCAATCTGCACTTTAAAAATGTCTCGGCCATTGAAAGAAGGGATTAACCTCATTATTCAGGAAATGAAATTAATGAAGTAGATAAGCATAGCCTTGCACACTGAATAATTGATTCACAGGGTATTAACGTCCCTCTTCCCTGGCCCTCATCAAAATAAACACACTGACCCCTGTTACACGTCCACTGCACTGCTGCCAAGTACTCCACGATTATGGTATATTAGTATTGTATATCGACAGCAAAGGTTAAAGGCTGTTGAACTGTGATGGAGGGCTCTAACTGAAGATTTAAAACACTTAGAAGGGTTACAAACTTTTTTTTCCACAAGCCGCTAAACGCCACCTCCGTCAAAAATGAGATAATGACATTGAGCGAATGCTTACGGCACATAATATACGTTCAACAAATATTTTTGCTTCAAATCCTCTAAATCCCAGCGTCAGCCCATTTCTCACGGTTTGGTTTCTGTTTAGTTCCGTTTTGTCCTTATTTGGTAGTTCTTGTCCTTGTTTAGTTAATTATTCATGCTGTTCACCTGTCTTGTGTTAATTATCTCATTTACTCCTTTGTTCCTGTTCCTTTATAAGCATTCAGTTTTGTTCTAGCCTTCGTCGAGTCTTAAAGTAAAGTTTCGTTAATGTTGTGAACTGTGATATTTGTTTAAGTTTATTCCATTAAAGGATCTGTTTATTTCAAATTCCTCGTCTTCCTGTTCTCCTAGAACGGCGTTACGTTACACCATTCAGAAATATCGGTTTGTTGGCAAAAGCCTCTAAACGCCACTTCCCTTTGGCAGCAAAAGCCGCTATGTTCCGAGAACCAACCAGAAGGCGCGAATCGAATCATATGATTTCGAAGCAGTTTCAATAGCGGTGCGCTGAGGAGCCGGTTTTTCTGTGGAGATCGTTTTAGATTCAGATTGAGATTTTTAACATAAAGGCTGGAGTACGATGAAATGGATGAGCCTGTCCTACTGACACTGAATAGCAGAAGAAAACGTTATTTACCTCAAAAGGCAAAAGAAAGTAGATACAGTGGAAATGGCTCGGTCACAAGTGTAGCATGCATTCATAAGTTATTGTTGCTGTTACTTTGAAGGAATCTGATTTATTATACATCAAGCAACAGCTCTATTTCACTAACGACAAAGTCAAACAAGATGCCTTTCTTCTGTCTCATATGGATGTTATGCCAGATGTATGTATTTTTAATGCATTTTTAATGTTGGGTTGTTGTTAAAATAAATATACAGCCATTTTGTGCCATTGTGGTTATACAGTGTGAATCTTTTCTTTTTTTATATATTTTTGGGGGATTTTTGCCTGTATTCAAACAGGGTTTCTAGTTGCATCTTTAGTGATTTTTCAACTATTTACTGTCTTGTCCCAAAGAGGTGGATTTAGAGGTTTTTGCAAATAAAGCACAAGTGGATTTAGCTGGTTTTGACGCAAAATAAAATCTAATTTGTTAAAAACCAATGGTTTGTCTAAAGTGATATTTTTGAAAAAACGTTATGTTATTCACTAACTAATTACCTTATCATTATCTTTAAAATAAAAGTACTGAACCTGATCATAAGAGCCTGATAAAAAATGGTCATTTAAAAGAAAAGAAGTCCGATGGATTTAGAAGGTTTTGCATCTGAACTCTTCAAATAAATACTGGCAATTTATGTTAAATATATGGTAATACATTTTTAGGGAATAACATTTAAAATATAAATCACAGATACTAAATGTACTTCAAGGTGCCACAACATACATTACCAATCTTAAAATACATTTTAATATATATATTTACATTTACATTACATTTCAAAATAACAAGCATCCATTCTTCCTCGCCTGCCAGATCTGGTGCCCTCTCCCTGGGTTCGGAAGCCCATTCTGCAGTTTCTTCCGCTCGAGGTGAGGGCTCGACGCTTCTTCTCTCTTCCTCCGAGGAGGTTGATGTGGTGAACATCGACGAGGATTCGCCTCCTCATTCGCCCCAATATGAGGAGTTGTTGGAGGTGGTCACTTGAGCGGTTGCCAAGTTAGACATCAACTGGCCCGTTGGGAAAAAATCTGAGCCGCAGAAAAGCAGGTTAGATGAATGCTTTCTGCGAGCAAGACCACCACCTCCACACCTGAGCCTCCCGTTTTTCCCCGATCTCCACACTGAGGTGTCGAGATCGTGGGCTAAGCCATTCTCGGCCCGCCTCTTCATCTCCGCGTCTGATTACTATGGTAATGTGGGGGGATTGAGTGAGCGCGGGTGCAGAGCGATGCCACAGGTCTAACAGACGCTCGCAAGCTATCTGTCGCCCGGGGAAGCATCGTTTAGCTCTCCGCACCACCAAGGAGACCGCCCGGGCCATTGGGCGCTCCATGGCAGCTATGGTGACACCAGAGAGGCATCTTTGGCTGATCCTCTCAGACATGAGAGATAAAGTTTCGACTCCGAAAATCAACTATTTTCTGCAATTCTCCAGCTGTGGTCCTTGGAGAGACTTTAGCTATTCAAACTCTCCTCCTCACCATGCATTAGGACGATATAGACACACATTCTCTTCCAGGCAGTTTCGTAACATTTTCTGTCGATTGGAAATTCTTAATTATTGCCCTGATGGTGTAAATGGGAATTTTCACTGCTCTAGCTCTTTTCTTAAAGCCACTTCACTATTTTGTGAAGCTCAATTAACTTTTGGTGCACATCAGAAATATACTCTTTGGTCTTTCTCATTGTGATGGATGATTAAGGGAATTTGGGCTTTTTTTCCCTCCTATTTATATTTATGTGAAATAGGAAGCCATCACTGGATAATTTCATGTTCATAATCACCCTAGAGTGCTCAAAATTTATTAAATCAAACACATTTATTTCACAATGATATTTCCCCCCATTTTAAATTCTTATTATCCAATGAAAGGTTAGATTTTTTTTTTAATAAAAAATCAAAAGGATTAACAATGCAGATTAATTTTCACAGCCTTCTTTGATCATATTTACCAAGGGTGCTGATTTTTTGGCCATGACTGTATATATATACATATATATACATATATAATATGTGCTGTTACTTGAAATGCAATAAATGTCAACTGACATAAAAAGGTTCATTAGTTAATGTTAATTAATGCATTAACTAATATTAACTAACAATGAGCATTATAGTTGTTACAGGATTTATTCATCCTTGTTCATTTTAATTAATAAAATTACAACTTTATTAGCGCATGTTAGCTCAGGTCCATTAATTAATATTAACAGAACATTGGATTTTATTCATGTATTAGCAAATGTTGCAATGAATATGAATTGAAACTAATAAATGGTTTACATGTATTGTAAAGTGTTACCATAAAACCTTATTGTGAAGTGTTACCATAAAAAAATAAAATAAAAATCAGCTTGATGTAGTGAAATAACTAAAACTGAAAATTGATGGGGGAAACAAAATTACATGTAAATATAAAAAAATTACGACAACAGCAAAAAAAAAAAAAAAAAAAAAAAGTAAAACTGAAATGGAAAAAAAGAAAAATAAATACTGATTCACAAGATAAATACTGAAATGCTTGAATAGCTGGAGCCAAGATTTCTATTCACAACAACACAAACCGTGCAGATGAGGAGGAGAAATGCCCCATTCATTAAAGGCAGCATATGTTGTTTGCAATGAGTAGCCTTTAATTATGCATACAATATCTCATTAATCAGCACAGGTGCGACTAGGAAGATATCTTAAGATGGACAAGGACAACTATCTGGGAAAAGGACTATTACTTCCTGATGAAGGAAATAATTTCTTTTTGAAGTTGGCCTCAATTGTAAAACCTTTATCTAATGAAGACTCATCTTTCGCACTAAACAAGAACAAATAATTGACCATCTAAAGCCTGCATATTAAACAGTCGGCTTGTATCGAAGGGCTTTGGTCTTTTCATTTCTTCATAAGCAGATTTCCCATGAGGCCACATCTGAAGGTCAACCCGAAGGCGGTACCTCATCCTATTTGAAAATTGTGGCACAAGAAAATCCAGTAATTTAATTTAAAACAGAAGGGATACTTTTTTTCTCCATTTGCTAGAGGTCACCGCCTCCACCGTCATTGTAGGTCACTTTCAGTAAGAAACGTAATATGCGCAAACTATGAAAGATCTCTATTAATATTTGACCCCTCCAATGGCCCAATGTTTGATTCGGGGGTAAAAAAGCACACCCGCTGAGGGAATATCTTATTGTCATTCTGCATTATGAATTTAATTCTAGATAACTTCAGCCTACTTTATCACCGCCTAAATTGAGTGTGTGGCTGCAGGCAAGTACCTTCAGATTGAAGGTAAACTCAGGGGAACTTGGTTACATTAGAAAATGTCATGGAGCAACCAAGTCATTCAAAACTTTCCCTCTTTTCTCGCCCATGCGGCGCAAACTACTTTTTGAGTACAGTTAATGTTGAAGTGTTTGCTCTGGCCTCTGACAAGAGATGAAAAGTTGATAACGACACTCCAAGGACGCTTGTTTGCCATTGCCATTTGTTTGATTCTTAAAACTGACTCGTACATAGTATTAGAGCTATGATAACATTAAATTGAAAGCTTTTTTATATGTAAAGTCCCATACACACCAAGAACGATAACTATAACGGTAACTATATTAGCATCCACACCAACAGACAATGTTTGTTATGTGAATGCACTTAAGTTATGTTGTCTGCCAGCTTTAAATGCTCAACTCAATGGATTCGGATTGGCTGTGAATGTTTTTATTTTATACTACGGGGCCGTTGAATGCTTAAATCTGACTGGCTGACGAATGTTCTAAGGTGTGCAATTATTTTCAGGGAAACGCATGGCGAAGGTCTTGACCGCATTACATGTCCATATTACTTCGCCAAAAGATTTAAATTATTTCAATTATTTTACAACAGCAAAATAACAAAAAACAATAATGACACAGGCTAAACAAGTAAATACAGTAAACAATAGGATACATATGACAGATTATTTCCACATTTTTCCACAAAATTACGTTTTATTATGTACAGAAAGAACATACTCTATTTCTCACGCTCTCTCTCCCTTACAGACGCACAAACATTCAGTTGTACACACGCTAATGTTGTTAGCACTACTCTGACGATTTTACCAGTAAGATAGCACAAGTGAGAAACAATTGCATTTTAGGTTTAATACTTTTGATCTTTTGATTCCGTCCATCAAGTCCAAATAAAATTTGAAAATAATTTACTGACAAAGTTCTTTTAATTTCTAAAGTTGACTATCCAAAATAGGCATCACCACATTGCTAGCAGCATGCTGTACTGTTTTAGCTACATAATTGCATACATACTATTACTGTTATGAATACTGAAGACCTATATTTTGGTTTGCAATGTCATCATAATGACAACTGTATTCTGTCACCCAAAATTTTCAATAACTTTCTTGACCTTAGCTCGAGTCAACCATACGCTGAATCTTTAACAATGTAAATGAATATCCGACATAACGACCCAGGTACACAGCACCAGCAATAATCAAAATGTCATTACGATCCCCGCTAACGCTTGGACCCATTCGCCTAATGACCCATCCCTGATTACGCCATTAAAAAGTCACAAAGTGCAAATTTATGCAAAACACACCCATAAACATTTGTGGTTTAAAACGCAAGCAGGAAACGTATGTGCGTGACTCCATTCAATTGGTCAAAGTGTGTAATTCAGACAAATTGACTTATGGGAAGGGGTTGGGCTCCATATTTTAGTGCTCGGGATCGAGGACATTGGTAAACACTTAAGCTGTTGGACTTATTAGTCGATAAGTCATTTTATGTTACATTTGCTAGCTCACATTAAATAAATATTACCAGGTAAATCCAATCCCAGTGGCTGGCAGGCTCTAAAAATAAAATGACCCATCTTTGACTGGGAGAGGACAATGCTCCATGGATTGCTGTTGAGTGAGCGTGACTGGGGGTCTGCAGAGCAGCGGGTGGGAGCGGGCTTTATAATCCACGTGTCATGTTCGGGACGCGAGAGGCCTTTATCTCCTCGCCGCAGATACACGCTAGAGCCACACAGACCACCGCTGTGTCTCTGAGAAACATACAGCACAAGGACAGAGGTATGAACTAGCAGTAAACCATGGGATGAGATGTTTGCGACCACAATACATATTCAATTATAGCGTTTAAAATTGCTACCACGCAGCTTAGCAAGCTATGCTAATTGTGTGTTCGTGCTACGCAACAGCGTGCTTTATCGTCTTAGAAGGCGATGTTCCATGAGGTGGAAGCAAGTATCTGCCAGCTAGTTTGAATATGGATATTTTGAGCTCCAAATCGCTAGGCTCTCTATGTAAATCAGACATCTCTCTATGCTCTCTATGTTAGCATATTTTAAATGATTTAAAAGGATTTGGGCTACGCAGCTAACTTACAGGTGAGTTGTTAGAGTCGTAACGCAGCTGTAATGCATACAATAGCTGTATTTGGAATAGCATTAATTACATTCAGAAATAATGTAAATACCAAATAAAACAAAACTTTTACAAACATGCATTTTAGTTTCCCTCACCCCACAACAACGTCTATAAATTTATCAGCTTTAAGTACAGAAAAGGAATAGCATAAGTATAACATAAACATAAATGATAGTGGCATTCGTTATAAACAAAATTTATTATAAATGGCAAACCTAAACAATGCATGCTTGACATTATTTGCTTTGTATGTGATGCTTTTATAAGTAGCAGTACGTTTTAGATAAAACACACAACTTATATTCCAAAACATATGGTATTCTTAGAATTTTTTGAACATAAGTCGCAGCATGTTTGCAGAAATATATTTTACTATAAAAATCAATTTCTGCTACAGTTGTATTCCCTATATAATTTTCACATCTATTATGCACCTTATCTTATGGTCCACACCACACAGCTGGAAACTTCCCTCACAATGTCACAGCGGCACCATCCTTGGACGTTTCTATACACCACCGAGCAGAAATCAGATCTGCGTTTTGCATGCCTCCTGCTAAATTGAAGGCAAATCCAGAAGCAGAGACATCAATCAGTACTATTGAGTGAGCCACGTGCTGTCGAGAACACAGCTGTGCCAGATAAAGACGCCGTGGTCCTGTAGGGTCCTGCTCAAATCTGCAGAGCTTTCCTTGACGTGGGTAAAATGACACTGAGTGACATCTTCATTCTGAAAATGCCCTTATGGAAACGCTCAAGGTTTTCCTTCAACTTTGTGAACTGTAAATTTGACTTTTCCCCCCTTTAATATCTACCTGTTAGTGTCAAAAACAGGCAATAATTGAAACAAATTAGTTTTTTGTTCTCTGTATAACAGCCATGTATGGAAACCCATTTGTGCCTCAGAGTAAAAAAGAGAGAGAGAAAGGTAGATTAAAATAAGATATGAAGTCATAAAGACACTGCTTTTATGAGAAATAGTCATGATTATGAGAAAAATCTGCAATGGAAAGATATGAAGTTGCAATTATGAGGAAAAAGTCACAGTTATGAGAAATTATCAAAAATTAAGACAAACAACAATTATGAGATATAATAATTATATTTAAAAAAATCACAATTGTGAAAGGCTCAATTGTGCAATCATCAGAAAAGTCAAAATTACGAGAAACAGGTCGCAGGTTTGCAAAAACAACTGTAATTGTGAATAAAACTGTCACAATTATGAGAAACAAAGTCACAACTGTGAGAAACAACGTAGCAATTATAATATATGAAGTTGCAGCTGTCACAAACAAATATGCAATTGTGAAAGTCACAATTACAAGAAACGAGAAACAGTTTCACCTGTATGAAATTCACAACTATGAGAAACAGTCGCAATTTTGAGATACAGTTATAATTATGCTGAAACAATGCAACAATAATGTGATATGAGGTTGCAAATGAGAGAAAGTCACAAGTGTGTGAAAAATTGTCATTGTGAAAAACAAAGTCACACTTATGAGAAACAAAGTTGCAATGGTGAGAACCCAGAGTAGCAACTGTAAGAAATGGTCACAATTAAGAAAGCCACAACAGCCATGAGAAACAAAGCTGCAAATGTGAAAAATATAGTCACAATTGTGAGAAACAAAGCTGCTATTGTTATAAATAAATTCACAATTACATTTTTCTATTTGAATTTTTTTTTTTGAGGTGGAGCTTTGGT
Source organism: Barbus barbus (assembly GCF_936440315.1). Classification (NCBI taxonomy): domain Eukaryota; kingdom Metazoa; phylum Chordata; class Actinopteri; order Cypriniformes; family Cyprinidae; genus Barbus; species Barbus barbus. The sequence continues at coordinate 18,636,516 of NC_136737.1, forward strand.
GTGGCTGTTTATGTTGGTGCATTGTTTGTCTTTCATTTAATTAACTACATGACATTATTTATGGTTATAATGTATTTCCATGTCAGTGATCACAAACATTATTTGTCTAAATGTCACGATTAGTGACTTGCTCTCATTGCCGGAAACCCAGGATCTGAAATCTATAAATCTCTTGTGTGGCTGACCGTGAAGGCTAAAGCAGGTATCCACCGGGACACAAGATGGATAATCTGAACGTTGACCAATTCATCCTTTCCACAAACCCACTATCTTTGCCTCTAGGGGCTAAATTTGCATTATGTAACCAGATGTTTGTCCTCTGCCATGATCTACATATACAAGCTCTGTGTTTACATGGCTACTATGTGTGTGATTGGAGATGTAGGCTATTCATCAAACCTGAAGGGGATGAAATGGCTAAGAAACCCTGCCTCCGCAAAAAAAACTATAAAATAACCTCAAGTCCCATCAGAGAACAGTTCAAAACCTCTTCAAAGAACATGTTCAAAGCTTTCTGGGTACCCTGGGAAAAGGTTTAGTACCAACAACCAATTTAAGTTAGCGTGCTTGCCCCCAAATGTTGAAACTTTACTCCCTTGCAATGAACTAATACAGCCATCAACATGAAACAAAAGAGACCAAACAAACTGTGAAAAGAAAAACATCTCAAACCCAAACATCAGATTAGGATTTACAAATTTGAGTGTCGTTCTTTGAAATACAAACAGTTCCCTGTTGTGTGTTTTTGGTCTGTTTAAGTCTGTTAAATGCCTGTTTGCGTTACGAGGTTCTTTGGTTTCACGTTAAAGACTTGATGTGTTTTGATATTTCTCTGATAGAGTAAAAACAAACAGCACGTTTCAATGACTTCACACATCAGCAAAGACTTCACGTTGTGAATAAACATGTCAAAACATGAGCCTAAAGAGAATGACGCATTTGAGAGTTAGCAAACTGGTGCTTTTGAATATTTATGAGCAAAAAGACACCTGATTAGATGTTTGCGCGCTTCGATAACACTCATTAACAGGCCATGTCAATGTTTGCAAACACCAAAGTCCAGATTTTTACTCTGATATTCACAATATCTCACTTGCAACGCCTTGTGCCTTTGATGTCACTCATTCACCAGATGCCTTGATATCCATCTCCGGCCCGTATCAGATCTTCAAAGTGGTTGTTTTCTTTGGATATTTGTATTGTTTTTGCTCTGTGGTTGAACATATGCTAGCCAAGGGCGCTGCATTTTTAATCTGGTATTCATTTTAATTAATAAGGCACGTCAAACTTCGCCGCACACACATCTTTAAATGGAGGTCTGGCTGTAAACATATCTAGGGGTCTATAATGAAGGTTGTACTGAGAGCCAGCGAACAGTATACAAAATTATTTTCTGATAAAGACGGCATCGGTTCTCAATTATGAACTACCGTGCAGTACAAAACCTTGCACCTCTGTGAACCAATTAGTTTGTGACTTGGCAAATCATGTAAATTGCAACTTTCACAATGGAAATCGCTCTCTCGCCACGAAGTATAAACAGACGGCCGAATGCATTTATTTACAGATGGCGGCGTCGGTTTAGAAACCTGCCTCTAGTCTATTCATCCACCAAAGTAGCTGTAATTACCGAGCCCCTCTTCGAAACCCCTCTTCATCTCCTGAGTTTCAAAGGAGCCCATCTGACAGGCCATGAAATCATAATTTAATCAAAAGAAAACAAAGTTTGAATGAATATTGCAAAATGAGAACAATAACTAATGAATTCTAATGAGGGGAACATTATGGCACTTTCATCCCGCTGAAGAGATAGCAGTGTGCCAGTCTGCTAAACACAGGTTATTGTTGCGAGCCACTTTTAATTTTACACCTTATTTATTATTTGCTCATACTGCGTACATTTTATTGATGTAAATACTCTGGAAAATATCTATTTTTCATTCATTAATGTGCAAATGTTGTCTCAGATGTTGCTGCTTATGTTTCCTTAAAGTTCAAGAAGAATTAAATAAGACAATTTTTGATAAATAAATGTGGATAACAAAAATTGTTGTTTTACAATTTAAAAAATATCTAAACATCTAAACAAGAAAAATAGGTCTGAGAAGCAAACCACATTAGATTATCACTTGTTTTATGAAGATATATCTTGAATCAGTTTGTCTTGTTTCAAGCATAATGTATAAACATACTGAGCTTTTTATGTATGTATGTATTTATTTATTTATTTACTTACTGCCTGTGCCCTAGGAAAATATTGATATAAAATATACTTATAAATGTAAATATATACTACAATGCAATACTCTCTGAAAGTTCTTTTTTATACACAATTTAAAACTTTTTTGTTTGTTTTAAAAATATATAGTTTTTTGTTGCAAAACAAGATAAAATATTTATTACATTATTTTTAATAATTTAGATTTTGATGAGAAAAATTTCAGTTGGTATTACATTTTTTATTGCAGACAAAGTAAGGCATTTCTTGTAAAACTGCAGAGGAGAAATGTGTCAGTTCACTGCGGCCTTTTTCTAAGGAAGAAAAACTGCAGAAACACTCCCCATTTAATCTCTTTGCTGTCCACGCGCAACAAATGAGATATTAAAGAGAGCTTATTTGTGATTTTTCTTTCCTATGGGCATATATTGCGATTGAAATATTTTGTTGAATTTGCAGTTCTGAGCAAGATCAATACAGGCATCCAAAAATGAAAGCTGAAATACGATAAAGATTGAACGGGAGCGTTTAACTTTCACATAATGCTGATAAACAACCAAGCACCAACACATGCAGATCAAACACATCCACTGTCTTCTTACCCATAAACACACCTGAGGGACAAAGATTATTTTTATACAACTACTGACAGATTTTGCCACAGTTTAGTTCAATATCCAAAAACAATACCTTAGTCAAACAGGTGTAAATCACATGACTTTAAATAGATGCTATAGGTCCATAATTTGCCTAATCTCGACTGATTGCGTGATATTTTAATTGCCGTTTGACAGATGATATCCGGGTGAGGAGGCTTTGATATGGAAATGTTGAAGAGGAGCAGTCCGAGGAGCTCTGGGTTTCCTTGGTAACTTCAAAGGTCCGTCCTTGAATGAAGAATCAGGCTGTAAGTGCAAGTGGTGGCGTGGAGCCTCTGGAAAAAAAAAGACAACATGAGAGGCAGGAAAATGAGAAAATTAAGGCATATTTATGTTTTTGAGTGTTACATATGGAAATCGTAAGGAACTGAGTGGTTCTTCTCCATTTGTTTGCATTTTGGCTCCTTAATGTTTCCATTAAGAATTTTTCAAATTCTTTTTAAACAATAATTTGCATTAAACAAATGTAAAAAAAATTAAACAAGCAAACATTGTTTTTTTTTTTTTTTTACGATCTGCAGTCTTATGAACAACTGAACTGAATTAAGTGTCACAAATCTGGATTACAGTAAATAACTTATGTCTATGAGACTGATTCATGACTCTTTTTAAATTTGTCATTAAAAAGAACCAGTTCTTAATCGTTATTCATTTGCTAATTGAACTAGAATCTCTTTTTATTGTTATGGATGACCAGCAAAGACAATGCAATACAAAGATCTATTGTCTTTTTTTATTTTGTGATGTTTGCTTAAATAAATTAGTGCTGAGCTTGTTTTTGATGCTTGCTACTTTCCTTTTTTCAAGTAATTAAAAAAATAAATAAATAAAATAAAAATAAAGATGTGTTGATGTTGTAGACTGCTTTGGAATATTATAATTCAAGGTTCCAGCGAAGGGAATGTAATTTCGGTGTAAATACCATAAGTGGGTCTTCCTCTCCATTGAGTCTTACCCAGCCTTCCTACATTTCAGGGGAGACATCAATGTACTACAATGTACAATGTACTAATGTACTTCACCAGTACTTATGGGAAAAAGAAGAAGAAATTAGTAATCCTGCATAGATTTACTTTTAAATCTGACTGTTACCTTTAGTCGTGCCCATGATGTGTTCAGCTATAGTCAATGTCTAATTTTATATTTTCTGAAGAAAATGAGAAGTACTCACTACCACAGTGTTGGTGTTCTGGATGGTTGCTAGGTGGTTACTTAAATTATGGTCTCCAAATATGGTTTGAGACCCTGCTGAAAAAAATCTCCCAGCTGAAAATTACTCAAAAACACAATGAAAGACAGACCAGATCAAGTGCCAATAAGTCTCTAAAAATTAGCAAAGCAGACCAGCCTGATTAGCCGACAAGCGCTAAAACCACTCTAAAACTAGCAACTATGCCATTTCAGTGAGCTGACGAATTCCTAGAAAAGAAACCAGCAAAGTAGACCAGCCTGAGAATCTGACAAATGACCACAACCCCTTTAAACCTGTCAGAGATGACAAACGACCAAAACCTGAAAAAACTCAACACCAGCCTGAGCGGCTGAAAATGCCCCAAACTCCTCTTAACCTCAAAACCCCTCTAAAGTTACCAAACTAGACTAGCACGATCAGCCGACAAGAGACCAACCCCTTGGAAACCATCATTGCTCAAAAATGCCCAAAACCCATCTAAAATTACAATAGTTGACAAATATCCAAAAGTGTTCAACATCCAACCACCAACTAAAACAAACAAAGAACCTCAGCAAACTAGACCAGCCCGATCAGCTGATAAATTCTCGAAAAAAAAAAAAAAAACAGCCCAAGCAGCTGACAAATTCCCAGAAAACCCTGAAAACCTCTTTTAAACCAGCAAACCAAACTAGCCTGACCAGCTGAAAAGTGTCCAAAACCCCTTTAAATCCAGTAAACTGGACTTCTAGAACAGCAGCAACCTATCTTAAGCTTAGTTAAGATGTTTTTTACAGCAATAAATGCAATTTTTCACCTATATTATCATCCACCAGGCGAAAAATCATACAGTACATGGCAGATTTATTACTCAAGGTTCATAGTTTGTTTAAATTGAATGAAAGTATGAGCAATAGTAACAGTGATGCCCACCTTGACATTTGCATACCGAGTAACATTATCATCTTAAAACGATTACAGTGAATGGAAGTGGAAATATAATAAGACCATTCAGAACCAGATGATACATTTATGGGTTCTCGCCAATTGCAACAGACCACCGTTGTGCGTCTCTGAGCACCGAAATCACATTAAAACAGTCAGTCTTTACCCTCGTCCTTCCATCTCAGGTGAGATGTCTAATCTTGTGAGCGCATAATTCAAAGCGGATTTAACTGACACATGCCTGGTTCGGTAGCACCGATAAAGCTCTGCCCACAGGTATATGTCTCTTTTCATTGTGTAGGCAGGCTGAAAGCTCCTCGGAGGCATCCGTGAGTGGAAAGCGCCCGCTCAGGCTGTCATCTCACATGATTTTTTTTGTGCTTTAAAGAAGCAGCCATGTGATTGATCCTCTCCCCACATCTTGGACAGAATGACTCTGGCTGATTATTTCCTTGCGGGTTTTTTTCTGTATTCATGCGCTTGCTCTCCAAGAAGCAACAAGAGCGGCCCGTCGCATCACAGCTGAGAAGTCCATGCTGTTTGGCAGAGAGAATTAATCCAGGGCTTACTCTTAGCTCCCGCTCTGTTTATCCATGGTGGAGAATTTGCTATTTGTGAAAAAAGCGCAGCATTTCCGTGCTTGGCTGAGGCTTTGGGCATCGGCGGAAACATCTAAAATAATTGATTCAGAATCAAGTAAACAGCTCCAAATGTCACCACAATTACTGCTATTGGCATTAGTTTCATTACAGAAGTTGCTCATTCTAGATTGGAATTGTCATGCTTATCGAGACAAATTAAATGCCGTAGCCTGACTGCTTACATGTGGCCTAGAAATGACTATTTTTGCGCACTTATTTGGAGCCAAGTTTCTTTTTCGTCTTGGAGCACAAAACAGTCCGTGGTTGATTTATTAAAAGGGTGGCGGAAATACATTTGAAAGTAGTTTTTTTTATTCAGCTCTTTAAATGAAGTAGGATATATAATTATGAATATACATGCATAGGGCAGTTTATACTATGTTGTAAATCTCAACTGCTTGTTTGCTTGTACTGCTGCAAAATATAAACTAAATTGTTCCCCAAGAAATTATAAGCATTTCATTTCAATATCATGATTTTTGTAAAGCTGCTTTGAAACAAGGTATATTGTGAAAAGTTAATTTGGCGACTTTATTGACAGTAAATACGGTTTTAGCATTTCCTCTTGTTGCAAATAGTATTATTTTACACAAAATATCATTAAAAAACACCAAAATGAGGGTTCTCCTCATCATAGATTGTCTGTTGGTCAGTTGTCGTCTTTGCTATACAAACTCGCTGGTCACCAAATTTGAGCTAAAATTTGTGAATGTGCTGTTCCGTATGCATACATTTCAAAATGCTCGCAAACTATTTTACTTCCAAAAAGTGACATTTCTGAGTAAAACTTGACATTCAGTCATACAAATATGTAATTTGTGATGTTATCCATCATAGTTAAAACCTGCTGAAGAGGTGGAACAAACAATAAAAAGTTTAGTGATTTCATGCAAAACAAAGTAATTTCTGTGAAGGAGCAGGTTATTATATTTTGATAAACTATTATGAAGTCAAATATTTTCAATTATGAATTCTTTACAAAACATTAAAGATGCATATTACGAAAATTAATAGAGTCAATTTTCATTTCATGTTGGCTATAAAAGTTCCAAGTAATTTGGTTTTTCCATAGTAGCTAATCTCGTGAAAAGTTGTTTGAAAATGGGTTGATGTCGACACAAGTCGTTTCGGAGACGGAGCAAATTTGATAAACCATTACAAAGACAAATATTTTTTTGTACAAAATGTGTAAATACTCGGTTTTCATTTCATACTGATTATAGAAGTGCTAAATTTCTTTAAGTTTTAAATTTAGTTCTGGAACATTCTGGAAACTAAAAGAACATGCAGGAATTATTTTATATAGTGTAAAGTTTGTACTTAAATTACTTGTATAATATAAACCACTTCAAATATAGACTTATGGAGTAGCCAATTTCCTCTGGCGATTTTTTTTCAGTTTTCCCAGTCCAATCCAAAGCACTCCGAGCTGTCTCAGTCACCTTTACATTTCATCTGCGGCGGTTCTCTGGGGCCACAACCATTTTTCTCCTGGGTTCAGCCTGGTCCTACCTCCTCTCCGACCTTCACAGGCCTCCCAGGCCCCAACGTCATCTCCAACATTAGCTGGAGAAAAATTAGTCCCCCCTCCTCTGGAGTCAGCTCATTTTTCTTGTGCTGTCAGAACGTATGCGGGCTCTGTCTCGGCCGGGTGTATACCTAAAGTACATTCGGCCTTTATTTAATCTTAATAAGCTCGCATCAGCTAGGCCTGGGTCGCATAAACTCAGACACAGTTTTTGGCAGGGTGACTGCATTCTTCCACACTCTGATCTTCTGCATACAGTTCTTAGAACCTGATGCTAACAATAAGGATGGCTTGATGGCACAAGAGTGTTCATTTAGAGTTTTAAATATAACTATATTTTCTCATTTATAAATTTATACACTGCCCTCCAAAAGTTTGGAAACACTCCTGGCAAAGTGTGGTTTTGGACGATATCAGCATAAATCCTTATAATTTTTTGGTGCAAATACATTAAAGTAACTTGACATTATCATTGAAGACCAGCAATAAAACATAATAATGGCAATATATACATGTCAAAGTCAGACATGCCCCTTTGCCAGCTGTGATGCCTGGTTACTGGTTTAAACTTTTTTAAACAAGGTTTTTAAAAGATTTTTGGGTCAGCACACCTTAGCTTCAACAACTGATTGCCAATTCAAAGTCAATGTTTGAATAAACTGACAGCTCGGATGCCCCGATTATGCAGAGCTGTAATAGCTGCTAATGGTGGATATTTTGATGAATAGAAAATGTAAGTTTTTTCTCTTTATAAACAGTTTATGTAATAAAATATGTTTTCGTAGTTTGTGTTGTCCCTTATCAGTGCAAAATTATCACAAATTAAAAAGGATTCATGCCAATATTGTCCAAACCCCCACTTTTCTAGGGCATTTCCAAACTTTTGGAGGGCAGTGTATACTGTCTGTTAATAGTTATTAGAGCTGTGAATCTTTGGGTAAACAGAGAATCGATTCGATTCACGATTCGTAAGGTTTCAATTTAATTCAAGAACGTTTTTTGCAAATTCAGAATGATTCAATTCGAGACTATTCACAATTAAATTCGATGCGATTCAATTAATGATTTGATTCTGCATTCTTTAAATGCATTCACAGGATTATTTAAATGCTTCCCCTAAATTCTTTAAATGCTTAGTCAGGGGACAAATTACAGGCCGCCTTTATGAAGTCAGAGAGTGAGGGCAAAAAAAAAAAAAAACACTTTTTTAAACTTTTATGATAAGGCATATGAAATATGGCATATGTAGAAATTTACCCTAGTAGAAGGTAATATATTTAAAATTGCCACCATTTATTTCAACCTAATTTATTAACATTATTTACTGCATCGCTCGAGACTTACTGATATAAAAATTCTTATTAAAATTTATTTGGAGTACTACTTACTACTATACTTATGGTAACACTTTAGAATAGGGAACACTTGCAATCGTTCCACTTTAGCACAATCAAATATACTTTAGTTCATCTTTAGTTGGAGTTCAGCACTATTTCCAGTTTAACACACTTTATACCAGTTTAGAGATGTGAGGGCACAAAAACTCTATTCAAGGTCTCCATTAATTAATGCTTGTAGTAATTTAGTGTGTATATATTTTAAAGCTCTGAATCACAATAGAAATGGCTATTAATTTGATTATTAGCGTTTTAAATCAATTATTGGACAAAATCAACTATTCACAATTTAAAAATCCATTTTTTCAAGATCGATGCATATGCATCATCAGGGTTTGTAATCGATGCATCGAGAAAACGAGTGAATCGTTGCACCTCCAATTGTTATTATGCTGTATGTAATTTTTTGACTGTATTACAGAATAGAAATGCCATAATATGTTTGAAGATATTTGCAAAACATGCTAAGTTCACATACTTGTTTCTCTGCAGTGATACGACAGTTATTCTACTTTGAAATGTGCGTTCGGTGTCAGAATGTCTGTTCCCTTCTAGGAACTTCGAGCTGAGTCCGAAAACGCTATGGGGGAACGCCTTCAGCGTGACCACGCACTGAATATTACCTGCAATCAGTCAAAAATAGAAGGGCGAGGCGTCACGGGCGGGGTGACGTCACGACCAGGAAGTATATAAGCACGTGCGGCGGAGCCGGCGTCAGCTTTCTGTCATTCAGCAAGCGCTCTGTATGTTGTCAGTCCGTTTTGTGTCTTGTGAGTCTTATTTAGTGTTGTCTGTCCTAAAAGATGCCTAACTCCAAGGCCAAGACAATGGGCAATCCCAGATCGCGTTTCAGGTTGTGTGTTAGTCCCTGCCCTCGCTACATCACGCTACATCACGAGTGGGGACACACACAATCTGTGCGTGGTCTGCCTGGGTGCGGAGCATGCGGCGTCGGCTCTCGAGGGAGCCGATTGCCCGCACTGTGAGCAGCTCTCGCTGCGCACACTCTGCACCCAGAGGGCTCTCCAGAGTGTTCCTCACGGTGCTGGCCCCGCGCTGCCGAGGCGGAGCGGCGGCTGCACTCGTGGGGCTCGCTCATGGATCATCAGATCCAGCGCCCGCTCTCTGTGTTCGGAAGCCGCGTTTCTTCCCCCAGAGAAAGGTTCCCCCGCTGGTCTTCCTAGCTTTGTAAGCTGCAGTGTTTGCACAAGCATAAGAGAAAAATAAAGCCGGTCCCGCTTCTGCCATAAAAAAGAGAGAGAAAATGCAGAGCAGCAGCTGCGCTAGCGGGGCTCGCAGAAAAAAAAAAAGGCTGATCTGGCTGGCGAGAGTCAGACGGGCATGTCCCAATCTCCTCCTGTATCCGCCAGATCTGACGCCCCATCTCTCGGTTTGGAAGCGGTACTCTTCCCCCCTGAGATGAGGGCTCAACGCTTCGTCTCTCTTCCTCCTAGGAGGTTCACGTGACGAGCGTTGACGAGGTTTCGCCGCCTCGTTCGCTCTCGAGCTCTCCGCACGGTTTCGGTCCCGCCTCTGTCGAGGCAGAGCAGCGGCTGCACTCGTGGAGCTCGCAGGCTGATCTGGCTGGTGAGAGTGAGACGGGTATGTCCTTATCTCCTCCCGTATCCGCCGGATCTGGTGCCCCGTCTCTCATTTGGAAGCGGTCTCTTCCCCCCGAGACGAGGGCTTGACGCTGCGTCTTTCTTCCTCCGAGGAGGTTGATGTGACGAGCGTTCACGAGGTTTCGCCGCCTCTTTCGCCCCAGTTTGAGGAGCCACTTCTACATGGGAGCCTTCCGTTTTTTTCCCCGATCTCCACACCGAGGTGTCGAGATTGCGGGTGAAACCTTTCGTCCCGGCCATTCGTTCCCGCGGGAACTGAATGAGCGCGGGTACAGGGCGGTGCCGCGGGTTGTGCAGACCCTTGCAAGCTATCTGTCTCCCTCTATGGCATCGTCTTTAAAGGCTCCTGCTCTGCTTATAACATCTTTGATGGACAGAGGGTATGCGCGCTCTCTAAGCTCAGGTGGCTGCTGGGCGGGCACAGCCCCCTCCGCATACCAGCTCCTCGCGCAAAAGGTCCTGACGGGCGAGCCCCAAGACCGTGGAGGGCGACCCCTACTGGGGTGGAGCGGCTTACACCGCGGTACACGGTGACCGTCTCCCCTCGGTGCCCTCCGGGGACCTGTCTACCAACCCTGCCGTTGTTCCAGGGCACAGCGGGTCCCAGCGAGTATCGTCCTCAGGTTTCTCCGCCTGTGATTACAGCGGGCCTGAGGCACTCGCCTCAGCCGCCAGATCGTGCGTCTCCTTTCGGTGCGCCGCATCGAGGCAGCGGTCTGGCAGCTTCTCTGACACCAGAGGTCAGTCTTGAGAGACTGATTCCCTTAGTAGATCATTTGGCAGCCTGGCAGCGACTGCCGAATGTGTCTCTTTGGGTCCTGAGCACGGTAGAGAATGTCTATTGCATCCAGTTCGATGGGCCACCTCCGCCATTCAACAGGGTTGTTGTGACTGCGGTCCGCCCCGAGCAGGTTCTGGTTTTGGAACAGGAAGTCAATACTTTGCTGAGGAAGGAAGCCATCGAGTTGGTTCCTCCTCACGAGGTTCACACCGGCTTCTACAGCCGGTACTTCATTGTTCCAAAGAAGGATGGGGGGCTGAGGCTCATACTGGACTTGCGTTTGTTGAACCGCTCAGCCAGATAGCTGAAGTTCAAAATGCTCACTGTCAGGCAGGTCGTGTCTCAAATCAGGTCCGAGGACTGGTTTGTCACAAAAGACCTCAAAGACGCATATTTCCATGTTTCCATCCTTCCCTCTCACAGGAAGTTCCTGAGGTTCGCTTTCGGGGGCAAAGCGTACCAGTATCGGGTTCTTCCCTTCAGCCTAGCACTCTCACCCCGCACTTTCACCAAGTGTGTGGATGCAGCTCTGGTCCCGTTGCGACTGCAGGGCATCCGCATACTCAATTATATCGACGATTGGTTGATCCTCGCTCAATCAGAGCGGTTGGCGGTTCGGCATCGAGATGTCGTTCTCGCCCACATGAAAGACTTGGGGTTAAGACTAAACGCCAGGAAAAGTGTGCTTTCTCCAGCTCAGAGAACCACTTATCTAGGCGTGGTGTGGGATTCGACCACGATGCAGGCGCGGTTATCCCCTGCTTGGATCGAGTCGATCCTCACGGCAGTCAAGAGAGTGCGAGAAGGCCAGCCATTCACTGTCAAGCAGTTTCAGAGGCTGCTTGGGCTCATGGCAGCTGCGTCCAACGTGATGCGTTCGGACCGCTGTACATGAGGCCCCTACAGTGGTGGCTCAAGACCAAGGGGGTCTCCCTGAGGGGAGACTCGCTCCGTGCTGTCAAAGTCTCATGCCGCTGTCCGTGCCTTAGACATGTGGAGGGATCCTTGGTTCTTGTCCCAGGGCCAGGTGCTGGGAGCTCCTTGTCGCCGCGTCTCGCTTGCGACGGACGCCTCCCTCACCAGTTGGGGTGCGGTCATGAGTGGCCACCCTGCCCGTGGTCTGTGGAGTGGTCGCCACCTGACGTGGCATATCAACCAGCTAGAGATCCTAGCTGTGTTCCGTGCGCTCAAGCACTTCCTCCCGGGCCTGAGAGATCACCACGTGCTGGTCCGCACTGACAGCACGGCAGTGGTCTCTTACATCAACCACCAAGGAGGTATGTGGTCGCGCCCCTTGTAAAAGCTGGCACACCAGATCCTTGTGTGGTCCCAGGGCAAGCTCCTATCACTGAGTGCTGTGCATATTCCTGGGTATCTCAATGTGGGAGCAGACATCCTGTCGAGACAGGGGCCGAGGCCCGGGGAATGGATGCTTCACCCCCGAGGTGGTGAAGCAGATTTGGAGAGTTTTCGGCCAGGCACAGGTGGACCTCTTAGCGACTCGAGAGTCAGCACAATGTCCCCTCTGGTTCTTGTAGCCCCTCCAGCTCCTCCGGGACTGGATGCTATGGTACAGACCTGGTTGAGGCCTCGTCTGTACGTCTCTCCCCCCGATCGCTCTGCTCCCGGGAGTTCTGGCGAGAGTGCGCCGGGACGAGGTCAGTCTACCGTTGGTAGCGCCGTTCTGGCCGGGCCGAGTATGGTTCTCGGACCTGATTTCTCTTCCTGACGGCACCCCGTGGCCGGTGCCGATCAGGAGAGATATCCTCTCACAGGCCAGGGGCACCATAGTGCACCCTCGCCCGCAGTTGTGGAAGCTGTGGGTATGGCCCCAACTCATAGCTTCCGGTCTGTCAACCGAGGTTGTCGAGACCATCCTCCAATCCAGAGCTCCCTCGACGAGGAAACTGTACGCCTTGAAGTGGAAACTCTTCACTTCTTGGTGCGGGGACTGCCAGCTCGACCCAGTCAACTGCCCGATTCGCGCAGTTCTGGAGTTCCTGCAGGCCCGTTTCTCCGCAGGGTTAACCCACTCCACTATTAAGGTCTACGTGGCAGCTTTTGTCAGGTTCTATGACCTAGACATTCGAGCCACTCCAGGCTCTTCCGTCCTTTCGTCCTGACATCAGGCAGGGACTTGACAGTGTGGCAGCATTGGTATATCGTTCCCCATAGCGTTTTCGGACGCAGCTCGAAGTTCCTGGAAGGGAACATACTAGGTTACGTATGTAACCCAGGTTCCCTGAAGGGAACGAGAGCTGCGTCTCGTAGCCACACTTCCGGCATCCCTGCCAGCACTTGCTTCATGACTTGAAGCTGACGCCGGCTCCGCCGCACGTGCTTATATACTTCCTGGTCGTGACGTCACCCCGCCCGTGACGCCTCACCCTTCTATTTTTGACTGATTGCAGGTAATATTCAGAGCGTGGTCACGCTGAAGGCGTTCCCCCATAGCGTTTTCGGACGCAGCTCTCATTCCCTTCAGGGAACCTGGGTTACATACGTAACCTAGTACGTTTTTTGGTCTTTGTGATTCCACCTACTGCCAATTTACCCAACAGTATTTTGACACCCTGGGTTGCCAGTTGGCAGAAAATCTGCCATTTTTGTATGACAAACAAACCAGACAGGACAGTAGTTTAACGTTGGTGGACTTGAACTTAAAAATGGTGTGCACTGACATCTTTCTGTAGTTGAAGTAAGATACCTTCTGATGTTCGTTAATGTTTATTTCATGAAATAACTAGTAAAGAGGAAAATACTTTACTCAGTTCACATGCCGCTAGAACTCAGACGCTAAAGAACACGTTAAAGAGCCACACAACTGAATTTATTGTGTGAACGACAACATTTAAAAAATTTGTTTCATACCAAAAGTAACCTTGTCTTGTCTGTCACTTTCCTCTTTGCTCTGCGATATATTTTTCACTGCGTGAGAAAATGACGTATGGTGTGAGAGTGGTATGGCTTGTCGGACATAGCAACAGTAACAAAGGGGTGGGTGGGGTCTTTGCGAAGGGTCAATTTAGCTCCTTTCTGTTGCACGTCCTCAATCTGGCAATCTGTGTAAGCGTCGAGTCTGAGGAGGAGGGGGACGGAGAAACAATGTTTATAATTTGGACTGCAGTACCTAGTTTAGTCGCAAGCTGTCTATATTAAATACTGCACCATTAATTGTTAATAATGTTTATAGATCTATGTTGGACTATATATGTGATGTTTGCTAAAGTTTTTTTTCCTGGAAATATATAAATAAAAATTACATCAAAAACAAACAAACAAAACTCCACATTCTTAAAGACAAAAAATGTATGTATTTTTGCAATGGGACCAGTAACAAATATTGGCAAGTTAAATAAAAAAAGCAGACTGGACCTGCAGAAAAAAACTAATCCTTATAGTTGAGCCCTGCTCTTCGTTTTTCGTTTCTTTCATCATGTTATCTGTTGTCTCCACTCTTGTTGGCTTAGTTGCCTCTTTTTTTCCCCTCATGGTACAGATAATAGCTCACCAGTGTCAAGTCCACTACACTTCTTTCTCTGCTTCTGTCGTTTGTTTTGTTCCCTGCCTTGCATTATAGGGATCCAGGCTGCCGTTGAGCTCCTAAACTGATAACGTCATGTACAATATTCAGGCTGGGATGTATTCTTCAAACACTGAGAGTTCTTTATATCCCTGTCACTTCCTCTCCAGCTAAAATATGCTCAAGATTCAAGATTCAAGAGTTTTATTTGTCACATACACAATTATACAGAGTATAACCAGCAGTGAAATGAAGGTCAGGTCCGCTCCAAGGACAGTGCAATTATAAAGTATACAAATATTAAGAGAAGAAAAGTAGAAAAAATTAAATAAAAGAATAAAATAAAATAAAATAAAAGATAAGATAAAAAATATAAATATAAATGTGCAGGTCAGTATGTTGTGACTTAAATAGTAATAAGAGGAATGTGCAAAAATAATGTGCAAAAAAGTTGTACAGGGTATATAAATAGCAGCAATATGAGGTAGAGAAAAATTATGAATAGCTTATTGATATGGTGATATTTACATGGAGTCAAGTGATGTTATGACACAGAGTTAGAGTTTAGGAGCCTGATGGCCTGGGGGAAGAAGCTCCTCCTAAGTCTCTCAGTTTTTGCCATCAGGCTACGGAAGCGCTTACCAGATGGAAGCAAAGTGAATAGCTGGTTACCAGGGTGATTTGAGTCCTTGAAGATTTTAACAGCTCTATTTTTGCAGCGATTGAGGTAGATGTCCTGCAGAGAGGGGAGAGCAGACCCTGAGATGCGCTCAGCTAAGCGCACAACTCTCTGTAGTGCTTTGCAGTCCTGATTGGAGCTGTTTCCATACCACACTGAGATGCACTGAGTCAATACACTTTCTATGGTCCCTGAATAGAAAGTTTTCAGGATTGCTGGTGAGACCCTGAATTTCCTCAGCTGTCGCAGATGGTACAGTCTTTGCCTGGCTTTCTTAACCTGTGTTTGGATGTGTGTAGTCCAAGTCAGGTTCTCGGAGATGTTTACACCGAGGTACTTGAAGCTGCTCACCCTCTCCACAGGGGTCCCACTGATCATAAGAGGAGAGTAGGGCTGCTGCTGTCTCTTCCTAAAGTCCATGACAGCTCTTTAGTTTTGCTCACATTCAGAGAGAGACAGTTGTCTTGGCACCATGATGTGAGACTCTCTACCTCATCCAAGTATGCGGCCTCATCGTTGTTGGAGATAAGGCCCAGAACCACAGTATCATCAGCGAATTTGATAATAGAAGTGGAGCTGTGAGAGGACACGCAGTCATGCGTGTAGAGAGAGTAGAGCAGGGGACTCAGGACACAGCCCTGTGGGGCTCCTACGTTCAGGGTGATGGAGTTTGAGGTGAACTGGCCAACTTTCACCACTTGAGGTCTGCCGGTGAGGAAGTCTTGAATCCAGTCACAGAGTGAGGAGTTTAGGCCGAGGTCTGTGAGTTTAGATGCCAGCTTGATGGGGACTATAGTGTTGAAAGCTGAGCTATAGTCAATGAATAGCAGCCTTACATAATTTCCATTGTTGCTGTCCAAGTGTGTGAGGGAACAGTGGAGAACGTGAGAAATGGCATCGTCCGTGGATCTGTTTGGGCGATAGGCAAACTGAAGAGGGTCCAGAGTATCAGGGATGGAGGAGCAAATGTGGCTCTTTACAAGTCTCTCAAAAACCTTCATGGCTATAGATGTGAGGGCAACTGGGCGATAGTCATTCAGGCAAGAGGATTTATTGTTCTTTGGCACAGGGATAATGATGGAGTTTTTGAATGAGGTGGGAACCACGGAGGTAGCAAGGGACTCATTAAAGATAGAAGTGAACAAACCAGCCAGCTGATCGGCGCAGGACCTCAGAACACGGCCGGTTATCCCATCAGGTCCGGCTGCTTTCCTGACGTTCACTCTCTTTAGCGCCCTCCGAACCTCATCCTCCGACACGGTGATTACAGGATCATCGCTGCTCTGCCTGCTGCTTCCTGACGCGCTGGTCGGCAGAAACGCGCCACCGCCGTTGCCATCGAAGCGGCCGTAGAAGATGTTTAACTCGTCGGCCAGCAACGGATCTGCTCTCACCTCCGCGGAGGATTTGTTTCCGAAGTCACAGATGGTCCTCAGTCCCTGCCACATCCGTCGAGAGTCGTTGAGCTGGAAATGAGACTCAATTCTCTCTCTGTATCTGTGTTTGGCGGCTCTTACTGCGCATCGGAGAGCATAGCACGATGCTCTCCACGATGCTAATATGAACTCTGCAATCTTGATATTCCTCTTTGACAGGTACTCAAAATGATTGTTCTGGTCCATGCTGATGTTGTTCCCTATTTCAAGGCTTAGGGAAGGAAATTCTACACTTTACTGCACTAAGAAACAAACATACAACAATGAAAACAATTACAATTGTTCTTAACCAAGAAAGAAGACTATCTTTTAGCAAGATGTTCAGGAGAACATTGAATATTCGAACTGCCAAAAAAAATAAAAAATACAGTGGGAAGGTAAATAAGTTCTGATAATGAACCATTTTTCCAACCAGCATGTACAGACATCTCAGTACTTTTTAGCTTTTTAAACACACCATGATATCAAAATTGGGGTTTTAATGTTTTTAGTACATCTCTGTCAGCTTTGAAGCAAACATCTACAAGTCTATTAAAATCATCAGTGATCCTAAATTATCTTGCAGCATTTTAAAGCAGATAAATACATTTAAAATCAGTTTTGTTGTTGTTAACTAAAACTTTTAAAAATCATGTTCAGTAACTGAAATAAAGCTGAACTAAAATATTAAATGTAAAACATAAAATAAATCATTAAATCCTTGACAACTAACTGAAATAAATGTGTTTATGTTTAAGTACTAAAAAAATATTTAAACGGAAAAAATAAATTAAAACTAGATAGACATATACAAAAATTAAATAACATAAGCAAATAACAAAATTACTTTTCTTGTTACAATTATGTTGGCATTACCTTTATTATTATTATTATTATTTTATATTAATGATAATATTTGGTAATTGCTGTTGCTTACTATGTTGGCCTGTAACTAATGTGAGAACAAATACATGTGATGTATGTTTCGCACAACATAACAAAACAACTAAAACTTAAACCAGAATATAAATGAAAAAAATAAATACAAATCTAATTCATTCATTCATGTGCAGATTTAGCATAACACTGTAGCAACTGAACAGTCAATATTGTGAATATTTAATATATTGCCCAGACTTTGTGTAGTACAAAGCCCATAAGGAAACATGATTGGGGAAAAAAAAAAATGAGATGGGAGGAAAAATTAAATATCAATGCCTTTGTGTTAGCACACAACCTTTTAAGTTCCACTCAAGAAATCTCTCAAAAGTATTGCAATCTCCATGAGAAACTTTGTTGCATTCGTTCATAAAGGCATTGAAATATAGTTTTTAATTTATATGAATATATTTTTTCTTCTTAACGCATACTATTTTAATCACAAAAGTTTCTCAGAGGAACAAAGTTTTGCAAGCAAATTTGAAGTTTTTTTTTTTTTGTGCAACACAAAAGTTTTGTGAGCAAAACACAAAAGCATTGATTTCATCTCAGTTTTCCCCCATACTTCCCCCTTAGAGACTTTGTACTGTAGACTTGACATGATTTCTTCTAAATTCACACTGTAACAAATGTTTTGAAGTTCATCTCCTGCCACAATAAGTTTAAAATGATGACTAAACAAACATCCACTTTAATCTAAATGCGGATTGCAATATACCGGAACACCTGGCTAATGCATTTCCAATCAGAGCCCACACATCAACTCCTCCTCCGTTCATATTGAGTTCATTTTACTAGCCATTCATCAACCAAAGTTCTATTTTCATTCCAGTTACCAGCATTCAGCCTAAGCAGAACTTTATGTGACGTTTAATCAGCAATGCAGTTCAATGTGCGCAAAGTAGTTTAAGTTCTTTGGCAGGCGCATTAGTATGAAACAGTCGAGGTTATCCAAGTTTGGAGTGGCTCCCAGAATGAAGTGTAATGATGGAGAATTCTTCATTTCAGCTGCCCAGTTTAACTTTGCTTTAGCATTAGCATGCTAATTTGTGACAAAATTGCTGGTATTTCCTTGAATTTAAGTTTGGTAGAATTCACTAAACAGTGAAGACACTTTTACGTGTGGCATGTCAATGCAAACACTGGACTTCTTTTAAAGTATGTAAAATAGACATGTACATCGAACTTTATTCGCAAAACTATATTAGTGCTTACGGAAAGTGCTTATGAAAAATTATGGGCATTACTAGGCACAAGTGTATAGATGCTAGTTTCCACCACTGAATAAAAAATAAAGCTAATTTCGAATCTCACAATTCTGATTT
Source organism: Barbus barbus (assembly GCF_936440315.1). Classification (NCBI taxonomy): domain Eukaryota; kingdom Metazoa; phylum Chordata; class Actinopteri; order Cypriniformes; family Cyprinidae; genus Barbus; species Barbus barbus. The sequence goes on from NC_136737.1 coordinate 18,655,359, forward strand.
ATCTCAGAACTGCGTAATATAAAGTCACAATGCTGTCAATTTTTTCCAGAATCGTGTGACAAACTCAAAATTATGAGATAAAAACTCACAATTCTGTCATTTTTCTCACAAATGCGAGTTTATATCGCCCCAATTCAGGCTTTTTTCTTGCAACTCAATTTTTTTTTTAATAAGAATTGTGAAACATAAACAAAGTCCAGTTCTGAGGAGGGAAAAAATACTGATATGTTCTCAGAATTGCGAGTTTATACCTCGCAATTCTGGCTTCATAACTCGCAATTGTGAGTTTTTCTCTCACAATTCTGAAAAAAAAGTCAGTATTGCAAGATGTAAACTCGCAAGATGCAATTTTTTACATTTTTATTATTGAGTGGTGGAAACAGGTGTCCATTCAATCGAGAGAAGAAAAAACTAAACGTCCAAGATTTTAAGTTACAACAATCTAAGAGAAACAGTAGCTATTAGCAGTTTTCTGAGGTGTTTCCACACAGCTGTGTGGCAGTGCCGAACAGGTGGTGTTTTGTCTACTGTGAACCATTCATCACAAGTGACCAATGACTCGCACACATTGACCAGACGTACCACTGCAGAACATCAACCGCACCAGATGAGGAAGTTGGAAATGGGCATAGGATTACACAGTTAACAGTGTTTACTTTCTGAAACAAACAATTCTTTCTGACTTTTCTTACAATAAAGTACTGCGGCAGTATTACAGTAGTATTTTGATATACATCATATCAATAAACTTTTTTTTTAATTCAGAACACATTAGCATATTTATCAGAATTAGCATTCTAGCTTGCATACAAATCTATACTTTGGTGTATAGTTTGCCAAGTTTTATTCACAATGATACAGCAAAGAATATTATAGTTTTCAAGTATACAGTTTTGTGTGAGCGGTAATAATATGGAAATTTTAACAAACATGCTAATGTATTCTGAGCTAAACGTCATTAAAGTGGAACCAGAATGCAAAATCACCTAAAAATAGCTGCTCTGTGCAAACGGTTAACCACAGTCATGTCTTGTTGGAATTTTCATAATTACGAGATAACTTGGAGATCCTACACAGTTCATGTCCTCTGACTAAATTACTCATTTCTATGGCGATGCTCAAAGGAAACTACTTAATTACTACATTAATCAAGAGCTGTATTCTTTTGCAAAATATTGAGGGCCTGCCATGTAAGGTCAGCTATAATAAAATGACACTTAAAATTCTAATATATGTAAAGATAGTTCCCTGGCTACGGTAAACTACTAGAACCCCTGTCATTCGGATTGTTTTATTTTGTGTCACAATGTTAGTCAGAGCTTCCATAAAATTCAGTTTCCAAAAAGCAATTACAACTTTGACAAAAATCTGTTTTTTATTACTCCCAAACTTGTTTGGTAAAGGAATTGTTCAGCCGTAAATTAAATTTGTCATTTTTGAATCACTAATCAATATGTGCAAAAGCTAATAACATTTGAAAGCTACTATATGACTTGGAAAACTTATAAACTTATAAATAAACACTCTTAAAAATAAAGGTCCCAAAAAGGAGGTTTCACAGTGATGGTTTATAAGAAACTTTTGGGTTCCTCAAAGAAACTTTCAGTGAACAGTCCTTACAACACATTTTAAGAACCTTTTGTGGAATTAAAATGATTCTATGGATTTTAAAGGGACAGTTCAGCCAAAAATGACAATTCTGAAAATGAAAAAACGCTAGTTCCTGTGTCAGCAGCATCACATGCATGCATCAGGTACTCTTGTGAATACACGTCGAAGACTAACACTAAAGAGAAGAAGTTGTTGAATAAAGTAATTTTATTCTTTGCGCACAAAAAGTATTCTTATAGCTTCATAAAATTACGGTTGAACCACTGATGTCACGTGGACTATTTTATCGATGTACTTGCTACCTTTCTGGGCTTTGAAGGTATCAGCATCTATGGAGGGTCAGAAAGCTCTCAGATTTCATCAAAAATATCTTATTTTGTGTTCTGATGATGAATGAAGGTCTTATGGTTTTGGAACGATATGAGGGTGAGTAATTAATGACAGAATTTTCATCTTTGATTGGACTATACCTTTAAAGAGTCTTCATGAAACCAAAGATGCCAATAAACAATGTTCATTTTTAACAGTTCAACCTTGTGAAGAAAGGTTTTGTTGTATGGAAAAGAGCAGCTTGAATGTTCTGCAAAACGTCACTTTTTTGTTCAACTGAATAAAAGTAAGTCATCCGGGTTTGGAACGACATGAGGGTGAGTAAATGATGACAGCATTTTCATTTTAGGGTGAACTAAGCCTTTAATTTTATGTTTTGGGGATTTTGAGTGGTAGTATTTGTATTCTCCCCACTGAACTGCTGTGATTTTTCAGTAAACAACATTGTTTCTGCATAAAGAACTGTTTAATAAAGCTACGATTAGAAACTCACTTACCACTTATTTTCTGTTCATCCACAGGATATGAATACACCTGTTGATATCATACTGGGGTCTAATAACAGGCTCTCCGGCAGTATTTTCTTTTTTTTTAATAAAAGCTGGATCTCAGGGGACTTTATGTCCTCTGCACATGAGTGAAAACACCGGCCCTGCCGCAGGCTAAGCTCTGAGCATCTCTTGAAATTGCAGCTTGTATTTACAGTGCCCAACAGATCAAGCCCTGGAACATGAAGCAAATGTCCGATCCTTGTTCTGTGCTCACTAACTGCTGCTGGCAGGTGAGGTATTAGATCAAGCATTCTTCATTCAACCCCTGTTCATGAATTTGAGTTTGATCTGAAGTGATTTTCCACAAGTCTCTGATCTGATTCCTCTTTTCAGTGACCTGAAGAAACAGAAAGTAATATTTAATAAATAATTTCTCAAATCAATTATTACTGTAGTCCAATTACAAAGAAAATCACAAATTCGATCTCTGCAATATGTCAATTGTCTTTGGGCAGCAGCACTATGATTTAATGAAGACCGCAGCTTGCTGCTATATATATAGTTTGGTCTGGCTTTGGTTACCCAGTAAACATGTTATATTAACATTTTGAAGCTACTTTTCATGGCATTTCCAAGATAAATAAACTGAAGAAACATTTCTCATAGTAGTTTGGTATTATACATTTTTAGTTTCTAGAATGTTTTCCAAATGCAAATGTGTTTTATAGTATTTTCTTAAATCTAGTTGCAGTTTGACACGGATGATTTGTGGTCTTCCAAAAAATTTATAAAATGAAGATTTCTCAACCTTTTTTTTTTTTTTTTTTGGTAATGCAAATATGTAAGCTCTATGTCAAGTTGTAATTTTTGTAAAATTGTATTGTCACACACATACAAAACCAATTAATTTGAGCTAAACTCATTTGTGGAAAGAGTATTAACACAAATAGTTCACCCAAAAATGATAACCAGTCATCATGCACTCACCTCATGTCATTCCATGTTTTCAATCTTTTGTGGAACCAAAAAGAAGTTTAGCAAAATATTCAGGCTTTTGTCCCCATACAACATAAGTAGACAGTGACCAGGAGCTGTGAAGGGTCCTAAAGGATTAAAAATAGTCATAAAAGTAGACCATTACACACTCTTACATTTTCCCTTAAGAACTTTAGTAGAAATACTGAGACAGTGTAGCCATATGAAGAACACTTATTCTTCTTTTTTGGCACAATATGGTTTTGTTGTGTGGAAAAGAGCAGTTTGAACTTTCTGCAAAGCATCTCCTTTTGTGTTCCTCTGAATATAAGCAAGCCATATGGGTTTGAACTAAGACAAAGTTTTATAAATGAAAAATAACTGATTAAGTCTCCATTAAGAGCTGAGAAAAAGCACTAAAATTTTCCTCTGGGTTTAGATGGTCCCTTGAGAACTATTTCCCACTACTAAAAGCTTTAATGTCTTTTTAAAAGCCACAAAACACAATACTTCCTGCATGCCAAATAAATATTGTTTAATCTTGAGGTGACGTTTCACCCTTGTTGGTCAGGCAGGATATTTTTCTTTATAGTCATAAACATGCGGTCTGCAGGCCTAGTGAGACAGATTGATTGATCAATGGTCATGATGAGATGTTGGTGTGATTAGTGACCGGACGGGCATCTGGCCGCTCCAGATGTCTCGCACCCAGCAGTAACTGATAGATCTGGCCAGCTCATCGCTCTGTCTCTCTCTTTCCAGGAACACACCATTTCTGTCAGCATCTCACGTACACCCAGGGTTCTCCACCGATCACGCTCTCACAGAGTCACAGATTCTCACTCAGGCTAGCTTTCTCTTTTCTCAGTACACATGCATTTTTAGGACAAACTGCAATATGATCTGTGAGATGAAAAAAGATGGTTTCATATTCCACCACAATTTTGCCTAGCTGATGTGAGAAAGGCTATGCAGAGTAAAGTGTGTGTGTGAGAATCAAGGACAGGTCTATCATTATCTGCACTGTAACAGGACCATCATTCATAGTGTAAGTTTTTACCATAGTGTATGGTAAAACACTATATAGTTATGGGTATCATACACTCATTATGCCTACGGTACAATGCTTTTGCACCAATATCACACTTTTATTCCAACAAACAGTGGCAATACAGTATTGACATAGACTATTGTTTTTTTTTTTTTTTTTTTTTGTTGTTTTTTTAAAAGTAAAATTTTTTTTGGAATTTACTATGGTAATACCATGTTTTTGAGTCATGGTTTCTTGACAATACTGCCCTTTCAAAAAGTACTGTGCAAGTAATGTGGTAAAGAGATGGTAATACTAAGTTACCTTGTACTACCATGGTACCAATTTCTATACAGCATGATATGATTCCTCCAAGGATACCATGGTATTACTATGGTGAATGTCCAAAACCAAGATGCAATGTCAAATAAAATAAAATAAAATAAAATAAAAATAAACTTGTACGTATGCATCTTTGAAGAAAGTAGCACAATACCCTTTTCTCTTTCATTGGTTCACTCAACGCTGCGTAAGCTAAGATGCTTTGGGAAACGCCCCTGGGTGTGCAGATTCTCTGAAGCCCTTATAGAATCACGCCAATTCATTGGCTGATGGCACGGATGGCGTCTTCAACGTTCGTACGTCGCCTCCTTATACTGGCGAACGCGCCATCTGCTCTTCAGATTTCTCTGCCTTCACGAAGCGGCCATATTAGCCCTTCTGTTGCGATTTTTCTGGCCGATTTCGATCATTGTCTCTTGGGATTTCTTCGTTTGCACTTCGGCGACTGCAGTAGTGGAACTTTGTTCCCCTTGCGGTGAAGTGCCATGGAGTATCGCAGCTGTCAGTCGCCGTGTTCTCGCTTCATCGTGAGCGACGACCCGCACAGTAAGTGTGTTAAATGTATGGGTTTCTCACACGCGCGCAAGGCGGTTTATGGCATCTCGAAATGCAAATTATGCAAAAACTTCCGTCTCAAATCCCTCCGCACTAGGCTCGTGGTTTTTGAGAGGGAGTCATTCGTTTTTCCCCGTCGTGCTCCGGAGGCCACTGAGGCCCTCCGCAAATCCACAACTTGGGGCTCGGATGTGGAGCTTGAGGCGATGAAGAGCGAGCAGACAGGCCTTGTCTTTTCTCTCCCTCTCTCGCCTGAGCACGTGCGCGTGAATTCACCGGTTGAATTTGCGCATGAGCATTTATGTCCTAGCCCGGAGGCACGTGACGCCGTTTCCTTCGGGCTAGATAACTCGTTATTCACAGCAGCGTGAGGATTTCGGACCTGCTTTAGCCGATGCTTTCCCGCCTAGCGTCCAGGAAGCGCGGCCTTCTGTGGCCTACTCAGAGCTCGTGGATGAGCTCTCTATTGATTGGCCTGACGAGCCCCGCGAATCTCAGTCGTCTAAACTCAACGAGCTGTTCCTTAGCGGCCTGAATGGAGGAAGCTACCGTTTTTCAGCGATCTGCATCATGGGATCTCCAGATCCTGGAAAGAGCTCCGTAAAGCCACGGACTTGGCCCTGAGAGCCACTAAACACACTGCTAGTGCTGTAGGACACTCTATGGCAGGTTCGGTAGCTGAGTGCCACCTATGGCTTAATCTCACATAGATTCGTGAGAAGGAGAACATTTTTCTCCTTGACATCCCCATTTCTCAAACTGGACTATTTGGAGAGGCAGTCAGCTCTGTAGTTGAGAAGTTTCGGTCTGCCAAATCCCAGTCAGCTGCCCTCAGGCAGTTTATGCCCAGGAGGACGAGGGACCATTCTAACACCCCCTCCTCTTCCTTGTCTAGAGAGCGCTCCTTGCCCAGGACGGAGACCGCCAGTAGGAGCAACACCTGGCTCATCCCTCCGACCACGGTCTGGGGAGCCCGCGGCCAACCATTGCCCCACTGGCGACCTCGCAGGCGGATTGATCTGAAGCGGCCCGACAGGCCTGTCACTTCAGCTCCATTGAGTCGCTCCTGACTCTTGAGTCAGGTTGAGGAGCGTTTTCCTAGAAACCTCACGAGGCAGGGCCAGACCGTTCGAACGTTTCTGCCCGCCTCTAACACACTCTCCTCACTCAAATCTGTTACATCTGCCCAGCAGGTTTCAGTGTGCAGCAAATGGCCATCTTCAATCTCTTCCAGTGTAGCAGTCGGGAGATGCATCAGGCTCTCTCCCCCTACTACCTGTTCCTTCATCACCCGTGGCTCGCGTGATAGAAGACACATTCGGTTCTCTCCCACAGCCTACAGGCCCCGTACCGGCCGCTTTTCTGTCCAGTACCTCCAACCCCGTGGACTCCCTCATCCTGAACGAGGACGCCATAGGCTTTCCTTATTGGTGGACAACTTCGCCCCCTCCAGTCCTTCTCGACACCCTAACACAGGTATGTCTTCAAGACTACAACACTCTGCTTCCTCTATCACATTTCTTTCACGAATGGGAGCGTCTACCAGGGGTATCGCCTTGGGTTCGCCACACAGTTCGGTCCGGCTACACACTTCAGTTTAGCCGCAATCCCCCCTGCTTCGACGGGATTCCCCTGACACTAGTAAGCAGCGCCTCAAAGGCTTCCGTGCTACAGCATGAACTGTCCTCCCTCCTCCTCAAGGGGGCAATAGAGGAAGTCCCTTAGTCGGACCTGGAACGAGGCTTTTTCAGTTGCTATTTAATTGTGCCAGAGGGGGGCGGCGGTCTACGACCTATTCTAGACCTGCGTCGTCTGAACCTCTCCCTTTACAAAGGGAAGTTCAAGATGCTGACATTGAAGACTATTATGGCTCACATTTGAGAGGGAGACTGGTTTGTCACTGTCAACCTGAAAGATGCCTATTTTCATATTCAGGTCGTTCGGCGGCACAGGAAGTTCCTTCGGTTCGCTTTTGGAGGGAAATCTTACCAATACAAGGTTCTTCCCTTTGGCCTGTCTTTGGCACTGAGGACGTTCACAAAGTGCATGGATTACGCTCTGGCCCCTTTGAGGCTCTAGGGCATTTGTGTACTCAACTACCTGGACTGTTGGCTCATTCTGGCCCACTCCAGGGAGTCAGTGAGCCGTCACAGGGATGTCGTCCTCCACCACATTCGTGCCCTTGGCCTCAGAATGAACATCAAGAAGAGTGTTCTCTCCCCTTCTCAACAAACTGTGTTTTTGGAAGTTCACTTGGATTCCATTCAAATGCAGGCCCGTCTAGCTTCTGCCCGGATTTCCAGCCTCAACACATGTTTGGCCCGCTTCAAGCTAGACCATCATGTCTCCGTGAGCAGTTGTCGCAGGCTCTTAGGCCTCATGGCCGCAGCCTCCCCTATGCTGCCCCTGGGGTTGCTCCACATGAGGCTGTTCCTTTGGTGGATGAAACGTTCAGGAGTCCTCTAACAGGATCAGCCACTCGCCTAGAAAGGGTGTCACGCAGTCTTCGAGGGCAGGCTGTGTGGAGTTTGGACAGGAGAGTTCCTCTCCTGGCACATAAACTGCCTGGAGCTGAGAGCCGTCTTCCTGGCACTGATTCACTTTCTCCCCTCTCTCAGGGGGTGTCATGTGATTGTCAGGACGGACAACATGGTGGTAGTATCCCATATAAATCACCAAGGGGGTTCACGGTCGCGCACTCTAAACAGGCATGCACGCCGTCTCCTCCTTTGGGCTCAGGACAAGTTCCTCTGCTTGAGAGCGGTTCACGTCCCAGGAGTGTTGAACCTCGCAGCCGACTTTCTGTCGAGACAGAAGCTCAGGTCGGGGGAGTGAATGCTGAACCGTCAAAAGGTAGCCCAGATTTGGGATTTGTTCGGCAATGCGGAAGTGGACCTCTTTGCATCGCAGGAGTCGTCCCAATGGCCGCTTTGGTTCTCCCTAAGTTCCCCGGCACCTCTGGGCATAGATGCGTTTGCTCACCCTTGGCCGGACATGAGGCTGTACGCATTTGTACCCGTAAAGCTGATTCCGGCAGTTTTGTGCAGGGTGAAGGAGAGCAATGTCCGTCTCCTACTAATAGCCCTGTTCTGGCCATCCCAGATGTGGTTCTCGGAGCTGATTCCTCTTCTGTATCGTCCTCCTTGGGAGATTCCAATCAGGCAGGACCTGTTCTCTCAGCTTCAGGGCAAGATCTGGCACCCTCAACCCGAGATCTGGAAGCTGTGGGTATGGCCCATCCAGGGCCACGGGTTTTGATTTCTGGTCTTCCTGCTGAGGTTCAGAAGACTATCGCTAGTGCCAGAGCACCCTCCACTAGGAAGCTGTACTCTTCCAAATGGAAGGTCTTTGAGTCTTGGTGTTTAGCCCATGCAGTGGACCCAGTTCCTTCTTGGGACTTATCTGTCGTCTTTGAGGTTTTAATGGTAGCCCCATTTGAGCCCTTAGAGTCCAGAATGGATTCTGACTCTCAAGGTTACTCTTTTGTTGGCGCTAACGTCTTTAAAAAGAGTTGGATAATTGCAAGCTCTCTCTGTCAGCGAGATGTGTATGGACTTCGCCCCGGGTCTGGTCAAGTTGACCTTACGGCCTAGGCCTGGCTATGTTCCCAAGGTTTTATCCGGATCGTTTCACTGTCAGGCTTCACATGCTCTGTCCTGTCCGAGCTTTGAAGATCTATGTGGACCGCTCCAGCCATTGGAGGAAATCTCCTCAGTTGTTGGTATGTTTTGGTGCTGGCCGCCATGGGCTTGCCACATCGAAGCACAGAATTTCTCACTGGGTGAGGGACGCTATTTCACTGGCTTATGAGGTGCGTGGTCTTTCTTCACCTCTCAGCGTTCGGGCACATTCTACTAGGAGCGTGGCTTCCTCTCAAGCTCTTTTTAGAGGGGTCACCCTAGAGGATATTTGTGTAGCAGCATGATGGTCCTCTCCGCACACTTTTATCAGGTTCTATAACTTGGATCTTGACACGGCTCCGGGTTCCCAGATTTTATCTGCTTGAACCTGCCGTGTATGCTGTCTGATTCGTAAACGGGCCAGATAGGGCAGCGTTTTTAGCTTGGCTTGTTTGGTATATCGTTCCCAAAGCGTCTTAGCTTAAGCAGTGTTGAGTGAACCTATGAAAGAGAACGTCTCGAGTTACTCGCGTAACCCTTGTTCTCTGAATAGGGAACGAGACGCTGCGTTTGCTGCCAAGCTCCTCACGCTACAGACAGGGATCTTTTCGGCAGAGAAATCTGAGCAGCAGATGGCGCGTTCGCCAGTATAAGGAGGCGACGTAAGAACGTCGAAGATGGCATCTGCGCCATCTGCCAATGAATTGGCGTGATTCTATAAGGGCTTCAGAGAATCGGCATGCCCAGGGGCGTTTCCCAAAGCATCTTAGCTTACGCAGCGTCTCGTTCCCTATTCAGAGAACAAGGATTACGTGAGTAACCCGAGGCGTTTTCATATATGATTTTTTTTTTATTATTATTATTTACATATCTTTATACAGGGTGTTGTTAATAAAGTGCTGTTAAAAGCATACTAGTTAATAATAATAATAATTCTAAATTAAATTTAGATACTATTATATGCATATTATTTATAATTATCTATAAAACTAATTTCGAGCATTTAAATTTTACTGTTTTTTAATCAAGAAACCTAAATTCAATCCAGTTTTATTTTAGCATCACTGAGAAAATTTCAATTATCAAACATGCTCTTTTTTAAAAACTGGTTTTAGGTTGGGTTTTTTTGGATTTAGTCAACTGTATTTTTACTGATTATGTGTGTATACAATCTGTTGCATAAATTATTCCCCATCCATTATTTATTTAGTGATATAATCATTACTTGTGACTTTGAATTGAATTGGCAGACTTGTGTCTTTGAATTGTACTTCTCTTATCTGTTCTTCAAACCCTGTACATAACACTAACATTTATGAGACACATGGTGCAATGTCTTACTGTTATTTATCATATCAAACTACCCGAAACTACTAGGCCTCAGTACTCTGTAACCTTCACATCCCCGTCTGGGCGATTCTTAAACAGGATGAAAAATGTTTGAAGACGCACACATACACACACTTCAACCCTACCTGTTTGAAGGCATCTAAATATGGTCATTTGTGTTATCAACGCTATTCAGCGGTCCCCGGGGAACCTCCTCCATCACGGGCAGCGAATGACAAGATAAACAGTTGGCGCGGCAGGACAGGCGGGGATTGATTGCGCGTTTGTGCGATTAAAGTGAGACAGAGGTAACATGCAGTCGGGAGGCAATTCGAAAATGGTAATGAAATTTAATGATGCGTGAAGATGGGTTTGGCTTTTTTGTCAGCGGAGAACACAAGAAATAAATGCTTTGCACTAAAGCGATTCGTAGCTGTGGGAAACGGTCGAGTGGGGCCGTCGTCAGGGGGAAGGACAACCAGGAACGTTGTTCCGGGTCTTGTGACCTGGGGGCCCATCAATATATATGTTGCATGCATGCAGCCACACACGTAGGCTATAGATACAGACATGCCCTGGCTCTCCGGAGATTTTTTATTTTTTTTAATGCATTGGCAGGGTTGAATTCATTTACAGGATATCTCTGGGACAAAGTAACGCCTCTTAAGTGAATGAAAGTCATTGATTTTAATGAAAGTGTGGACCTGCACTGGCAATACCAGATTATTCTTTGATAGAACTTCTTAATACCCTTTTGGTGAAGGTCAGAAAGCTGCCAGGGGGTTTATCATTAAACTGATAACATTACAGGTTTGGAATCGATATAATAAAACATAACAATCCAGGTCAAAAAATAAGAAATATTTTCCTTTGAAGGAAAAACCTGGAAATCTGTAATCATTAACTCACCCTTATGTTGCCCAATGTTTTCTGTCTTCGGTGGAACGCAAAAGAAGATATTTAACAAAATGTTCAATCTCCTCTTTTCCATACACAGATGGTGAACAGGATCTGTGAAAATGCTAAAAAAAATAAAGTAATAAAAATACAGAAATTGCAAGTTATATGCAACATATCTTCTATTGTGTTCCACGTCATTTGATTTCTTCAATACTTATATCATTACCTTTTTGTCCTTTAAAGATGGGAACTCTTGAAGGATAAGTTATGTATTCATTTCCACGACTTGTGTATTGAGTATTTTGTCTCATTTTCCAGTTAAACTACGTAAAAATCATCCAGAAGTAATCTAAACAAATCCAGTCCATCAATTAACATTTTGTGAAGTGAAAAGCTGTTTGTGATAAACAAAGCCATTAAGTTTTTTTTTTCTTCTATCCATAATATTGCTTTCTCAAAACTTCCTGTCTGAATCAGGAAATATATATATATATATATACACACACACACACACACATGCACACGTACATTCTACACATATACATACATATACATTCATATACACACACACATACACACACACACGTTTACTTAGCTACCTAAATGGGGACATCCCATAGGCGTAATGGTTTTTATACAGTACAAACTGTATGTGCTATTGCCCTACACCTATACACCTAAACGTAGCCCTCACAGGAGACTTTCTGCATTTTTACAATTTCAAAAATACTTTGTTTAGTTTATTTTTAAACCCGTTTTACAAATGAGGACATCCCCAAAGGGAGGTTTTTGGATATTTTGTCAGGTTTACCTCACTTTTGGGTACAACTTTGTCCCCAAAATATGGTTAAGTAGGTACACACACACACACACACACACACACACACATATATATATATATATATATATATATATATATACATATATATATATATATATACAGTGCCCTCCAAAAGTATTGGAACAGTGAAGACAAAATTGCTCTGTTGGCTGTGGAGTCAAGACATTTACAAATATAATTAAAAGATGAATATGAGACAAAACTACAGAATGTTACATTTTATTATTGGGTGATTCAACACATATATGTTTTACCAGCTAAGAAGTTCAGCACTTTTAGAGTTTCATCCCTCTATCTGATGTGAGCATAAGTATTGGAACAGTTGCCTCACAGGTCTTTCTAAGTGATCAGCTGTGTCCTGTTGCATTAGTTCTTCAGATATTAAAAGCAGGGAATGTGTCGTATCAGTTATATCCATTACTTCTGTATTCTGAATCCTTCAATCGATGATGACACACACAAACCAGGATGAAGACGAGGGAGCTGACTTTGAGAGAAAAGCAAGCAATTTAGATGCTAAAAGAAAAGAGGAAGTCATTAGAGCTATAGCAAAAACAAAGGGCATGGAAAAATCAAGAGTTTAGAAACCACCAGCAACCAACAATGACCTGATCAGCTGAGAAAACAACAGTAATTGATAACAGACAAATCATAAAAGCTGTGAAAATGAACCCTAAAAGACATGTCTGTAAAATCACCAACAACTTCCAGAAAGCTGGGGTGATGCTCTGACAATCTACTGTCCTCAGGAGACTTTGACACAGAATTACAGATGCTACACAGCAAGATGCAAACCTCTGACCAGCACCAAAAATAGAAAGGCAAGATTAGAGTTTGCAAAAAAGCACAAAGGTGAGCCAGAAGAGTTTTGGAACTGTGTTTATGGACCGATGAGACAAGGATGAACCTTTATCTGAATGATGGGAAAGCAAAAATGTGGAAAATAGGAAACTGCAAATGATCCCAAGCATACAGCCTCATCTGTAAAGCATGGTGGAGGTAGTGTCATGGCATGGGCATGCATGGCTGCCTCTGGAACAGGCCCTCTCATCTTTACTGATGACTTAATGTATGATGACAGTAGCAGAATGAATTTGGAAGGGTACAAAGCCATCTTGCCTACCAATATTCAAGAAAATGCCACCAGATTAATTGGGAAGTGCTTCATATTGCATCAGGACAATGACCCAAAACAACCATTCAGTAATGGAATTTATAAGGGCAAAGAAATTCTTAAATTGCCCAAGTCAATCTCCAGATTTAAATCTGATAGAACATGAATTTCACCAGCTGAAGAGGAGAGTAAAGGCAGAAACTCCCCAAAACAAGCAACAATTGGAATTGGCTGCATTAAAGGCTGGGAAAAGTATTTCAAAGGATGAGACCAAGAGTCTGGTGATGTCTATGGGTCACAGACTCACTGCTGTGATTGTGTGCAAGGGATCTGCAACTAAATAATAGCTTTTAATCTTTTATATCTGCCTTATGTTCAACTGTCCCAATACTTATGCTCACATCAATGAGTGGGATGAACTCTAAAAGTGCTGTTCTTTTTATTTGGTAAAACATGTATGTGTTGAAACGGCTAATAATAAAATTTGACATTCTGTAGTTTTGTCTCATATTCATCTTTTAATCATATTTGCAAATGTCTTGACTCCACAGCCAACAGAGCAATTTTGTCTTTACTGTTCCAATACTTATGGAGGGAACTGTATATATATAGATACATGCATACATACACACACATACATACACACACTATAAGTATCTTTTGCAGTGTTGCTTCAAGTAAATGAATGTTCAGATAGATTACTTAAAGAAAAATACTAATTAGTGAAACTTTTTTTGCAGTGCACATTGTTTGTCTGATCAAACCTTACACTGAAAAATGAATCTGTTTAATAAAATGACTAAAAATATCAATATCTGCAGTACTTGGAAGAGATTCTTACATTCCTTGTTTCAGGTGATAACAAGGTCCCTGTAAGGTTTATGAACCATCTGCTTCACATTTAGTTTAAAAACGACACCGTCAACTGATGATGCACTCAATTACGATTCTCAAATATTAACCTTTCACGATTTCTCTGGCACAGTGGAGGCATATATGCACATTATAGCATCATTAAGCTTTTGGAACACACTAGCAATGTCAGTTTCTGTGAAAACCAAGGCCTTGTTTTTCACCAAGTTGTTTTACTGGAGATAACTAATTATGAAGACCACTGCTGAAAGGTTGTTTCACTGCCACATAAAAATAAAACAAATGGAAATGCATGACAACACATTAATAATGTTGTGGTTCTCCATGGCAGCCCGTCCAAGGAGACGTTTATGTCTCACTGAAACAAAAATAATGGGACAAACATAACAAGGCTATGTATTCCCAGCAATGCATTATGGGTGAAGGCACACCCTTGTTCTGCAAATGATCATTGATCACTTACCTACGGTTTGGATACTTACCACCTGCTGCATGCATGGTTACATTTTGCAAAATTACACAATCAACGTGACTAGCCATTGATTTGACGGTCTTGCAAGAAATTCTCAAACTGTCGTGTTCAATAGGGATGATATGGCAAAATGAGGGAGTTGATGAAGAATTTATTAGTTTTAAATGGTGAGGCTGATATTGTGATATTGTAACGCTACAATCTCCGCTGCTTGTTTTTCGTGATGCCTGCGCCCCCGGGGAGCTGATGTTCCCTGTGCTGTAATGGTTTCCAAACAAGGTTCATTTCATCAGGACAAGGATCATTAAATATATGACAGCCGTAATGTAGCAAATCTGAAAGCTGTGGTGCTTTTATATAAGGTTTACGTTGCAATTTCCGTTCTGCAAGTGGTTGTAAATTGTAGCTTACTCATTTAAGTCAACATGAAATCAACATTGATTCTATTGTTATTGTTACTTATTGATATATATTGTTGGTGTTCTTGTGAACAATTTGCACATTATTCAAGGGTAAACAAATATTTGTTGTTGAAATCTTTTATCAAAGTGCTGCACTGCTACACTTTTTTTTTATTTCTTATTTCAATTATTTTACAAGTTGATCGTTACCACTGCCATTCATCTCAGAATGTTGTTGAACCACTACTGGGTGCAAAATTTGCTAAATGAATGTAGAAAATATGTTACGGCAAATAAAATCGTTTTAATTTCTTTCTAAGTACACCAAATTATTCGTATAAGCGCTGACAGATTTTGTCGAAACTACCGCATCGGTGCACAGATTCTACATCTTAAGTTGTGTGCTGTACATTTACACAAACTTTCTTCTCCATCTTCATCCGTCTAAAACATCCATATCTAATGATGCCCCAGCCGCGATTTCAGCGGCTCTGAGAAAGCTGGTGTCTATGAGCCACTGGCAGGATTAATTTCTCAGGTCATCACTTACAGCGTGAGACGCTCGCAAGAAAGCTCCAGGCAAGGACAGAGTAAACTCTAGGGAGACATGGAGAGAGAGTGTGTGAAAGAGAGAAAGAGTGGGTGAGATGTCGAAATGTGTGTTTGTGTGTGTGTTTGTGCGAAACTATAAGCTGCTCTCCATCATACTAAAGACCAAGGGAAAATTGAAGAGGTCATTGGTCCAGACCCACAGTCAGCCAGGATTCTTCAACACTGACGCCGTGCTGGAACCATCCAATTCGTCATCTTTCGGCTAATTGCACAGAAATGCTTCCTTATTTACACAAGTAGGACGTGATCCTGAAAAAACACAATCATAGCTAAAAGTACTGAAAAATTCTATAAGCAGATTTTTTTTTTCAAAGATTGGAGAACAAGTTCTTGCAGATGCAATACTCACCATCAAAATTTGAAGGCATCCTAGTTAGTTGATAGGGTGTTGCTATTTGTTCACCAGGGTATTTTTGCGTGGTTGTCAAGTGGTTACTTGCTGGCCTGAGTCAAAAAGAGCCCACAAAGAGTCCAATCTATGATATTATCGCCCCGAGATATGGGTCAGGTCCCAATTTCAATGCAAAAGGATTTTTTTTTGGCCATTCTAGGTCACATAAAAATGTAAAAGCACATGTCTCTTTATGATTTGTCATTCGTTTATAAAATGGTGTGGAGTGAGATTAGTGAGGAGAGGGACTAGAAACAGTCTATTTATGTTCAGTAGTTTAGGTGCAGTTACATTCAAATATCTGTTGCCATTAAACTGAGTATTGTTATTTATTCTCTAAAAACTACTGATCTGCCAACGAGTTATCGGTTGCTCTCATTTTGGAATGCAACATGTCAAATTAAACTTGTGTAAATAAAATTGTCAGCATATTTTCACTTACATGTGTAGAGTTTGTTTTGGGCCTTACACACCAACTTTTAATATTTACAGGAGTAGTTCACTACCAGAATTAAAATTTCCTGATAATTTACTAACCCCCATGTCATCCAAGATATTAATTTCTTTCTTCAGTCGAAAATAAATTAAGGTTTTGAGGCCAACATTCCAGGATATTCTCCACATAGTTGACTTCAATGGTTGTCAATGGGTTGAAGGTCAAAATTGCAGTTTCAGTACAGCTTCAAAGGGCTCACGATCCCAGCCGAGGAATAAGAGTCTTATCTAGGGAAACAATCAGTTATTTTCTAAGGAAAATACAAATCACAAATGCTCATCTTGCACTAGATCAACCTCAACCATTACATAATCAAACACTTGGGCATAGGCAGAAGTACCGACCCAGTATTTACAAAGTGAACATGCAAAGAAAATCAAACGTCCTTTACAAAAAAAAATGTAAAACAGCAATGCTGGACAATTTTGATGTTAGAGGAGAAAATGAGATGGAGTTTCTTTTCGACTGAAGAAAGAAAGACATGAACATCTTGGATGAAATGGGGGTGAGTACATTACCAGGAAAGGTCTCCTACTTAGCAGACGCTTTAATCCAAAGTAATTTAAAATGTGAGGCAAAACAGAAGTAGTGCTAACAATATAAAGTTTCAAACACTGCCCAGGGGTGTGTTTCCCAAAAGCATCTTTAGCTAATTATGGTTGCAAGTTCCATTAAACTCTATTGGTAATGATGGAACTTGTGACCATGGTTGCGCAACCCAGAATATTACAAACTAGGAGGAGGAATATAATAATAACAAAACAAGAAAACAAAAACAAAACAAAACAAGAAAGTAAAAAAAAAAAAAAAAAAAAAAAGAAAGTGTTTTGCAGTATGCAGTTAAGTGCTCACGGAAAAGATAGATTTCCAGTTGTTTCTTGAATATTGTAAAGGATTCTGCATTCTGGGTATGGTTAGGAAGATCAGACCACCGGTAAGGAACAGTGAATGAAAATGTCCTGGAAATTAAAGGTAAACTGTTTTTTTTTTTTTTTTTTTTAAATGTAAACTTATCTGAGCAATAGTAATAGTACTACTTGTCTTTGCAAGCACAGGTTGATCAAATTAGTTCAGACCCCTGAACTCAAACCACTGTCATTTCAGGAACAACAAGGATGTCGAACACATTGGGTAAATGTTAAGTACACCTTCACATGTCTAGGCTAGCTCATGGATTAGGACTGTGACAAGCGAATCTATGCAAATCTACAGTGCCCCCCTTGTTTTTGACCTTAAAACCTGGAACGGACAAGAGTCATCTGTGGGGATCTCTGGGGCATCAGCAGTCTCCTCTGTGCTGTCAAACTCTGATCGCACCGGCTGCCCTTTTCGCCCGTTATGTATTCATTTCTCCTGTCCCCAAAGGTGTAAAAATGAAAAAGAGAAATTAGGAGAATAAAGTGACAGATTAATTTATTGACCAAGCATCCTCCTCTCGGCTCACACCTTTCCGTCTATCACCGCCCCAGGTGTCTTCGTTGCCAGCCGCATGTTGGTCTGACGCCAAGTGACTGAGAGGTGATGCGCGGGCAGAAACTGAGAGCGATGGTCATTCATCACGCGGGGATAAAAACCAGCACCTCTTTTCTCCTGAGACAGCAGCAGGTGATGGGAATGAGAAAATCAGGGTGATGGTTTTTTTTACGTTGTCTGGCCCATATATCCCATAATGCCGTTGGCTTTGTTAACATCAGGCATGGAAAGGGGAGCTGGGTCATCTTTTTCTAGGAGTGTTCCTGTATCCTCTTTTTGTGTGCCTTGATTATGGTGGTGTTCTCCATCTCAACCTCTTGTATATATCATCCCCTTGTCTTCCTGCTGCTTTAGGTTGATGTAGAGGGTCATGTGGTTACCACATGGACCATGGCTTGATGGACAGTATCTGTTTAATGCAGGAAAATAATGATATATCATGCTGCCAAGCTTTTAAATAATGTTTACACGTTTGACAGGTACTGCACACTGGGATAGACTTGTCTGTACAAATTCTGTTGTCAGTATTCTATTACTGCCTGATGGGAAATAAAGATTGGTCGCATTAAAGAAATGGTTCACTTAAAAAAAAAAAGTGTCATAATTTACTTACCTTTATAGGCAAAATAAAAAAAATAAAAAAAAAGCCTGTATTACGAAAGTGGTCCGTACACTTACAATGTATTCCAAGTCTTCAGAAGCCATAAGGTAGCTTTGTTTGAGGAACAAACCAAAATTTAAAGTTGGGATGTAATGGAAATTGCACCCAATCATTTCTTTAGTATTGTACTTACTATTGTAATATTTGTACATACTTGTTCAACTTCGTTCGGTCCATTGGTTGACTGGATCAATGCAGATTTGAATGAAGGGATGGGGTTTGTGAGTAAAACCAAAAAATACTTCAGAAGTCCAGAGAGAAGTCGAGTTATGATGTTTTGATTAAAAATTACAATCAGCAAAATTACAATAAGATCAATAACATGCATTTAGAAAATAGACTTGATGGTGACTTGAAGTTAATTGCTGCAAACTAACTCTCAAATCTTATCTGACTTTGGCATTTTCAAACTTGGCATGTTGCAAATGTTTACAACATGTGAGAGCCAATATAGTTTGGCATAGTTTGCAGGATTTTATCCATCAGGAATTGTTCCATGCCAAAGGGAGGCTTTCTAACCTTGGACATGGAGGTTTAGGTCAAATTCATGCTCAATCTCTCAATGAGATATATCTCAATTTAAAAAACAAAAAAACAAAAAAAAAACATTAATATAGTTATACTGACATACATATATCTTATATTTAACCAACAATAATTTAAACATTAAACTGCATTAACAATTAAAAGATGTTATTGTAGCCTAAAACAGTTTTATATACAACTGAATATTAGATCATTCTAATCCTCTGCAGCCTTGGTTATATAAGCTGAAATGGAAAATAATTTCAAAATTTGATGAATTACTATAAAAGACAAACACTTTTTAGAATATGCACTTATGAATTATGCACAAAATGAACAGGAATAAATGTTAAAAATGATTTGCATCTATGCAGGTATGCTGCACTAAAACTTTAAGCAATAGAATTTAAAAATAGTACATAGTTTTGAAGTATTTTTATCCCACTGTGCATCTAAACATCTACTATGTATTTGAATAATATTATTAAAAGTCACATTAAGAAGTCAAAGCAGAGTAAGGCAGCAACCCTCATATCTCCCACCGGGCCTCATTCATGAAACACAAGCAGAACAAATTTTTCTGTGAAACATTCGCAAAAAATATTATTACGTAATTCAACGATTAATGTGTGAATGGTTTACAGAGGATTTATAGATGAATTCGTTCTGCTTGTGTTTTATTAATGAGGTCTGATGAGTTGCCGCATTACTCCAGCAAGCATACAGAATCCGATAGCTCATGAAAGGAAGGAAGATGCCCTGCTCTAGGTTCAGCGATTTCATTTTTGAGCTGTAAGTCTAGGGATAGATGCCGAGATGTAGCAGGCGAACAGACAAGAGGCAAAAAGTTTGACATCCGCTTCTTCCGAGGTTCAATCAAGACGTGTGGCTGTAAGCAGGAGAGAGAATGAAAGAGTGTGAGTGAGAGAAAGATACCTAACCTGGCCAAGTCATGATGGATGAGTCCAATTGCACCCCCTCATCAATCAGCAAATGCTGCAGCACTGTAAAAAAAAAAAAAACACAAAATAGAAGGAGAGGGGGGAGCCCATGCAAGGTTTCAACTGAGAACAGGGAGGACGTGGTGAATGGGGGATTTTATGGGATCCATCTATTTGAATCTTCACACCCTGATTGCTTCCATTCTCTCGCAAACACACACACACATTTCATTTCCATGGATATATTGGGAATAGCATTTTGGCATACTACTCTTACTATTCCCATAGTATATACACTATCTAAACTGTCCAGTCTATGCAAATTTTGCTAAATGTATGGTAAACAACAGAACACACAGCATGGTGTTGTTTATCACAATGCAATGTGCTTGACTTGATTTTGACCAAATGCTATTTTGTTTCACAAAATAAAAAAAATAAAATGCAAAAACTGGATAAAAAAATCAAAATAATCATAATTGGACAAAACTCACATTTAACAATATCACATGACCTTTTTAAAGTTCTGTTCACGTCATTTTAACTCGGAGCGGATTTTCAGATCACATTTGACTAAAACTTACTGAGTTTCTCACATAAATAAATAGATAAATAAATAAATAAACAAATAAATAAGGATCATTTTTGTACTTTTTCCCCATCTTGTTACACTTGTCGTGTTCCTGGTCAAAAATGACCAGTCTACAAAAAATTGCTTAGAAATTTTACATTATGCTATATTATTAACAAATATTGGACTTGATATATTTATAAACTTGTTTTCTTTCAATTAGCACAGGTTTTGTATTTCTTTTTGGAACTGACTGATTGTATGCCTTATTGATATGAGCTTATGAATGAATGATGTGTGTCAATATCGGCAAAATTATTCAAAAATAATTGAAAAATAATCTGATCATAAACTCAGATCAAAAAGGTGTAAACCTAAACAATTTCTTTCATTCAGATTATTTGTAGTTTACAAGGCTGTGAAATATTGTAAATCATTTATCTAGAGGGCTATATCACTAAATTTATTAGATCCCTTATGCATCACCTTCATTAAAATGAATAAATAAATATACACAGTGAATTGCAGAAGTGTTTTAAAAGCACAGAATGTAAATTGTACTACCATGGCCTATCGCAAGATGATCCCTTTTCAAGCCATTTTGCAGGAAGGTCACTTTGCACGGTGCATCTGCTCAATAGCAATAAAAAGAGGCTCGATATATTTTCTACATGTGAAACCGTCATCCAGTAAATGGTAAAAGAGAAAATGGACCTTGTCACAAAATGGTAGCCCTTAAAGGTGAAGTTCATATGAAATCAATGCGGGTCACAGACATGAACAGATAGGAACACACAAATCAACGCGTTTATACCGGCCCTGGATGCCTGAATCCAGCTCAGCAGCCAAAGAGGACATGGCTACCGGCTGTAGATCCTGCACTGAATTACACTATAAATAAGACTGATGTAAAATTAGAGTGCTGCTTCTATATTTTAATACACTGTTCTTCACACCCCAAAACTGTTGTTGTTTGGTTGACCCATTACTGACCCATTTTGAGCTAAATGTAGCTATAACAAATTCATCTACTCACACTTATGCCAATCCAAGTCCATACTGCCCCATTTGGCATCCTAGGTATAGCATCCAGGGGAAATTTTTGACCAATTCAGCACCAAGCATCATAGCTTTTTTACATTTGTTTTTGACTGTAACATTATTTTGATTAAAAAGCATTTTCAGAAGAGTAATCCATATGACAGCACAAGTTTCTCAAAACTGCCTGACTAAAAATAGCATCCTGTGGAAGTACCATACTATAAATACAAGATACCATGGTAATGAAAGATAATTAAAAAAACAAACAAACAAATAACAACAACAACAACAACTGTATATGGCACAATTTGTTACATTAAGTTTGTGTATTGTGTTTTCGTGTATTGTGTTTTTAAAAAAGGAAAATGTTTCTCAGAAGATCGCAAACATATTACAAATTAATATATCCCACTTTATCCTGCTCTTATGTTACAACCACTCCAAGCGATTCCTTGTGTGTTCAAATCATCCAAAATTATTTGTGAAATGATTCAGACCATTTTGCAAACCTTTTTGACCGCTCCAGATGATTCAGTGTGCGACTGAGCTGTCCGAATCATTCAGACTAAATCGCAACATGATCCAGACTGTTTTGCTAACCCGTTCCACAGCTCCAAATGATTCTAATTTGTGAGTTGAGTTAGCTTCCCGAGTCATTAAGTGAATCACAAACCTATTCAAACCGCTTGATTTTGAAAAATTCATCGAAAAGAACCCAAAAATGTAATTTCTTCGCGAACTTGGTATCCAGAGCTTGGTCCTGAACATCTGACAGGATATGAGACACAACGTACCTGACGAAACTTTGCGCGGGAAAAATGTTTCTCATGTTGCTAGCCTGCAGTCTCCGGTAATCAGTTGATATGCTCAGTTTGGAAAACATCACAACATCTATTCAAGGTTTGAATGATATGAAGGTGAGTAAATGATGGGATTTTTATGAAATAACATTATAAAGCATTTTGTGAATTTGAATGAAGCCTCAGAAGGTCTTTTGACCACTTCTCGTAATGGTTAGTGTGGACCGTAAGCGTAACTTCCAAACGAGCTGTGTTGTGAAATAGGCCCACAGCCCTCAGCTCTGTCCCAGAGCTTGTTGCGGCAGGTGTCTGTGTGATTGATTGCATTGTTCTGTCCACATTTGTCCGGTAATAGCAGTGTACTTGCTTGGGGGAAAAGTTAAAAATAAAAAGTTTGATTCCGGACTAGGATACTGAAGCTGTCACCTTGAGGTTTTGATAAGTTTGTCTCTCATGGATTAGGTAAATAAAGGAATCTCATGTGTAATTGGTTAAATTCACCTTGTCAGTAGAACCCTGTTGATGGTTATTGATGTGAGGATCAAAATATTGCACATTTTTTTAAGACAAATTTATAGGCAGCTCTCGTGATGTGCAGTTTGACAAGCCATACTTAGCTGAAAGCTCATAAACGTTATGCATACTAATTGTTATTTTTCTTAAATTACATCAATTTTTATTTGATTCAAATAAAAATCATTAATATAAATTATATTATTCAAATAGGCTCATTCTATTTAGTTTTTTAATTATTTATAGAAATTTTAATGTAATTGCAAGGTTGCACTTAATGCAAATGAGAAGGGGCCAACTGCTGTTGTTATTGTAGACATGTATCTTGCATCTTTCACAGTTAGATACAGCTATATTAGCAACCAATATCCCTGAGACACATGAAAATCTCCAGCGATTCAGTCAGTGTTCGTGCTCCGGAAGTTGCTTATGCAACACTTAAACTAAGTTGTAACTTACGCATGGCTGATGCAACCAAGGTCATAAAGGTAGAAAAAAGAACACCTCATCTTCAAAAACATTTGCTTCACTTTGACTGTGACCCAGCATTATAACTCTTCAAAACATAAAGTGATTCAACCGATGGGAAAACTATCAACACAAGAAGTTCATCAAGTGTTTTGGAAAGGCAGTAAGTCCGTCTGTCAGCACTTAAACTTAATAGATAGCTCAATGAGGAATCAATCTCAGTGCTCCAGGGCTAGATGAGCTGTATACGGCCCAGACCTTCATATTCCACTCACTTTCACTGCCCACTCACCTTTGAATGTCAGCGATCACTTACAGTTATTTATGACTGTCTCTCTATTCAACCGCTTACGAAATGACACAAGCCATAAATTGCTACTGTATTTGTAGAGACGGAAAAAGGTAATAAGGCCTGTCATGGAGATTAATTTATTTTATTGGCACCAAAGGACGTCAATGTATTTTGGTTGGGAGTGTTTTGTATGACTAGTTTTTCATGCAAATGAAGTACACATGCAGGCTGTCATGTTGAAATTATTAATGTATTTATTTAAAAAAAAAATAATAATAATGCATTATTTTTATTTTATTTTCTATCAAATAAATTACATTGTAATGTATTTCTGATTTCTGAAGGATCACATTACATTGAAGTTACAGTAATTATTCACATTTTAAAATCTTAAAATACAGTTATTTGTAAATTATAATAATAAATAATAAAATTTCACACTATTACTGTTTTAATAAGATTAATAATGAAGATTTAATCTTAAAAATCCAGTCTTTTACTGGTGTATACTGTATATATAAATAGCCATTTAAAAATATATATAAAAAATATCTAAATATAACAATATAATGTTAATAAATGTTTTTGTGCATGTGTACTCTACATACCTTTACATACATGCAAACTAGTTTCTGCTTCAAATACATTTAAATTCTGGATTTTTTTGGTTATTTTGAGATCCTTTTGGGATTAGGCAAAAATATAGCCTACAATTTAGTAAATTGTGTCACTTGGTCGCTCCCAAATGTCAGCTGTTGTGTGTCAACTTTGCTGCACTTGACTGCACAGATAACTGTTTTATCAAAAGAAAAAAGTGAACCGTCACTGAATTCATAAGTTTGGGGATGGTGACGGCAAGGAAAAAAGGGAAAGTTAGAGGCAAAAAAGAAAAAAGTTGAAAACCAACATAGGTGCAAGGAGGAAGAAGACGACAGTGAGAATAAAGAGACGTAATGTGATAAACCAGAGTCACGAATGAAAAGCTGTTTCGCGTGTCTTATCAGAAACACACCTGCGTCGGTGACAACTGTGTGACAGCAGCGCCGTGATAAATGAGTGTATTTAAATAGCAAATGAGGGATGAGACAAACACATGAAGGTCATTGGCGTACGTCTAAAGCTGAACCCTGTTACCCCCGTTATAATTGCTCTCACATAACGTTCTTCATGAATATTAAGCGGGATTTAATATAGACACACCCCCTCCACTCCCAAAAATATGGCATCAAAATTCAACAGTAATCTTATCTCGACATCCTTTTACATCTAAATGCTTTTCTATTTGCATAAAGCAACAAGAGGGTCAAGTACCTTCTTCTTGCGTTAAGATAAATGACACTTTGATTGTTGCTGAACACTTATATGTGCAACTCACAGAAAAAAGAAAGAAAAAAAAAGCGTCCATGTAACAGTTCACCTCCGAATCAAAAGGAAAGGGAGACAAGACACACAATTTTGCATATATATATATATATATATATATATATATATATGTGTGTGTGTGTGTGTGTGTATAAATGAAGACAGAAATGATAAAAAATACAAACTGATTCAAAATATTAATAAATCCATAAAAGTATCACAGTGATACTAAAATAAGATTCACACATGAACAGATGCTATAATTATTATAACTATTATTATTAAGAATACTGATATTTTTAATATACTAATATGATATATGAAAATGTAGTTGCTCATGTTTAAACGGGCTAATTCTATTTGATTATCTGAAACTATTCTTGACATGGTTTCTTGAGTTACATTATGTAATGATGATTAAGAAAAGAGAGATAGATTTACAAATGCACTTGATGACATAACCAGATGACAGTTTATTTTTATTTATTTATTTTTTTGTTGTTGTTGTTTTTTAAATTGTTTTACTAGTAGTTTTTTTTTTTCAGCTGTTACGCCAAGATTGATTAATTATTTGGTTCTCAATTATTAACTTTTTATTACTTTTTTATTACTAGTTTCCAAGCAGTTCCAAACAAACAAGCAGTTTTAGTAGCATAAATCCTCTAAATTATTATTAATGTGTGCTGCAAGTTGACGTCTTTTTTTTTTTTTTTTTTCTCATGTTGCACATAGTCGGAGCATAAACTTCTTCAAGGACAGCTTCTCAGACAGAAACTTTGTCATTCACTGGCTTCACCTCTGTATCCCAATGAACATGGAACACGACTGCCATTCATTTACACATCAGGGTCAAATTCTCAACTCAGAAAGCATTCATGGAAGGTATAAGAAATCAAAGTGGCTTTTTAGCGTGTGTAGCACGTCAGTATTAGATCTAGACATTTACAGAAAACATTTACAGAGTTATTTGTGCCACAAAACTGCAGTAAGTTCCAGCAGTAACACGGGTGGACGGGCAGCAAATCAGGCAAGATAACACTGAAACAGCCGATATTCTGTGGGGACTTTTGAATAAAACAACATACAGTGACAAAATTTCAAGACGGCCAACCAGCTAGCAAAAAAAAAATTAAAAAAATACATGGACGGAACCAAAACAAATCACTTTTAAAGGAATAGTTCATCCAAAAATGACTATTTGCTTAACATGTTTGCACCCTCAAGCCATCCGACATGTAGATGGCTTTATTTGTTTCTTCATCAGAACAGATTTGGAGAAATTTAACATTACATAAGTAGCTCACCAACTGGATCCTCTGCAGTGAATGGGTGCCATCAGAGTCTTAACAGCTGATAACAACATTACAATAATCCACTCGACTCCAGTCCTTCAATTAATGTCTTGTTAAGTGAAAGGATGTTTTTTTAACTTTAAACCATTGTTTCCAGCTAAAATATGAGTCCTCTATTCATAATATTGCTATGCAGTTAAAATGTCATCTTGTCTGAATCGGACGACATTTTCATTTTTGGGTGAAAAATTCCTGTAATGTAGTTGCATTCATCATCTTAAAAAAAAAAAAAAAAGTTAAACAGTTTAGGTGTTAGAGACAATTTTCACTCAAATTAGTAGTTAATTTCACAAATAGTTATGATATGGCAAATAATATTCAAATAATACGTTTAAAGCCTTATACACACTGCACGATATTCAGCTGTCCCAGACAAAAGATTTGCATCATGAAACAATCGTGGCGATTTCTGTGATTGTGGCTTCTAAGTGGTGGCCCTATGTCGTACTGTGAGAGGGGTTCAAAGACGGGCAGTTTCACAGTCTTGCGACCAAAGATAGCCTACGATCATTTTCTGAAAGTGTCAGAAATGCAGCATGATCACTGCACAGTGTGTTTGCTGCTACAACCCATGTTTACTTACAGCCAGAAAAAACGCGACATGAAATGGCGTGTTGATCAACGCAACATTGAGCTAAAATTTAAAACTGCTTACCTTAAACTCTTTTAACTTCCTCTTTCACAGCTTCTTCTTTCTTCAACAAACATAAAAAGTACCATGCTTTTTTTGTTTATCATTAGCACAACGTTTTATTCTTCAATAGTAACTTGTGTCGTAGTGTACGAGTCAATAGGTGTCATCATCGTACAGTCTGCAATGCATACACGTCCCACCCAAGTTTGTAAGATCCATGTTGCACGTTGTGATTATAGGATTGCTAAAACCATGCATTGTGTAGAAGGCTTAAGAGATTTTTAATCTTCTAAATAACATGCACCACTAAATATTTTATAACAAGTTTGGAAATGTTTTAAAAAGCGATTATATTAATTTAATGTTGTCTTTAAAATAATATTTTATTTGTTTATTATAATATTAACAGTGAGCCAAAGTTTTAATTTTAACTCATCCTTACTTTTTAAAGGACATGTAATGCACTTGAGTCTCTTTTTTTAAGGGATAAGCCTCAAACACTTTCTGAAAGTAGCACATGACAGTACAAACATTTGGTTGAATCTGGCATTGCAATAATCGACACTTCACAAAATCTAAATATCAATAGCTGCATTCAAATGCCTGTTTTTGCATATTGACCTCCGACACCTGGGTGGCAAACTGTACAATGACATCTATTTTCTTTTTCCGTTGAGATACAAGGACACGTTAATCTGTTGACGTGCAGACAGGCAGCAAGCAACCCCTAAACTCGTTCCTGAATTAGCGGTGCAACTGCCGCTGTCATTTATAAAGAGATGTGTAAAAGTCAAACGCATTTCTTAAAGTAGAGGCATTTTAACTGCATCAATTATTCATTTGGCTGCTTTAAATTATTAATCTATTCATAAGGAGACTCAATTATACTCTGAAAACAGAAGCTGAGCCTGTACACGATTTTCTTTTTTTTTAAGAGATGACCTACATTAAGAAGCGTTCATGTTCTTATTATTTTATCTTTGTAGCATAACGCTATTCACCGCATTTATAATGCATCTCTCATGATGAAAATAAAGACATGCCTTATGAGGCAGAGGGAAGAAAATGCATTTTGTATAGGCCACGTATACTTGTTTTCCTGTAATATACCATTCTTTACTGTATGGGACTATTATCATTAATTTAAGATGTTTTTCTTTGCTTCCATATGTAAGAGTCATCTGTGATTCATACTCCATGGTTAAACATCGTATGGCTCTATTGTGTGGTTGGCCTCATTCAACACTAGAAATTAAAATGTTCACTGGGCATTTATATATTCAGTTTCATTATAAATATATATGTATGGTAATTTTAATGCATAGTGTAAAATCTGCTTCAGACCATTTGGACTGAATAATGAATATTCAAGTTTTCTGAAACCAATCAACTCAACAGCAGCAAAAAGGGTGGCTTGCTAAATCTGCTTGTTTTTGGATTAGATGATTTCTCAAACATTAAATTTAATGCTAATATACATGTTACGTGCCTTACTGTAATGAAGCTGGCTTACTTGTCATGTTTGAAGAACAGTTATTTTATTTGTCAATATTATGTGTAAGTTCAAAAGAATGTTTATTTGCATTATAACTTCTGACTCTTAAATCAGGGTTAATTTTATTTACTATTAATTAATTTTGATGATTTGCAAACATTTCATTTTTATTTCATCATGTACATGCTGTGCTATCTCAGGGGACTTCACACAAAGACACCCAAAAACTTTGCTGTTTCGAGACACTTCAGAACACATTTCTGCAATTTTCAGTCATTTGTTTTAGTACATTCCAAACTACAGCCAACACAAGCTAACCTTAATTGAAAAACCTTAACATTTCTCAATGTGGACACAATGCAATCATTAATAGAATTTCTGTCAAAACTCAACAAACTGTCAATAGGACCAGTTATTACAAACACAATGTCCAACATGCTTGCTACACAGTATCCACAATCACAAGTTGCTTCACAACTAATTGTTTGGTGGTAACTGGGGCATTCTCCATATAACCTGCATGCGTCTGAAGATGAGACAATTTTTTTTTATTTGGAGCTCACCGCACTGATAATGCCAAACCTATTATGCAAATTGGCAAAGTTGGTCTTTTGAAGAATAAAGCATTTTTCAAAATTCATTTGGCTTGCCTGATTAAGGAATTAGAGCTGTGGTTTTGGGTGGGAGGGGGTTTTCACCCCAGTGAGTTCCACAGTCTGTTAACTGTGAACAATGTAGCATTTTTAAGAGTAATTTCACAGATTTTCTCTCTGAAGCAATAAGAGCGGTAACTGGGTCTGAACCTCTTACACTGTCTGGACTGAAATGACAGGAATTTTCAACGTGAAAAATAAGTGTAATACAATTAATCAGGCAATCATTACCTTGATAACCACCGTTCTTTGATGTTTCAGACAGTCTCAGTGTTTATTCCTGCATAACTTCAATAATTGGATATTTAACATTGCCAAATAACACTCTTAGCAACTTGATAAGATTTTCTGAAGGTAATACCAGTGCAGAAAAAGAATAGAGTTGAGGTTTTCTGTAAGTTTTAGGTTTTTTTGTCATTGCTTGTTTATTTTTTGCAAAAATATCAATCTTTCTGACAATCAAAATTTGTATTATTGTTATGGTTGCTGCTGTTTTATTTCAAGCAATTAAAAAGTTATCAATCTCAAAATATCTTGCAATGTCAGCTTATTTTCATAACTCTTGATCACAATATCATGTTCATAATCTTGCATGTTTTTGAAACATCGTAATATTAATTTCAGTGAAAGAATTGTATACTATATAAAAAATCAACCTTAATAATTAACAATGTAAATTCTGGATCTAGAAGCAGCACTGGTAAGAACCACTGTCTTGTGGTGTCAAACTTCAAAAATTCAAAATTCAAATTCAGAAATGTCTAATTGGAACATTTATTTTAATAAGTGGAAAGCAAGGTTGAATCTTAAAAACATTAAGATTAATTAACATTAACATCTTGTCAGTGTTGGATGTGGTGTGACAAAAAAAACCCAAAAACTTAAAATAAGACATGACATGAGTGCGTCTACAGCATGTGAATCAGGATACATTTTCTTCCACTTGAGACTTTATAACAAATATTCTGGTTTATGTAGAGATGTCCATCATTCCCTAGAGAGTTTAAGATGTATTTTATGTAGTGCTTGATCAAATGGATTTCATGTCTTTGAGTTTGTGACTTTCACCTCTGCTGGAGGCCTGATAATCAGAAATTCACACTGTGAGACTCTCTCGTTCTTTGGTATCACGCTATCATGTTTGTTTCTGTATGTATAAAGTTTTGTATTGGCCCTCGGTCTTGTAGTAATTGAATCTTTGTGCAGAGACAGAAAGAAATAGAGAGATGAAGTTTGAGACTGGTGGCTTATTCCCAGAAGGCAGTTGTGCCCCGTGTCGCAGCCACAGTGTCGCCAAACCTCTCTCTGACATTTGAGACCTCAGTGCACTCACTTACAGGTCTACATCTACACATACATGCCTACAGTAAATCAAGTAGAACAGTTATTAGAGACTAGATTTTCTGAAGAAAACTTGAGAGGTGCTTGCCTTTGCAAAACTCACTCCTGCAGTTCACAGGTGTTGTGGGTCTTCGCTTAATGGCCCATTCAACAGAGCCACCTCAAATCTTGACATTCTGGTCTCTGGATATGGCTCTGGTCCCTCGTTCAATGTAAGTCTGTTGTATTTTTTTAAATTTTCATCTTTTGGTTGCTTATAAAAGTAGTGCAAAAATAAAAAAATGACTTTGGTTAATTAAGAGGTTAATTCAAATGCCCGATCCCAAGTGTTAATAGTAGTAGAACCTTATGAAACAAATAACAAACTCTAAGCAAGTACGACCACTTGAACAAAGCTTGGAAAACTTGGATGAAATCGCGAAATTCAGTCATAAAAATGGAATTTACTGTCATGGAATTTGCAAAATTTTGAATCGATACATCAAAAGTAGGTCAGTACACTTGAATCAAAGAGCAACCTAGTGTCTGTGAATATAAAGCCACAAAAATATGACAGAGATGGACTTTGGTTGTATGCTAATGTTTACTATTCCTTGCAGTCTGACATTTTGGAGCATAACAATGTAGCTTATATGTACTTGTGTAGAATCCTTTGGACTTATTTTATTCACATGTTGGGTGTCAATGCAATAAGACTTGGGTAAAAGTTGTGATTCGAAGTATACCTGGAAAACAAAAATATATGTTCCACTTCACCGTAGTTCTTTTAGACATCCTTATTCTTGAGGAATCTACAGGTTAGTGGTTGTAAAGCATTGGAATGATTGCTCTTAATCTCTAATGTTGCATAGCTTGAATTTTTAGAATTTGGTCTTTTGATTTCCATAGTACTCAAAATGAAGTTTGGCTTCCTAAAGTCTCAGTGTTTGTGTGGGTCAAGAGTCAACCATAGAGGTCTAGTGAATGCAGTATCTTCTGGAGATTTCTTTTCATTTATAGAGGGAAAAGAATCAAGACTGAGGGCTGAACAAAGTTGTGTTAGAATCCATAAACCTCAAGCTACAAGACCAAGAGATAGTTAGAGAGTAGTACATTTTCAAAACCCTGTTTGTCTAACCCACTTTCTTCTGGTATTATTCGTGTTTCAATCCCCATTTGAGGTTGTTGTTTTTTTCCGCATTCCCATGTATTTCATCATTTAGAGACAATAGCCCAACACTCCTACAGCTTGGATGAGTTAGTCTATTGAAAAAGTAAAACAAAAATCAAATTACCAGGGGAATAAATGCCGAGCCAAGCAACTGCCATTGAGATGAATAGAATTTCTAACAGATAACTCCAAGTATTATAGACCTCCTTGGTCTTAAATTCACCCCGTCACACTACATTCCCCAATCATAACTTACACAACGCCTTCCCAACCTCTAGGGAATCATTCCACCTTTGGTCCTTTTCATCTGGGAACTGGAGAAATGAGTTTCAGATCAATAACTGGAATGACAACGGATGTACACTAGTGGTGGGATGGGTTTAGGTCTTTATTAGAGAGTCATTTACCAACGTTGCGTCACCGGGCGTGCGTTTGGAGGGCGTAGG
Source organism: Barbus barbus (assembly GCF_936440315.1). Lineage (NCBI taxonomy): Eukaryota > Metazoa > Chordata > Actinopteri > Cypriniformes > Cyprinidae > Barbus > Barbus barbus. The sequence goes on from NC_136737.1 coordinate 18,687,460, forward strand.
GACCCGGAGGGGTGACACTGAGCCGACAGACTGAATTTGTTGAGTCAGTGGAGCAGAGAAATTGTCTGATAAATGAAATTGAAACAGCCTCCCTGCTCAGTGTTCCTTATTCTCTCCATCTCTCCAATGCACTCAGGATTTTCTTTTGACTTTTCGCTCCAAATACCGTGTTGCTAGTTGGATGCTGCAGAAATACGAAGGGACTTGTACAGAGGCCTGTAGTTGCAGTGAAAAACTGACAAGCGTGGAAGCCATGGTAGAAATTAAGATGTCTTGATGTCATTACGCCTGCAACTGGACTCTCAGAGGTATCATCTACACAGAGTTTTTGGGCATGTTGCACAGTTATCCGATTTGCATCCGTGAATTCCTATTTCAAAGCCATACACCATCAATTTCTTGACTTATTAAATTTGAGTTAATTGAGTCTTTTAAATCCCCCTTTTGATATTGAAAGTGATTTTGGGCAGGTTGCATCATTAGCTAACTCATTTGCGTCTTTTGCATTAATGCAAAATATGCTGCTAATTTCTTGACAGTTTTTTTGGTGTATTTTTATTGATTCCTTACTGGACACACACACACCGTGAACACACACCCGGAGAAGTGGGCAGCCATTTTATGCTGCGACACCTGGGGAGCAGTTGGGGGTTTGGTGCCTTGCTCAAGGGCACCTCATTCGTGGTATTGAGGGTGGAGAGAGCGCTGGACATTCACTCCCCCAGCCTACAATCCCTGCCGGCCCGAGACTTGAACCCGCAACCTTTGGATTACGAGGCCGACTCTCTAACCATTAGGCCACGACTTCCCTTCCTTGCCATGGCTTGCATAGTTGAGGTCACTTAATTTCTGGCAATATTGTCGACTTGATTGCATGGATACTATTTGAACTGAACTGAGCTGGACGATGACATCACTGAATCAATGATGAATTTACTTTAACTGGAAAATTGAGTTTACTATCATCCTCTTGCATTATCGACACACTGTTTTCCTATTTAATACTGTAAAGCTGCTTTGACACAATCTGTATTGTATAAAGCACTATATAAGCACTATATATACGCGTATCTTGTCAGTGTGTGCACTTGCTTGGCCATTTTTAGTTGATAAACAGGAAAGTGGGTCCAGCTGAATTGAAATGGTGATTTGTTGGATTGGTATAAAAAAAGGTTATTATACCGCGGCAGCCGTCGTGTGAAGCCCTCTTAGTGTGAAGACCGAAGAGTGTAAAGACCATCAACTCTACCGTGCGACTCCACCGGGCAGGGACACCGGCAAGGGATAGAAGTATCGCTTTTTATTTGAGTTTTTTCATTTATATGTTTATTATTGAAATGTTGTTATATGCATGTGTCAATTTTATTTCATTTCTTTATTTTCTTAAATATGTGGGTATATAGTATTTATAGAGTTGTAACTTTTAGTTTTAATTACTTTTTCTTATTCGTAAGTCGCTTTGGACAAAAGCGTCTGCTAAATGACAAAAGTAAGTAAGTAAAAGTAAGTACTTTTGGACTACCATTTGATATCAAAGCTACTAGCTTTATCCAACCGCATTCATAGTTTTGGTCATATTGCTCAGTTACCTGATTTGCATCTTCTGCACTGATGAATTCCTACTTCAAAGCCATACACTACCACTCTCTTCATGTTCTTACTACTTTAGTTTGTGTTAAAAGATTATAGTTCACTCCAGAATTAAGATTTCCTGATAATTTACTCACCCCCATGTCATCCAAGGTATGTATTTCTTTCTTTAGTTGGAAAGAAATTAAGTTTTTTAAAGAAAACATACCAGGATATTTCTCCACATAGTGGATTTCAATGGGAGCCAACGGGTTGAAGGTCCAAATCACAGATTCAATGCAGCGTCAAAGGCCCCTACACAATCCCAGCCAAGGAACAATGGTCTTATCTAGTGAAACAATGTTATTTTCTAAAAAAAAAATAAAAATGTTTATACTTTTTTAATCAGAAATTCTCATCTTGTACTAGCTCTGCGATGTGCGTCCACGACTTCACACTTTAGGTAATCACACTGGTCAGGTCAGGTTTTTTCTTAGCGGAAGAGAGTTCACAAGAGTTAAACATCCAGGATACGCACATGAACGGACCATTTTAAACTATAAAATGACAAAAAGACATATTTCAGTGTCATTCTACATACAAAAACTTTTGAACGGTCCTCCTTGTAAACGCTGGGTTGGTTCTTCCGCCTACTTGACCTTTTCCACATAACTACACAATGCATGAAGTCGTGGAGGTGCATAGAATAGCTAGTGCTAGACGAGCATGTGTGGTTAAAAATATATATATATTTTTTTTAGAAAATTACCAATCGTTTCACTAGATAAGATTCTTATTCCTCAGCTAGGATCATGTAGAGCCCTTTGAAGCTGCACTGAAACTGCAGTTTGCAGTTTTTCCCTGGTGAAGTCCACTATGGAAAAATCCTGAAATGTTTTTATTAAAAACCTTAATTTCTTTTCAACTGAAGAAAGACAGAGATGAACATCTTGGATAGCATGGGGGTGAGTAAATTATCAGGAAATTTTAATTTGGGAGTGAACTAATCCTTTAATTGAGCCTTTAAGTCCATCATTTGATAGCAGAGATACTAGATACAGTACACTGCTTTCAGAGTTTTTGGGCACATTTGATGGCTACCTGATTTCAGTCTTATGCATTATTGAATTCCTAATTAAAAACCATTTATTGCCTGTTTTCTACACATTCTTACTGCTTTGGTTCGTGTTCTTTAGGTACGTAATTTGATACCAAAGGTACTAGCTCTGTCCCAAAGATTTACTTGATGTGGACTTAATGCCCTGTGGCTTTTTTTTCAATTCTGTGAAGTCCACGAAGTGGTAGGGTGTCCCCTGTGTGATTTAATGATTCAATAGGGTGCCCCCGAGTTCCCTCTTTATGCCCTTGAAGTACCCTAAATGTGTCCTTTTTTGAAGTCTGTACTAGTGTGGAATGCATAAATCTATCTCCTATCAACATCAACACCTACATCCCAGTGTGAACTGACCAACGGGCAGCGGGTGCCATTTAAGCCAGGACAAAGGATTTATAATGTGAATTTATCTCCACTTTATTTATTAAATGTACTCTAGTAGTCTGTACTTGTTTGTTCTACCTTTCAAAAAAATACCCTAATATAACCAGGACACATCTGATCTGCTTTAGTGTTGCTATTGCAACTGCAACATTTAGAACATCTGTTAGTAGGTCAAATTTTTTACATTGAAAACAAGTCTAGGTCTCATTGCATCCGAACATCTGATGTTTTTCATTGCAACATAGTTTTCATTATATTTTATTGGCTTGAGTATTTATAAATTAGTTTTGCTATAACTAAAGTATATATAATATAGGTCCTAGCATTTTTTTTATTGTGAGGTGCTTTCAGCTGGAGTGATGAGAATGTCACAATGCAAAACATCTCAATAGTCCTAAAAATAGGCTGATTTTTCTTGTTTCATTTCAAATTGTGAAATACGGCCTGAACATGTTCTTGACAGGTGTTGTGAAGTTCTGCAGCTTTTTAAAGTCTCCATCTGGTTGTTCCCACTGAATTTGTCAGTCACTGGTGTTACTATAAATTATGTGGGAGGAGTTGATCAAATGTTTTGATTAATATTTTAGTGGAGCTGGCCTGTGATTTCAGAATATTTGAAAAATGGTTTAATGGATTAATGTTGAAACTACAAGCATTAGAGGTTTCGGTTGAAGGAAATCCACTCAAACATAGCACACATAGCAGATCTGATTGGAGGGTGGGGAAATAGCTGCCAAGGTGTGCTGGTTTATTGCACAACTGGAATTGATGTCGGGCGTCTCGGTATGTAAAACTTTAATCGAATTGTGGGTACAGCGCTGGTCCACGACATTACATGACATAAATTCAGCTCTATAAAACTATCAGGTGAGAGTAGTGAAGGTTTACAGTATATGTAGAAGCTTCCAAAAAACTTGGAGGAGTTTTTGTCATAGTCTCAGATAGATCAGAATCAGAAAGAGCTTTATTGCCAAGTGTGTTTGCACACACAAGGAATTTGTCTTGGTGTTATGAGCTTCCAGTACAGAAAGTACAAACATAGTGCAGACAACATATAATTAAGGTGATAAAGAACACTAATGAAGAGAATATACAATAATTAAGAATAACAATAGTAATAAAAATAAAAATATACAGAAAAGAGACATGACCATAGACAGAACTTTGAATGTGCATGTGTCCTATGAACAGATGAAGGTTTGATGAGTTATTTACAGATGTACAGTACCGGGGTGTGTTATGTGTTGTTCAGGTGGGATACGGCCTTGGGGAAAAAACTGTTCTTGTGTCTGGCTGTTCTGGTGCTCAGTGATCTGTAGCGCCGGCCAGAGGGCAACATTACAAAGAGAGAGTGAGCTGGGTGTGAGGGGTCCAGAGTGACTTTCTTAGCCCTTTTCCTCACTCTGGAGGTGTAAAGTTCTTGGAGGCTGGGCAGAGGGGCACCGATAATTCTCTCAGCAGTCCTAACTGTCCGTTGTAGTCTTCTGATGTCTGTTTTGGTAGCTGAACCAAACCAAACAGTTATAGAAGAACATAGGACAGACTCGATGATTGCAGAGTAGAACTGTTTCAGCAGCTCCTGAGGCAGGTTGAACTTCCTTAGCTGGCGGAGGAAATACAGCCTCTGCTGGGCCTTTTTCGCAATAGAGTCAATGTGATTGTCCCACTTCAGGTCCTGGGAGATGGTGGTGCCCAGGAATCTGAATGACTCTACTGAAGTCACAGTGCTGTTCATGATGGTGAGTGGGGGGAGAGCAGGGGGGTTTCTCCTGAAGTCCACTATCATCTCCACAGTTTTGAGCGTGTTCAGCTCCAGGTTGTTAAGACTGCACCAGACAGCCAGCTGCTCAACTTCCTGTCTGTAAGCAGACTCGTCACCGTCCTTGATGAGGCCTATGACTGTAGTGTCGTCCGCAAACTTCAGGAGCTTGACAGAGGGGTCCTTTGATGTGCAGTCATTCGTGTAGAGGGAGAAGAGCAGTGGGGAGAGAACGCAACCCTGAGGGGCGCCAGTGCTGATGGTGAGAGTCCTGGATGTGAGTTTGCCCAGCCTCACTAGCTGCTGCCTGTCTGTCAGGAAGCTGGTGATCCACTGACAGATGGAGGAGGGCACAGAGAGCTGTCTCAGTTTGTCTGAGAGAAGGTCAGGTATGATGGTATTGAAGGCCGAGCTGAAGTCCACAAATAAGATCCTTGCATAATTCCCAGGTTTGTCGAGGTATTGCAGGATGTAATGCAGTCCCATATTGACAGCGTCATCCACAGACCTGTTTGCTCTATAGGCAAACTGAAGAGGATCCAGCAAGGGTCTAGTGATGTCCTTCAGGTAGGCCAGGACCAGTCTCTCAAGTGACTTCATGACCACAGACGTGAGTGCGACAGGTCTGTAGTCATTAAGTCCAGTGATTTTGGGCTTTTTGGGGACGGGAATGATGGTGGAGCGTTTGAAGCAGCAGGGAACTTCACACAGCTCCAGAGATCTGTTGAAGATTTGTGTAAAGATGGGGGCCAATTGGTCAGAACAGACTTTTAGACAGGCAGGTGAAATACTGTCTGGTCCTGAAGCTTTCCTAGATTTCTGTTTTCTGAAGACCCGGTTCACATCCTCTACACAGACTTTAAACGCAGGTAGAATGGTGGGGGAGGGAGTAAGGGGGGTTGCAGGGGGGGAGGTGAATGTGTGAAGTGCAGATCAGAGCAGGTGCTGGGTGTCAGTCTGGCCTTTTCAAATCTGCAGTAAAACACATTGAGATCGTCAGCCAGTTGTTGATTCTCCACAGACTGTGGGGGTGGTGACTTGTACATGGTGATGTTCCTCAGACCAGATAACACTGTTGAAGCAATTGCAAGTGTAAGGTGTGAAGGAGGTTGATTTAGTTGTCTCCACCTTAACTTGGACATTTGTGGTCTTTTGGGGCTAGTTCTCTAAACGATTAAGCTAAACAGCTGAAATGAAGGTTGCAGTAAAGATTACTGCCCTAGAAGGCTCTACAAATAAAGTCTTGTTGATTCTAATTAACTTTTAACTGGTCACCTTCAATTTTCTTAAGAGTAAAACAATTTTATTGTTAAGGTTTTAGATGTGTTTTAGTCACAATCATGCTGGTTTTAGCTTGGCTACATTGTTCAGTTCCTGCAATAATAACAGGCTTAACCACTTAATAGTAAAATACTTCTATTATCCAACAAAAATAGTTTTTGAAAGACCATTAAATTTAAAGTTAAATTTAAGCTTTTCCAAACAGCACTGAGCTAGTTATCAGTAAATCAGGTACAGGTATCAGGTTGTAACTGCATCGCAAATAGCAAATGTTGTTTAAAATGGATTTATATGGAGTCCAATTTAAGTCCGCTATCCATATGCCATTCACATACCCAGGGCTTGACATTAACAGCCACCAACCCGCCAGATGCGGCTGGATTTCAGCAGTGGCGGGTAACACATTCTAAACGCATTCATGCTACATTTCAGTGTAAATGCATCTGAATGCCACTCCAGTCACTTTTGTTTCTTCTGCAGTGGAAATATTTTTTTTATACCAATTTAATTAGATTGGTAACCGTCCTATATTGTATTATTATATTAAGTGAAATTATTAATAAAATTAAAGAATTTGATATGAAAGACGATGCATGCATTTAGGGAAAAATGGTCTTTAAATAGGCCAAAAATTACCTAGAAATCAATTTAAATACATTTTTGTATGCAGCATTAAGTCATATAAAACATAATTTCCCAACACCAAAATTGTGGCCATTAAAAATGAGTGGATAGCAAATTTGGAAAACGTCTAACAACAGTGGCTGGTGAGCAAAAAAGTTATGTCAAGCCCTGCACATACCACTTATCAAACAAGAACCATGATATTACCATGTTTTGGGACGTAGACTATAGTTTTTTTTTTTTTTAATGCCTTAAATTATCATGCAGATGCAATGGTATATATTATAAGAAAAGAACCATGCTATTACCATAACTGTATTTTGCTGTAACCACTTTTTTTTTTTCCTTGAGAATGAAATGCATAAAACAGAAATTCGATATAGAAAGGGACAGACACACTTCCTCTTCTACCACCCACAGTGCAGGGTTGGCGTCAAATGCTGGAAGACTATCTGCCACAGACCCGCACCCCTGGCGTCTCAAATACAGCTCACCACTCAACATATCGAGCGTCTGACTGCCGTGAGAGTAGCTAACATATCATGAACACACACACACACACACAAACCAACATTTCAGTCTCTCATTGCTGCAAACCATTACCGTGCTGCATAGCCTCTCTACCCTTCATTACACTAGAGATCTCTACAGACCGCCGTGTGACATATTGCATGTTTGTTCACATGTCTTCTACCTTAACGTGCCCGATTCAGACGTATTTATCAGACGCGGGCTACAATTACTGGCAGGACCAGCAAGCAAAAACCACCTGCTCAAAAGAACCCATCAATCCCAGACCAAGATGTATTCATCAAAAGTATTTAGAGCGTCAGTGAAAGTAGAGAGGATGTAGAGGCTAGACAGAGAACGACGAAGATGAGGATGAATCTCAACTCACATTCACAAAGCCATTACTGGGCAATCTGCCCCTGCAATTTCTACAATCTCGCCCAATCAGACCCTGGCGTGGTACGGGAGAGCTTCATGATGACTCACATTGCTAATGTGAAGATGAGTTTCTGCCCGGGGGCGGGAAGATGTTCCAGACATCTAAACGTCTCTGATCTGGAGTGTTGTTTTGGCTGGGAATCAAGAGAAGCTCATTTATTTTAAATTGACTTCAAGCGGCTCTTGATTGCCAGCCAAAACAACAATTGTTGATGTTAAATAAGTTTTGGCAAAACAAAGACTCAGCAGTACGCAGATAATAAATATTGTCTATAGTGTGGTGGTGTTTGGTCTCAGTGGACCTTAGTGTGGTGTTTTTTTAATTTGCGAAAGTTCATTAAAAGTGATTGTTTGGTTTTAAAGCCCTAAGTCACATCCAACTCATAATCAAAGTTTTCTGAAGTTGCTCGTCCTCTGGATATTTTTTGGATTGTATTTTGTACATCTCTCATCTTGTATAAATGCACATTTATTCACATTTAAATATCCACAAACATTCAATTAAAGCAATAACTATCACAGTGGTAGTATCTTTGTTAGATAAACTAGATAAAAAGATAGAGAGAAAAAAAAAAAAGGAAGAACCATGTCAAGAAATGGGCTACTGCTGTGCCAATGGCCCTTCAACATGAAGAATAAACTAACCTAGTATTTCTGTATTTTTTGGAGCAAATTAGAGTCTGGACATGTTTTACTATTCTCATTACAGACTCTTAAAACACTGAATCTCTTAAAAAAATAAAAGTTCTTTGTGATTGATAGTTCCATGAAGAACCTTTAAAATTCACACAAAGGTTCTTCAGATTAAAATATTCTCACTGAGGAAAAAAATAAAGGTTCTTTTTAGAACTGTTCACTGAAAGGTCCTTGGGGAACCTAAAATGGTTTATTGCATCGCTTCAGTCGCCCAATTAAAAATCAAAGTGTTCTTGTTTTTCTTCTGGAAAATGTTTTTTTTCTTGTTTTTTTCGTGTTTTGTACGTATATCATCTTGCGCATTCGTTTACATTTAAATATCCACAAACATTCAATTAAAGCAATAACTGGTGGTCTCTTTGTTAAACTAGTATCTTATGTGCTATTGTTTGCTAGTAGTTGCTATTTAGTGTTTTTATTTATTTATTTTTATTTGTTTACACAAATATTTAAGTACTTTTAACTTGTTGGGTCTATTCATTTTTATTTGTCATGGTACCAAATGTAGGCACTCAGATCTGCTTTATTTGATTTTTTTTTTTTATTATTATTATTTTTACTTACATTTACCCAATTCATAAAATGTATAGTTCACTCATTTCTCAGCTATAAAATTCACTACTTTTTGTTTGTTTCTTACTGCCTGTAAGGCCAGAAACCTACTTATATATGCTACTTTAAGCAAACAGAATTATTTTCCAACATGTTCTAAGTGTTTTTGTGGTGGTAACAAACCTCAAAAGGGGGGCAACAGAGTTTATTTCCAATCTCTGCACCGTTAAACCAAATGTTGTTTTTGTGATAAGCCTGCTCGGCCATATCATTTCAGGTTATTTTTTTAAATAACTGTTTAACAGCAGAATTTCTGGAAGGAAAACCAAATTGAAACTAGCAAATTGCGCAAACTTTGTTAAATTTAACACTACATCACTTGCTCACCAGTGGATCCTACAGTGAATGGGTGCCATCAGAATGAGAGTCTAAACAGCTGATAAAAACATCTCAATAATCCACAAGTAATCCACATGACTCCATCAGTTAACATCTTGTGGAGTGAAAAGCTGCATGTTTTTACGAAAGAAATCCATAGGAGTCCATAATATAATAATAATGCTTCCTCCCCTGTTGTCTTCTCACATTAAAATTTATTTAGCTTGTAAAAAGTATTATGGGTGGAGGACAAGCTGTGTGTACTTATTCTGACGGCACCCATTCATTGCAGTGGATCCACTGGTGAGGAAGCAATTAAAGCAAAGTTTTTCCATATCAGTTCTGATGAAGACACAAGCTCATCTGCATCTTGCATGCCCTGAGGGAGAGTAAATTTGAAGCAAATTTTCAGTTGTAGGTGAACTATTCTGTTAAAACTCTATTATGTAAACAACCTTATGATTGGCTAAACTCCACTCACTGTAATCATTTTTGTTTGTTTTTTTTCCATTCACCATGTTGACAAAAAACTTTTTAATCAAGCTTCCCCTTTAATTAGCACTGCAAACCTACATATTATTCAAAACCATAAAAGGAAAAAATGTTGCATTCTGAAACGGCATCACATATGTTATGCTAAATATTGTTGTGCACAAGTTCACGAAAGCAATTTATTTTCTGGAAGTGTTTTTTTCACATTCCAGATGGACAGATAAAAGTTGTGTGTATATCTTGGCTCGACTGTTGCAAGTAACCAGCCGGGTTGTATTTGTGAAGGTGTCAGACAGAAGATCTCAGTCTCTATCACTCAACACTGTCCACTAGGACATTTCTCAGCCTGTCGCACACACACGACACGCACACTTACACACCTACCTCACACTTCAGCATGACACCTATCACACCAATCTCTGCTCTTCATCTTCATTCTGGTCTCTTTGACCCTTGTCTCATCCCATATTGTCCTTCAGCGACTGTGAGATAGTGTGTGCTCTGTTCTGTAATCTCTAAGAATGATACTGCAGGAAAAAAAAATAATACCGTTGTTTTGAAATCTCTCCTGGCTGGAGGGGTTTACCCATCTCTGGCGCCTCGCAGAACTGTCCTGTCAGATCGCTGCCATCCCTGTGACCTTAAAGTGGCCTTTGGGTGCTGAAGCATGTAGCTGTGAAATAGTCCTTGACAATTAGAAGCACACAAACACGCGCGGGAGCTTTCTTTCATATTCAGGTTTAATTGCATGTGGCCAGTCATTACGAGACGTCTTAAAGGGCACGGCTGCACGTCTTCAATAATAAATGTGACACTCTGTCAGGTATGCCACAGTCTTTATAAGACCAAAACAGTGATAGCTGGTGGTTTTCAAGAGTGTGGTATTGAAGATGTCAATTTGCTTTGTCAAACTATTACTATAAAGCAAATTTACTTGACTTTAAATGATTTATCAAGTTCAGAACTTCATATTATTTTGCATTGTCACATCATTTTAAATAATTTATATAACAGTCCTATGAAGTGAATTTAATTTAGTATAAAATAAAAATATATTTGATCTTTTATGTTGTATATTATAATTTCTGTGTTATAGTTGTATATTTAAATGGAAGTATAGGCAAGATGAAAGATTATGGTATTTCCTTTCTTTGCAAATTACAAAACAAGTTAGTGCTGGTTACGGATCTTGGCTGCTGATGTGAAGGTTGTAGGTTCAGTTCCACATAGCAAGGGACCCTGAAACCCAAGAGTCATTGAGATCATTGCTGCAGTCCGTCACATTGGGCTCTTGAGTGAGGCACTTAACCCAAGGTTGCTCCTGCGGGACTGATTCTCCCTGCAATTAGTGTACCACGAGTCGCTTCAGATGAATTGCATCTGCTAAATGGCGAGTAAATGAACATTGGCACTCCAGTCTCCAAGACCCGTGTTGAGACCTTAATAATGTTTCATTAGATTGTGAAATTTCTTTGAATACTTCACCCCAAAGTGCACTTAGTGTAAATAGCATCTACAGTGGTGTGAAAAAGTGTTGGCCCCCTTCCTCATTTTTTTGCAAGTTTGTCACACTTTAATGTTTCAGATCAACAAACAAATTTAAATTTTAATCAAAGATAACACAGGCTGAATGAAGTTTTTTTATTATGAAGGGAAAACAAAATCCAAACCCACATGGCCCTGTGTGAAAAAGTGCTTGCCCCCTAAACCTAATAACTGGTTGGGCCACCCTTAGCAGCAACAACTGCAATCAAGCGTTTGGGATAACTTGCAATGAGTCTGTTACAGCGCTGTGGAGGAATTTTGGCCCACTCATCTTGGCAGAATTGTTGTAATTCAGCCACATTGGAGGATTTTTGAGCATGAACCACAGCATCTCAATAGGATTCAGGTCAGGACTTTGACTAGGCTGCAGAACCCAAGCTTGAGGTCACGAACAGATGGCGGGACATTGTTCTTCAGGATTTTTTTGGTAGACAGCTGAATTCATGGTTCCATTTATCACAGCAAGTCTTCCAGGTCCTGAAGCAGCAAAACAGCCCCAGACCATCACACTACCACCACCATATTTCACTGCTGGTATGATGTTCTTTTTCTGAAATGCTGTGTTACTTTTACGCCAGATGTAATGGGACACACTCCTTCCAAAAAGTTAAACTTTTGTGTCGTCAGTCCACAGAGTATTTTCCCAAAAGTCTTGTGGATCATCAAGATGTTTTCTGGCAAAACTGAGACAAGCCTTTATGTTCTTTTTGCTCAGCAGCGGTTTTCGTCTTGGAACTCTGCCATACAGGCCATTTTTGCCCAGTCTCTTTCTTATGGTGGAGTCACGAACACTGACCTTAACTGAGGCAAGTGAGGCCTGCCGTTCTTTAGATGTTGTTGTGGGGTCTTTTGTGACCTCTTGGATGAGTCGTCGCTGCGCTCTTGGGGTAATTTTGGTTGGCCGGCCACTCCTGGGAAGGTTCACCACTGTTCCATGTTTTCACCATTTGTGGATAATGGCTCTCACTGTGGTTCGCTGGAGTCCCAAAGCTTTAGAAATGGCTTTATAACCTTTTCCAGACTGATAGATCTCAATTACTTTCTTTCTCATTTGTTCCTGAATTTCTTTGGATCTCAACATGATGTGTAGCTTTTGAGGATCTTTTGGTCTACTTCACTTTGTCAGACAGGTCCTATTTAAGTGATTTCTTGATTGTGAACAGGTGTGGCAGTAATCAGGCCTGGGTGTGACTAGAGAAACTGAACTCAGGTGTGATAATCCACAGTTATGTTTCAATTTAATTGATTATTTAAATTTGTTTGATCTGAAACATTAAAGTGTGGCAAATATGCAATAAAATAAAAAATCAGGAAGGGGGCCAACACTTTTTCACATCACTGTAATTACTATTTACACAGTGCAAATAGCCGCTGCCTTATTTTTTTTTTCGTCTTGCTAAACTTGTGAAAACTTAATGTTATCTTATTCATTCTATTATTATTATTATTATTATATTAACAAACTTTAACTGAAATAAAATACAAGAAAACCTTAACTATCTTTTTTCAAATTCAGTTATTTAATTTTCATTTAAACTTAATGAACTAAAACAACTAAAAGGAACCTAAAACTGAAATGAAATAAAACTATCAAAAATATTATAAAATAAAACAAAACTAATAAAGTTGACAAACACAAAACAAAATTACAAAACTTTAACACAAATTAAAATGTTAATAGAAAATATATAAACTAATTCGAAATGTTAATAAAAACTGTAATAGTATCTCAATGATACTAAAATAAAGTATATGTGTTCATACATAATGATGATGATTGTATAGTAAGTAGGCTACTAGATGTATATTAATAATATTAAAATGTTATTTAGTTTATATGATAATATACTATAAGAATACATTTTAACCTGTTAGCAAAACATTTCACTTAATCAATTTAGTCATCAATATCAAAAAGCCACAAGCCTCTTTTTCCAATGAACATTTTTATTAGCAATTTTAATTATAAAGTTAACACACCACCACCACAAGAGGATATCAAGACTGTGACAGATTTCACAAGAAAAATAGGCCTCCGTCTCACTTCCAATATCATGATATGGAAAACGCTACTTTATTATCTCTTTGACTTCCAGGCACTTCTCTCTGAGATGAATGGGTGATTAAAACACTGTCGACAGAGGACAAACAGGGGTCCATAGACAAGATAAATGTATACACAGCTGATCCCTCAACGCTGGGGAAAAACGCAGAATCTCTGCATTGTGGTAAATAATTGAGCGCTGCATGATTAATTATGCATTATGAACTACACTGTCAAAACAGAAAGTTTTATTTTGTACCCAAATACACAGAGCCATGCTCTTTTTTTTTGATCTGGGTCAAAATGTTCAACTAATGCAGAATGCGCCATATAGCCGTGGGTCTGACTGGTGGTCTGCGTGTCAATCGGTGACTAATTGTTGCAAACGAATCCGATTTCCCAGGAGCTCCAAGCGCTTTGAGTTCCATTTCTCTGGATTTCTTTATGCCAGGTGCCTCAAGTTCGTTAATTTATTGAAAAGATTCTAATTAACTGGTTCTAGAGGGGGAAGAAACGTCGCAGGAAGATTTATAGGTTGTGCAATACAGCTGGAAGGCAGCCCGTCAGAGTCACTCCACATAAAACTGCTTTCGCTCTTTGTTCGTCGCATATTCACATCTGCTAAATACGTGGGCAATTACATTATTCTGAGGTAATTACCGTAAATTCAACTGCCTGAGGAAACGGCAGTTCTTTCTACATAAAGGCACGTTTTTAGCACAGGCCTGTAGGAGTATATGAGCTACTAGCTTTCCACTGAGGAAAATAGGTTGCAGATCAATTACTAATTAAATACCAGTTGAGACTAATTGGTTTCAAAGTACCGAGCCACGAATTGGAGATTCAAAGAGTTGAGGATTACAAAAACTGTCAACACGTGTGACTTAAAACTTGCTTTAGCGTGTTTTGGGAGTTTCTTTCCGCGCCATCTCTATTTTAAGCTTGGTTTTAGATCAATACCCAGACTCCCCAAAGTGTCCTCTTTGGGGTAGACATCATTCACGGAGGACCCCGTAGACTGCTCCAGTTGTACACCCTGCTCGGGGCTACCAGCTTGAAGGATGATGTCATTACAAAAACTGTGCCATCTTTCTTGCATTTTGTAAACAATCGGCACTATGAACTGGGTGCGCAAGTGTTGCAATCCTCTGATGTTATGTGGGTCTCATTCCTCATCAAACATCATGGATGGGACCTAAAACATAATGGCATCAATCAGTGAGTTTCCATTACAGATTTGGATTTGGTTATTTTATAAATGTCGATAAAAAGCTAGTTGCAACAGTGAAATAGTGGAAACAGTGAAATTGATACGTTTCCATTGGCATATTTCTATTCACAATTTCAATTTGCACAATTTGAAGGGTAATGGAAATGCAGCTAATGTCAACATGGACATCTGTGACGAGAGCCAAGGTTAGTATAGTATTGCATTTTTAATGCCAACAATTTGTATGTTGTGTTTTACTTGCCAGAAAGGCCCACACTGAGATGATCAGGATGGCTTTTGTGGTGCTAAATCGAGAGAAAAAGTGGATTGGTTGGCAACCGAGAAAAGGCCTGGTCTGGTTTTGTTTGATTGTTTGGACTGATATGTATTTTCTCAGCATGAGTATACTCAGGCTCTCATTGTCAGAGGCAGAGCAATCAGAAAAAGACGACCGACCCACTGAGAACCGCAGGTAAACGGGACACAATAACCCTCAAAATAAAGCCTGACACCCCTGCACGTCTCCTTTGAATATAGAATGACGACTGGACTCTAGTTCAACTCTGTGAATGAAAATGAAACTACAGGGATAAAGACCTACTCCCCTAGAATGCCCAACAAATTGCGGTACGTCACATGTCCACCAATCGCCATTCGCTCAGGTAAGTTGCGGAAAACTAAGATGTCTTTTTCCTTCAAAGAACCCACTGTTGCAATCACCACTGCAGTTTAGAGAATGAATGGTGACTTCATAAGAGGTAAGGGCTTTTAAAAGGAGAAAATTATATACTCAGAGCTCATAAGCTATAAATGCATTAAAATTACTTTTCCATAAATTACTTGTCATCATTACAAATGGTTTCATTCCCAGGCGTAACAATAGAGGCAGTTTAAACTGGAATGCTTTAGCTCCAGTCGAGTTTCTTGAGAATCTGCTGCGTGGAGTGAAGATTCATTATAGGAAAAGACAAATCACTGTCTAATTGTTTAAAAGAAAATGCCACATCTTCCTGAATGCGGAGACTGATGATTGATGATTTTTGTTTCCAAAAAGAGCACAAAAAAGCCCTAAAAAAAACAATTCTTGCTTTTCAATAAGCTAGACAGACTGCTGTAGTATTGAATAGAATCCAAAATGTAGGTTTTGTAACTTTTTTTTCCTAACAATCTTTTAAAAACATTGCGTTCATATTGCGAGACCAGCAAGATGCTTCATAATAGTCAAACACATCTCTAACACATCTCTCTAGAATGCATTTATGTAAAAAAAAAAAAATGTATGTGTTTGTGTGTGTGTGTGTGTGTGTGTGTACTGTGTATATTTATTATATATATTTGAATACACACACACACGTATGTATATATTTAAGAAAAATGTTATATTTCTATATTAAATATATTTCTATGTAATATAAATTATATGATTAAAAATGTATATATTTATATTTTTAAATATATATACTGTATGAGTGTGTCTTATATAAATACATAATACATATACACAATACACACACATATTTTGTAAACAAAAACTTTTATTTCAGAATTGTTTTTATCCCAATAGGTCCTGCAGAAGAGCGCAAGTGATTTGAATCACTCCTAAAGCATGCCAAGGACTATAACAATAAAACTATGTTTTTAAAAGATTGTTCTATTGTAATATAATAGCAAACTTTTAATGATAATGACACAGAGGAGCAATAATGTTGGAATCAGCTGATAAATGATAAAAACATTGACAGCCAAACATAATCCATCCTGTGTTTAAGCACCTTGAGCATTTCAAATGACAGATGACTAAACTCTCCAGTGTATGTTTATAGTAAACTGAACGTTATCGTGCATTTGGGTGGGTGTGAAATAGTAATCGTTCTTCAAATGCATGTATATATATATTTGTCTTTGTTTAAAACTTTACAGAGAGAAAAGCGCAGCATGAACACTCTTTAAACCATCTTCTTTTGTGTTCCACAGACAAAAGAAACTCATACGGCACGAAACAAAGGTGACTTAATGACTGTGTTTTCAGTTTTGCATTAAATATATCTTTAAAACCACATCTGCATCTACAATAATACAAAGCAGCATGCTTAAATCAGCCTGTTCTGCAAATCTGTTCTGCATCTCAGCCCGAAGAAGACTAGACATCTAATCGAAGAATCTCAATTAATCAATTAACAAGACAGTTTTGTCAATTTGAGGTAGACTGACGAGAACCCATGGGTGTTGGGAGTTCGAGGTGAATTGATCAGATGGTGTAAATAAAACTAATTATGCACTTTTTTCATCCATTGTTTGTTTTTAGCATTACAGTGGTGCAAAAACACAAATAAGCTACATTATGCACCTAGCAGGAGGTATAGCAGAGGCCATCTGCACCCCTCGGCAAAACAAATAAAGGGGAAAAAAGTTACTAAAAATCAAATTCATCTTTTAAACATGCAGAACGTAGCCAGGAGGCTGTCGCAGTGCTGTTTGTGTAGTGTAAATGAATAACATGGGGATAATTGGGGCAGTTATTCCACACTTACATGGCAATAGATTAGTGTGCTCAGGATTTTGAAACCCCTGTTAGATGTGTCAGTCCACAGATCTGTATTCGCTAAAGATAAACTCCCAAACATGATCATAAATACTAACCGGTTTTTTTTCTTTAGATTTGAGTGAGAACAGCAGTCCAAGAGCTGCGTGTTTTTACGAAAGGTGTCTGATCACCCAGTATGGTGCAGACCTCCTACCAACTGACAGCTGGCTGTAAAGCAATTTTGAAGTAATTTGAGTCTCAGGATTCTTGAAATAAAACAAAATCTAACTCTCAACACGAGCACAGAAATCCGATGGACTTACATTGAGAAACATGATCTGTATCAAGAGACCTGAATATCAGAGAATTGAAGGTGAGATCTTATTACAACCACCCAGAACACCATAGCAAACGCATGGCAACCAGTGCGGAGTTCGAATCAGAATTAAATTGGTCAGGAGTTTCGGTAAGTTGAATCAGAATTTCAAGCCAATATTCAAAATTTGTCTTGACAAACTTTTGCTTTTTAGTTCAATTCAAGTTTTCAATTCAAGTTTATTTGTATAGCGCTTTTTACGATACAAATCGTTGCAAAGCAGCTCTACAGGAAATTAAGTTTCCACAATATATTTATATATTGCAGAACCTTAATATGTTTGACTTATGGCAAAATTTGGCATCCTCTGAGGTCCTCTGAGGGGTTGGCATCATCTTTTCTCAGGTGTTCGGTTATCTCAGATCATTTAAGGGTTGGATCCAGGCTGAAGCTTCTGTAATTAGTTACCATGGGATTTTAATCCCGTGGCAGAAACAGAGACAAATAGAGACATAATTAGCGTAGCTGCTGTTCCATCTAAGCAAAAATTATTTGTTCAACCCAAACTAAAGAATAATAATAATGTACATTTGATCAGATATAACTGCAGTACAAGATTATAAGATGCATTATGTGAATGCTTGGCTAAAGAAATGTGTCTTTAATCTAGATTTAAACAGAGAGAGTGTGTCTGAACCCCGAACGTTATCAGGAAGGCTATTCCAGTGTTTGGGAGCCAAATGTGAAAAAGCTCTACCTCCTTTAGTGGACTTTGCTATCCTAGGTACAACCAAAAGTCCAGAGTTTTGCGACCTTAGGGAGCGGGTTGGATTGTAGCGTGGTAGAAGTTAGTTACGCAGGTGCTAAACCATTTAGGGCCTTATAGGCAAGTAATAATATATATTTTGTAAATGATACGGAACTTAATAGGTAGCCAGTGCAGAAACTGTAAAATTGGGGTAATATGATCATATTTTCTTGACTTAGTAAGAACTCTAGCCGCTGCATTTTGGACTATCTGTAGCTTGTTTATTGAAGATGCCGGACAACCAGCTAGCAGTGCATTACAATAGTCCAGTCTAGAGGTCATGAATGCATGAACTAGCTTTTCTGCATCAGAAACAGGTAGCATGTTTCGAAGCTTGGCAATGTTTCTAAGATGGAAGAATGCTGTTTTTGTAACATGGGAAATATGATTTTCAAAGGACAAGTTGCTGTCTAATATAACACCCAGATTTTTGACTTTAGAGGATGTGACAGTGCATCCGTCTAGTTGTAAATTGTAATCCAAGAGATTCTGTGTACTGTTTTTTGGTCCAATAAGTAATATCTCTGTCTTATCTGACTTTAATAGGAGGAAATTAGTAAAATTTTACAGTTAAGTTGAATGTATTTGAATTATATTTAAATTCAAATTCTACTTTTTTTTCTAGCTCAATTCAAATTCAACAATAGAGAGCTGCAGGGATGATTTTGTTTGGTTGGTTGGTTCCACTGTTCTGAAATCGAGTTTTTTTTAATGGGTTTGTATGTTGGCCAGTAGTGCACAACTCAACGAAATCACAACATAACGCATAGGACTATTGCGGCTTGTTTCCGTTGTGTTCTAATTTTGTTGTGTTGTGGCTTGTTCCTGTTTGTGTTCTGTGTGATCGTGATTCCTTATTGGTGGTCCTGTGTCGTACAGTGAGAGAGGTTCAAAGACGACCATTGTCATGGTCTTGTGATCAAAGATTAAATAAGCCTACGATACAGCATGATCATCGCACAGTGTTTTTGCTGGTATGATCCACGTTTACAGACCAACCAATAAAAATGCAACATCAAATCAACGCGACAATGCGATTCTACTATAGTAACCTGTGTCATATCATCGTACAATCTACACACGTCACAGCCAAGTTTATTAGACCCATGTCGCACAGTGTGACATGCAGTGATCTTATAGGATTGCTAAAATCAAGATATTTTAATTTCACATTTTTTATTATATACCCCCCCCCCCCCCCACACACACACACACACACACACACACACACAGACACAGAAACACCAACTTTTTTTGAGAATCCTTGTCTTGAAAAGGCAGTTGCTAACAAGTGTCTAAAGACTACAGAGGCTGTCGGGAACATTAAATGTCATGACGCCAAACAGGTAAACTCATCTACTCCCTAGTCCACTTTCACAGCCTTGTAGTGTTTATAATCACACTCTTTCAAACTATTCTGACTCAAATTTTCTGAGAAAATGTAAGGCTGAAAGAGCTGTGAAAAGCTTAATGGTGGTGACGTCATATAACTGTGGTTTAGTTCCTTTATAGCCTATGTTTAGCTTCTACTGATTATATTTCTCTTTCAAAATTCAGTTCAAGTTGTTAATTTCTCTAAATTATCATTATGAACAAAACATGTAAGTATCAAACATTTGTTGGTCACACATCTTGTTGTCTGCAATCCAAAAGCCAATGGAAAAATTCTAAACGTTTTTTTTTTGTTGTTTTTTAAAGGAACCAGTGTGATGCAAACTTCTGGTTTGGCCAGCAAAAACATGTAATTTCTGCAGCACTCTATTGAACTGAATTTTACAAGCCATTTTCAGTTCAGTTCTGAACGGCAGCACAATAACATTAAAAAGCACCACATCACCACAATAACTGCATAGCAATGCTCTGGCAACTAGCCAATCGTGGTTATGCATTTTGAACAGCCTAATACCAGGAAAGAATTGAATTATCAGGAAAAGTGATTATCACGCAATATTATGAGTGTGTATATTAAGAATAATTCTTCTGATTAAGTGTGCTGCCTTCATTAAAGTCCCTCACAAATTTTAGTATTTCTAGTGCTTGGGAGCTTGAAACAGTGTAAAAGTATGAGAATAATTCCTGTGTGTGCGAGAGAGAGAAAGTGTGAATTTATTGCATTATAGCATTATCTTCTTGGAGAAAAAAAAAACCTCTGAAAGAGATTTATGCCCTCCTCAAAAAGCGCCGGGCCCAAACAAACCATACAGTTTGTTCTCCTGTTGGAATATCTGGCTAGTTCTGCTCTAATGCAATATCAGTTTCTGTCTTCACGCACACACACACACACAGACACACACACACACACACACACACACACACACACACACACACACATACATTTGTATTCTTTCTAAGGGTCTATAAGACTTAAAACTATTGCAAGCTGATTTCAGATTAACTCTGAGTGCTAACCACTACACCATGGCTCCAACTAAAGTTTTAAATGTATTTTCAAATGTTTTTAAATGTCAACTACAATGTCTGCTTTGAAAACTACAAAAACACAAATTTGTGAAAACTGTATTACGCTGCATGATTTTGTGTTCAGTCTAAACTGTAGGTATGTGCACAGGTGCGTAGTGTTTCTTTACAAAGAAACATCGCCAACTACTGGCCTGGCATGCAAAATACAGTGTTTTTAGTCATTCCATGTGAATTGGGATCAATTTGACAATGTTGTCATGTGTACACCAAACTTTATAGAAAAATGCAAAGGAAAAACTTTGTTGCAGGTATCATTGGTGTGTAAACGTACTGTCAAAATCAAATTTAAAATGTATTTAGTAGGAGCCGTGGTATAGTGGTTAATGCACATGTTCTCCAATGAGAACATTTAAATTTAAATAATTTAAACAACTCGATACATTCAAAGCCAGGTTTGAATTCAAATTTCCCATATGAGCATCACAGCTCATTTTGCAATGCGTGCCAACTATTTTCACACAATTTCCAAATAATTTTTGGTTGTAAGATTCAAAGATTACTTAATCACGGCGGTCATGATCGATTAATTTATTTGATTAATTGCTGCCCTACTGGATATTCATCCTCAGGTTCTGCACAGCACGGTTTTGTAATAGAATTCGTGTGAGTGCTGAGAATTGGAAACGTTCCTTAGCCATTATTCCTGGATATGTTCACGCACAGCCCAGAGACATGCAGAAATGTCTCAGAACAAATATTGGCTCCACCGCAGAGGAGGATGCTGCCGAGGTTTCATTTATGAAGCACAAACTCTGTGAACTGCACTGAGATTTCGAGTGAGATGTTGCAGGATAATGTAGCCAAACAACAGATATATAGAGGAAAAACAAATATTTCACAAGTGCTCCTGACACTACATTCGCCTCCGTGATAATGGGACTCTCTTTCTTCGTTTCGTTCTGCGTTTCTTTCGAATGACTCTAAGGAACCTGCACGGGTCTGAAAACAGCCATATAACTACATTACTCAGTTCTCTCGTACATAAAACAAATCCTGTGGAGTTCAGACATAGATTGAGGTGATGCTGTCCCATCTTTCTTTTTCTTTAAATTTCGTAAACATCATTATAGAGGAAACTATTACTTATGTCTTACTGCCTACATTGGTAACTTGTTTGTTTGTCTATACATCATGGAAAATAGCTTTTTTTCTTTCTTATATGAAATACAAAATAATGGACAACACCAATGTGAACCATGTCACTGAGATACGTCAATCATAAGAGGTAATTTACGCATTAAAGGTACAGAGCAGCAAAAACACCTTTAAAATGATTTACTTGAACTACAAAATAACTTTATTTTGTAATACTGCATAAGTAAACGTGTTTATGCATACTTTTGTAAAGTTTGTTTCAGGCTTAATTAAAGCAAGCTGTTTTTGCTTTTTTATTTTCTTGTTAAAATGTAGTACTTTTATTTTTAACAAGACAAAAAAATGCTTGCAATCTTTACGCCTTAAACAAACTTTACACAAAAGTGTAAATGCGAACGTTACTAGCTAAAAAATCTTAACTTTCACACTGTTGTTATTGCCTTTTTCTTAGTAACCTTTTCAATTTTTTCAAAACCTTTTGTTATTAAAATGATATTTTTAAGAAGACAATAAAAACAGCTTGTTTAGATTTTTTACAGACGTAACGTATAACTTTATGCAAATGTTTAAACGCAAATGATTTTAGCTATAAAAGCTTAATCATCCAGATGTGTGAGATGAAGACTTTTACTTAATTTTAGTTTTTTAACATGATTGTGTTTCATTTAAACTGCAAAATAAATAAATGTAGAAGCAGTTTGAAATGTTCTGATAACCACCAGTGGTTGGAGAAAAGAAAAAGAAAAAAAGAAAGAAAAAACTTGCAAAATTTGTTTCAGGCTTAAAATTAAATAAGCTGTTTTTGCTTTTTTTATTGTCTTATTTATTTACTTATTATTGTTTGTTATGGAAAACTGTTATTTTCAACAAGACAAGAAAAAAGGAAAAAAAAATAAATCTAATTTTCACGCCCGAAACAAACTTTACACAAGCGTAATTTTAAATGCTTTTATCTATGTACATAAAACTGTTGACATGTTTATAACTAATAGTGCATGTTAAAAAAAAAGGAACTCCCATTGCATCGTCAAATTTCATTGACGACTGCTAATGGGGAAACTCCTGTTTACTCTTTTACTGAAGCCAGATTGGTTAATATTTGTTTACTGCACAAACCAATGGGGCTTGAGCCCGCCAAAGGGGGGGAGCTGACTTGCTATATAAGTCGGCCCAAAGCGCCATTTCATCAGAATTTTCTCCTTCAGTGATGAGACCATCTCTTCGCTGACTCTACAAGTTCAAGTTCAAGTTTATTTGTATAGCGCTTTTTACGATACAAATCGTTGCAAAGCAGCTTTACAGGAAATTAAGTTTCCACAATATATTTATATATTGCAGAACCTTAATATATTTAACTTATGGCAAAATTTCGTAATTCTGTATGTTGTCTGAGCGTTGGCATCCTCTGAGGTCCTCTGAGGGGTTGGAATTATCTTTTCTCAGGTGTTCGGTCATCTCAGATCATTTAAGGGTTGGATCCAGACTGAAGCTTCTGTAATTCCTAGTTACCATGGGATGTTAATCCCGTGGCAGAAACAGAGACAAATAGAGACATAATTAGCGTAGCTGCTGTTCCATCTAAGCAAAAATTATTTGTTCAACCCAAACTAAAGAATAATAATAATGTACATTTGATCAGATATAACTGCAGTACAAGAATATGCATTATGTGAATGCTTGGCTAAAGAGATGTGTCTTTAATCTAGATTTAAACCGAGAGAGTGTGTCTGAACCCCGAACGTTATCAGGAAGGCTATTCCAGTGTTTGGGAGCCAAATGTGAAAAAGCTCTACCTCCTTTAGTGGACTTTGCTATCCTAGGTACAACCAAAAGTCCAGAGTTTTGCGACCTTAGGGAGCGGGTTGGATTGTAGCGTGGTAGAAGACAAGTTAGGTACGCAGGAGCTAAACCATTTAGGGCCTTATAGGCAAGTAATAATATATATTTTGTAAATGATACGGAACTTAATAGGTAGCCAGTGCAGAGACTGTAAAATTGGGTTAATATGATCATATTTTCTTGACCTGGTAAGAACTCTAGCCGCTGCATTTTGAATTATCTGTAGCTTGTTTATTGAAGATGCAGGACAACCAGCTAGCAGTGCATTACAATAGTCCAGTCTAGAGGTCATGAATGCATGAACTAGCTTTTCTGCATCAGAAACAGGTAGCATGTTTCGAAGCTTGGCAATGTTTCTAAGATGGAAGAATGCTGTTTTTGTAACATGGGAAATATGATTTTCAAAGGACAAGTTGCTGTCTAATATAACACCCAGATTTTTGACTTTAGAGGACGTAACAGTACATCCGTCTAGTTGCAAATTGTAATCCAAGATAATTTGTGTACTGTTTTCTTGGTCCAATAAGTAATATTTCTGTCTTATCTGAATTTAATAGGAGGAAATTATTGGTCATCCAATCTTTTACATTTTTTACACAATCTATTAGCTTAGTTGAGAAGTTTCATCTGGACTTGTTGAGATATATGGTTGAGTATCATCAGCATAACAATGAAAACTAATCCCGTATTTTCTAATAATATTACCAAGGAGCAACATGTATATTGAAAATAGCAGAGGACCTAGGACAGATCATTGTGGTACTCCATACTTTACTGGTGATAATTGAGATGACTCCCCATTTAAATGAACAAAGTGGTAGCGATCGGACAGGTAGGATCTAAACCATCTTAAAGCCTGCCCTTGAATACCAGTATAGTTTTGTAATCGATCTATGAGTGTGTCATGGTCTATAGTGTCGAACACAGCACTAAGATCAAGTAATACTAGCAATGAGATGCAGCCTTGGTCTGAACAAAGACGCAAGTCATTTGTAATTTTAACAAGTGCAGTTTCTGTGCTATGGTGAGGCCTGAAACCTGACTGAAATTCTTCATAGAGATAATTTTTTTGCATGTAGGAACACAATTGAGCAGACACAAATTTTTCAAAATTTTTAGACATAAACAGAAGATTCGAAATGTAATTTGCCAGTTCATTAGAATCTAGTTGTGGTTTCTTCATAAGAGGCTTAATAACCGCCAGCTTGAATGGTTTTGGGACGTGACCTAAAGATAACGTCTTAGGTTATGTATGTAACCCCAGTTCCTCGAGGGAACGAGATGCTGCGTCTGGAGACGCTTTGGGGAACACCTTCAGCGTAACCGGCTCTGAATACAAGTGAAATCTGTCCAAAGGATGGGCGAGACGTGACGGGCGAGGTGACGTAATGACCAGCTGGTATAAAAGCACGTGTGGTGAAACCGGTGTCAGCTTCTAGAATGAAGCAAGCGCTGGCAGGGATGCCGGAAGTGTGGCCTCGAGACGCAGCATATCGTTCCCTCAAGGAACTGGGGTTACATACGTAACCTAAAACGTTCCTCTTCAGGAACTCGAGCTGCGTCTGGAGACGCTTTGGAGAACGAGATATCCACGCTGCCAGACTTACCAATCCCTGCCCCGTGTGTATCCCTGTGGAGCACATCTAGGGCAAGAGGACGGAAGAGCCTGCAGTGGCCCGCATGTCCAGGCCGTAGAACCTGACGAAGGTCAGGGGCGTAGACCATCCCGCAGCGTTGCAGATGTCCTGTATTGGGACACCTGCGAGGAAGGCCTTGGAAGCCACCACACTTCTAGTTGAATGAGCCTTGACTCCCATCGGCGAGGGGAGGTCAGAGGACTCGTAGGCAATGTGAATGGCATCGACAATCCACTGACTGAGGGTCTGCTTTGAAGCAGGAAGACCTCTCTTATGGGGACCATAGCAAATCAGCAGTTGGTCTGCCCTTTTCCACAGGGCAGCTCTGTGGACGTATGCGTCCAGTGCAAGCAAACCACACACAAGCTGTGTGTATCACCTGCACACAAAAAGCGTTTGCAGGGAGGAACACACTGCTTGTACTGCTTTGATTTGCATCCTTTTGACAGACAGACAACACTAAATAAGACTCACAGAGACACAGAGCGCTAGCTGAGTGACAGAAAGCTGACGCCGGTTTCACCTCGCATGCTTTTGTACCAGCTGGTCATTACGTCACCTCGCCCGTCACGTCTCGCCCATCCTTTGGACAGATTTCACTTGTATTCAGAGCCGGTTATGCTGAAGGCGTTCCCCAAAGCGTTTCCAGATGCAGCTCGAGTTCATGAAGAGGAGCGATGAGTTAATAATATTGAGAAGCGGTTCTTCTGCTACAGGTAACAACTCTTTCAGTAGTTTAGTGGGTACAGGATCTAATAAACACGTTGTTGGTTTAGATGCACTGATAAGTTTATTTAGCTCTTCCTGTCCTATAGTTGTAAAGCACTGCAGTTTTTCTTTGGGTGCGATGAATGAAGCTGAAATACTAGACGCAGTAGAATCTACATTTGATATTGTATGATATTGTTGGAGCGTGGTTACTAATAAAAGTTCCCAATGCTTCGGGAAAAGCTGCATTTTTGATCATCCATGCATTTTATGATGATCCTGACTGAACTGAAACTGTTTTTTTCCCCTTTATTTAATGTCTTTATTGCATGCTTTGTTGATATTTTGAGTGTACACAAATAAAAGTAGGCCCTTTACAGTTCCGAACAATGAAGCCTATTACTCTTACCTTTATGAGCAAAAATGACAGCGTATTTGAAATGTTTCCAATGCAAGTGATTGCTCTGGCGTGTCAATGTCATGTAAAGCACACTTCAGCTTGCACTCTCCGCACAAACGACTGGATATGCATCAGTGCACATTAATCTAGGTTAAGCCTTTAAACTAACATTGTGGAGCTGTTTTATAAATATAGATTTATTTTTAGACAAGTCGTGATAATTTGAGAAGGCTAAATATATCAAACATAGGCTATGATCAACTCACTGTCTGCTGCTGGCCGCTTGGTCGTTACTTTAAAAAACAAAAACTTACATTTAACAAATAAAAAAATGCTCCAAACTTTTTCTCCTAAATTAACTTAATAAAATAACGAAACGAAATACAATCACTTTGCCATTTCATACAAAACTGAAGTATATTAATAGCTGAAACAGTATAAGCTGTTTTGGGAGAAGGGGAAAAAAAAGACGGGCTCGGGTCGGACTCGGGCCGGTAATTATTATAAGCTGTCGCACACGGGCCGGGCTAGGTGCCTGAGCGTCTCGGGCCAGGTCTGGGCTAGGGCCTATATTTTAGGCCCGTGCAGGGCTCTACCTCAGAAGTCATCCTGAGCTGCATGCGTAGAGGAAAAGGAGAGGAATAATTCTTGTGAATGCCGGAATCCCCTCGAAGATGGCTCACAGTTATTCCCCACCCCTTCGAATGCCTCTGAGTAGTGGAGGTATTGTAACAGGGCGCGTCCTATCATTTCAGTGTGTGCCCCAAACTACTTCTGTGATAGCGGACCCACATACAATAAAGAACAAATTTCCTCTCCCTACGCTCACACATGTCAGTTCTTCCTCTGTCGGCAACGAACTGTCATTAATAAAGCCTTTCGTACATGTCTGCTCTCCCCCTTCGGACGGCAAACAGTCATTGCTAAGGGCAAAATCAGCTCCCCGCAAGGCAAGCTGCCCTCGATGGAAATGTCCACAAATGTCATTTCTCCCCCTGCGGGCAGCGATATTTCATTAATAAAAATAGAACCTCTCACCTCCCAGCTATCGGCTTGGAACGCCATCCCAGGTGTGTCGAGTTGGGTTCTAAAGACCATAGAACGAGGCTACTCGCTCCAGTTCGCTCGCAGGCCACCTGCATTCCACGGTGTGATGCAGACCGTCATGTAGGACAATGAATATCATGTTCTCTGAGCCGAGATACGCACAATGCTTGCAAAGGGTGCCGTGGAAACGGTCCCTTTAGCGGACAGCGAGTCAGGCTTTTATAGCCGCTACTTCCTCATTCCCAAAAAAGATGGTGGGCTTAGACCGATCCTCGATCTCAGATTTATGAATCGAGCCCTCATGCGACGGCCGTTCAGAATGTTAACATTGAAGCAGATCCTCGCGCAAATTCGACCCGAGGAATGGCTCCTGTCTGTGGATCTGAAAATGCTTACGTTCACATACAAATAGCGCCCCGTCACAGACCGTTCTTGAGATTCGTGTTCGAGGGAATGGCCTATCAGTACACAGTCCTCCCGTTTGGTCTGTCCCTGGCCCCCCGCACTTTTACAAAGTGCGTAGATGCAGCTCTTTCCCCTCTGAAACAGGTGGGAATCCGCATATTGAACTACCTCGACGACAGGCTGGTGCTAGCCGACTCAGAACGGCAACTGATCGCTCATAGGTCTTTGTTGCTCAGCCACCTGGAGCACTTAGGGTTGAAAATCCAAGAGTTTTTTGTCTCCCAGACAATGAGCGTCCTTTCTGGGAACAATCATAGACTCTGGGCTAATGCGGGCTTGGATTACGCCAGAACGTTCCCTGACAATCCAGCGAGTAGCGGCGTCCTTCAAACCGGGGACCTCGCATCTACGCGAGGCCTTTCAGAGGTTGCTCGACCACCTCAGTCATTCCTCTGGGCCTGCTGCATATGAGGCCCCTCCAATATTGGCTAAAAGCTCGTGTTCCATCCCTCGTGTTCCACCCCGCTCACATCAAGGTAACCCACCGCTGCCTCCAAGCTGTGGCCACTTGGACAACTTCTCGCCTGTTTCAGTCAGGTGTTCAATTGGGAACGACCTCCAGGAGCAAGGTGGTCACGACAGACGCTTCCAGCTTGGCCTGTGGTGCTCTGTATGAGGGCAATCCGGCATATGGCTCCTGGACAGCCCACGAGCGAAGCCTGCATATCAATTGCCTCGAAATGATGGCTGTTTGTCTGGCCCTGAATACCTTCCTTAAGAGGACATCATGTCCTGGTCCGGCCGGCCAACACAACAGTGTTAGCCTACATCACGCCCCCTTCGACGTCTCCTGCTTTGGGCACAGAAAGAATTCATGTACCGGGCAAATTGAACGAAGGAGCAGACATGTTGTCAAGGACAATGTAGCTCAGACAGTTCAATTGATCTGGTTGGTCTTCGGCAAGGCAGAGGTCAACCTCTTTGCCTCCAAAAACAACTGTCACTGACCAACCTATTTTTCAGTTCCCTGAAAGGGAAGTGGTGTGTGGCCCCATTTAACCCATCCAATGCTGCAGTGCCCAGGGAGCAGTTGGGGGTTCGGTGCCTTGCTCAAGGCACTCACCTCAGTCATGGTTTTGAGGGTGGAGAGAGTGTTGGTAATTCACTCCCCCCACCTACAATCCCTGCCGGACCCGAGACTCAAACCCACGACCTTCGGGTTACAAGTCCAACTCTCTATCATTAGGCCATCACTGCCCTGCGATAATGGAACGAGCATTGCATAACTGGCCTTGCTATAGCTGCACACAAATCGATGGCTGTCGCTCCAGTCGTTGATTCTGATGAAATGGCGCTTTGGGCCGACTTATATAAGTAAAGTAAAGTAAAGTAAAGTCGTGACGTATTGTCAAGTATGGTGACCCATACTCGAAATTGGTGCTCTGCGTTTAACCCATCCAAGTGCACACACACAGCAGTGAGTAGTGAACAAATGCACACACACACACACACACACCTTGAACACACAC
Source organism: Barbus barbus (assembly GCF_936440315.1). Taxonomy (NCBI): domain Eukaryota; kingdom Metazoa; phylum Chordata; class Actinopteri; order Cypriniformes; family Cyprinidae; genus Barbus; species Barbus barbus. The sequence goes on from NC_136737.1 coordinate 18,716,845, forward strand.
CCGGAGCAGTGGGCAGCCATGCTGCGGCGCCCGGGGAGCAGTTGGGGGTTCGGTGCCTTGCTCAAGGGCACCTCAGTTGTGGTATTGAGGGTGGAGAGAGCGCTGTACATTCACTCCCCCCACCTACAATCCCTGCCGGCCGGGGACTCGAACCCGCAACCTTTCGATTACGAGTCCGACTCTCTAACCATTAGGCCACGACTTCCCCTATAGCAAGTCGGCTCCCCCCCTTTGGCGGGCTCAAGCGCCATTGGTTTGTGCAGTACACAAACATTAACCAATCTGGCTTCAGTAAAGGAGTAAACAGGAGTTTCCCCATTAGCAGTCGTCAATTAAATTTGACAACGCAAAGCTTGTTCCCTTACCTCAGGGTCCCGAGGTTACGTTAGTAACTGGAGCGTTACTTGTTATGTTATTAATAAAGTGTTATTTGCAGCTAAAAAATATAGAATGTTTAATTTTTACGCTTGAAACTAACTTTACACAAGTTTAATAAATAAATAAAAAACAAATAATAAACCTCTAAAATGTTTTTTTTTACAGGTTTGAAGATTTTTATATTTTACTTGAAATGCAAAACAAGAAAGGGGGGGGGGGGGGGGGGGGGGGGCTTGTTTAATTTAACACTCAAAACAAACTTTACGCAAACAGAAACTTTGTGTACCCAGAAATGCTTTTAGCTTACTTAAGTTCAGCTGTTTGCAAGTGTATAACTAATAAGGCATGTTAAGCATGTATAATTACACACTTTCAATGCATCAGCCAAGAATTTACATATTTGCACATGTATTTGCGTACTTACAGCTCAGTATGAAATGTAACTTGTTTTCTTGAACTTGTGTCGCCCACAACCATGTGGTTCTGTGCTCCATTGTTGTCTTGCAATTTCTCAATTTCAGGGGGCAGCACTATTGTGGGTTGATTATCAACCACCATCAGTGGCCCAGTATGTGTGGATCTTTCCGTGCCTGTTTCAGATCGATGCAGCTGCAACATAAGCATTATTGGACGGTTTCATACAGGCATGTCAGCCATGGCTCTTGCCTTACCGGGACCTTCGATAATGAATCAGTCCTGGTGAAATTCAATCCAAACGAAGATTAATGTAAGTGGCATTAATGTAAGTGGCAATGCCAGAACGCTTCATTAAGAGTGATGCGAATATGATTGTACGTCAGGAAACAGAATTCAAGAAGAAAGAAGAAAAATTCATCATACGACACCTGAAAAATGGTGGTCTGCCTCATTCTCTGTACCATTTTCTTTCTCGTTTTCTGTCTGAGAATAATAGATCAGAGCTTGGCACCTGCAGAGTCCTCTGCGGGGTACTGAGGGTCTTCATTTTCATTAAACACAATAGCCCAGGGACAGCATATTCAGCCGGCCTTATCTATAAAGAGAAACATTTTGGCTGGCAAGCTCAGTTCCATTTCTTCTCATTTTCTCTAACAGACAAACAAATAAATAATCTAATGAAACTTCTTTCACAGATGGGGTGTTTATGGATGGTCCGGTTTGAGTCACAAATAAAAATGGAGCAGGGTGGGAAGGTGCCTTTTCCTTCAGACTGAATGGTAAATCACATTTAAATTTAACATATAATATTTTGTGACACTGGTGTTAATTAAATTAGAACTTTTTAATCGTGTAGACTAAAGGAAATCTGTGTTTAAAAATGTTTGAAAGGATTTTGCCAACTATATCACAGATGTCAAAAGTTCATCAAAAAAGGAAAGAAAAAATGCACTCTTAAATAACAGAACATTATACTGTAAAATATTACTGTAAATGTTGTAGCTGTAAAATACTAAGTTAAAGGTTCAGTCTTGTAGCCAAAGTAGATTAACTTGCACAAATTAATTAAGCATCCATGTATAAGGCATAAAAAAATTATATTTAACTACACAGTATACGTAATTTTACAGGACAATTTTGTGAAGTTAATAACAATATTATAAAATACGTTTTGCAAAAAGTAACTACCCTATGGTAAAATAAATTTTACTATATTAAATTTACATAAAAAATTAATAAAATAGATATATAATAACATTTTATTTTTTTAACTGAACCCTGTAAATAAGACAGTACACATAACTGTGCAGTACAATATAGTAAACCTGTATAATATAACTGCCTTATGGTTAGAAAATAAATTGTATGTTTTATAAATAAATATTAAATTAACTTACATTAACAGTACATTAAAAACATTTCACATTAATATAATAATAATAATGCTGTTACCTTTCTTTCTTTCTTTCTTTCTTTCTTTCTTTCTTTCTTTCTTTCTTTCTTTCATTCTTTCACAACCAGTCCAATAATCTAAAGAATTTATAATGTAATATAACCTTTTTTAAAACATCATTATAATCAAGAGTGTACACAAGCAATTAAGATGAGATGTTTAAACTTTTACTTTGTTCTTTTCGTGCAGTCTTCCTCAGTTGTGCTCATTTATTTAAAGCTGCTACATGCAGCAACAGGAACGGCAGCACTGAGAATAATTTAAAATGCCACACTTGTCATGTGCAACAGTTCCCACCTGTGGATTCAGTGAAAATACATAAAAAAATACCAGTGTGAAAGTAGAACATTTATTTTTGTTTTGTTCCAGGTGTCTTTACAACTTCTTTAATAAGTTCAGGTGTTCATATCTCTCTCACGTTTGTCAGAATGGCCCAGCTGGAAGACTAACTCAAGTACAGCTGGATGGGAGGTTTTGAGATCTCTCATATCCATGCTTTATTTGCTCAGTATTGTCTGGAGAGTCGGTCTAATGCAACTCTAGCCCTCAGTATTTTGGCATAATGTGTCCAAGAAATGGAGAATTCACTTGGATGGAGGTCATCAGATGAGATGAAGCCCTCCAAAAAGCCCCAGAAGCATGGAGAAACAAAAGCTCAAGGGTTTGTGTGTTGATTAAAGAAACATTTGGAAGATTTCTGAGTACAGTTTCAAAGCAAGTTAATGAAACAAGTGGATTTAGGATGGTTTTGAATTGAATTTGAATTCCTTTAGAATACGTAACCGATAATACCTTAAACAATGCACTATTCTAACTAAAAATATTTATTTTCAAGCAATTTTTGACTGATTGGGTTTACACAATATGTGAGGTGAAAAGCCATATACAGGGGCACTGTAAGGGGGAAGGTTAGGACGAATCTAAGGGCCCGACGATGGAGGGGGCCCCTGAGGAAGAAACGCGATCGCGACTTCTGCTGAGGAGGATCCCCCTCAGAACGCGATTTACCGAGGGGAACGCAGAACCCCCCCCCCCCCCCATCTCCCCCGGCTTGATCACAGGGAGCCAAGTGAATATACTATCCAGGGGGCCCAGAAACCGTAGCGGCACCCCTGGCCATACATGATGCATTAAAAGATTTCTTTGACATTTGAATCTGTATTTTTAATAGGAAAAGCATTTAATGTAATGTTATTTCCCACAAATTGTGAATTACACCTCAACAGTGGTTTGAAACCATTGACTTAGAGAGCATATACTCCCACTAGCGCTATTATGCTGTTTAAAATGTATGCATAGCAGCAAAGTGTTTATCCTAAAATTATAGTCATGCCTGGGAAGGAACCGCCACCATCAGCACAAACAATCTAAAGCGCCAAACACAGCAATTACCCATAAACACCTGCTGTGTGGGCCGCTGTGAGGGGGAACCGGCAGTATAGCTGATTTGGTGGATTCTACATGTGGGAGGGATAGACACAATGTTGACCCTGTTTAGCTAATGAACGACACCGTCTTCCCCGCACAACTGTACTAACTCTCTGCAGCCCAGGAGGCCAAAGAAAAAAATATTTTTTTAAGTCTTTAATACCGGACTGTGAAAGTGGAACTGTTTGTAAGGTCATGGTATATCATAAAATATTATGTTTTGCTGTGTAACTGATGATTTTAAAGCTGTTGGAAGCGATTCCTGTGTCACTAAACTGTGGCGATAAAGTGAAATGGTCTTCCATTGTTTGGTCAAACAATGACAGTAGACAGTGCTGGTTCAAACTAGTGTAGTTGTCAAAGCCATCTGATAAACTAACAAAAAATATCAAATAAATTTAAAAGGATTTTGTAAAACATCTCTAAATTTATTGATTACTTTTATTTGTAGCACAGTACTTTTTCCACAAGGTTTTGCATGTACATTAATTTATTTGTCACATTTGAATTAAGCAAGCTATGCATAATGCAACATTAGCAGTAAGCAAGCTAATAGTTACAATACAGTGTGCCGAAAGGCATTAGCATAATTGCTAACAAGCTGATAAATTGGCAGTGACATTAAAAGCCAATTTTCAGTTCTTATGACACCTCTGTTCAATATGAACAGATTTTTTTCAACACAATTAATACGTTTATTTGATTGATGCTTTTCCCATAAGTAGCCTGTTAACATTCAAAATAAGACAAACATTTGTTTAAATGAAGTTAACATCATAAATGTGAACAGAGTTGTAAAATGCTAGTTGTCGAAGACATCCAATAATAACCATAGCTTTTAGAAATTTACAAGCTTAAAAATGGCCATATTTTTAGAGTTGTTATAGCAGTGCACAGAAAAAATCTTGTCAGCACATTGCCTTGTTAGCAAGTCGTGATGCCTCCAATGAGGCTTTTCTGGAGAGATATCTCTCTTTTTGCTATCATAATAAGAAAAATATCACACCGGTACAAGGTTTAATTCTTGTAGGGACCTGTGGCATTTTCTTGTGAGCTTCTCAATACACAGACAGTAACTGAGAGAGCCATGGGCCCTTGTCATTTTCCTTGACAGGTCGCATAATGGGCCAATTGACAAACTGCCTGAGCTTCCCCTGGGCGGACGACACATGAGTGGTGGTGAGTCTGAAACTCTTTTAGGAAAATAAGTGTCTGATAAACAGTGCTTCGACCTATTGAAGTCCAACATAGACATAAATGCCATGGTGACAGCTGCAGAGACAGGGGGGGGGGGGGGGGGGGGGGGGGGGCTCTTTCAATTTAACAAGAGAGGAAATTAAAAAGAAGTAGAGTGTGAACGTATTAGAGGAAGCTGGTATAAACAACTGTACATTCCCCGCCCCATTTTGACAGAACGCTACATCGCCAGAGGAAAGTAACTCTGACACCTGTAGTCTTGTGTGGAATGGTAATATGGACCAGCGGGCATTGCAAAGAATAGCGTGGCATGAATAGCATGCTGAAAAATATGACATTCATATTGAAATTCTGGCTAAAAAATGGCAGTTTGAGACACATGAGGCATATTGAGATCTCTTCAAAAACGTCATGAGATTATTGGGGGCTTGTTATTTGGAGAAAAGAATGAATTATGCAAATATCATAGTTTTATCTCCATTATATCTCATTGCTAACAATTGAGGTATTTAAGAGACTTTTTGTTTTGGTATGGACAATGCCAATTTGGGTAGATTACTGAAAAGGTTGTTCCTTTTTTATAGCTCACAGTGTATAATATTCTGATTTATAATTCATTTGTTTCTGTCTTTTGATGTTAAGATCTCTTCAAAAACTGTATAAGATTACTGGGGCCTTTTATTCTTGGAAAAAACTGAATTATGCAAATGTCTCCATTTGACCTCCATTTTATGTAATTGCTGTGAAGGAGAAATAATTGAGATATTAAAGAGATTTCCTTTAGTTTTGGTGTGGACAAGTGAGACTTCATCCCATTGGGAAAAATACTGAAAAAAATAGCTCATAACTCCCAATTCTCAGTTATGTTTCTTTTAAGTATCATCTTGCCTCAGATGTTTCTCCTAAAACTCACAAAGAGATATAACAAATTACGCAATTACTGAGTCCATTTTAGGGTCTGAGTTTTGATATTGATATCAAAAACTATGTGAAAATTATGTAAGTAACTGGGGCTTTTTGTTCTTTGGAGAAAAGTGTGGACTATGCAAATGTCTCAATGTGATCTCCATTTCATTCTCCATTGCTGTGAAGGAGAAATAATTCAGACATTATAGAGATTTCCTTTTTGTGTTGGTGTGGACAATGGACAGTTCATCCCACAGGAAAATTATCCAGAGGTTTTTTTATATATATATATAATGTGCAACGCATAATATTCCCAGATAAGTTTCTAAAAATGTAGAAGTTGAGTTCATACTGAAATATCCTGAGCACAGTTTGAGACATTATTGATATCTCTTCTGAAAATCATGAGGAGGTACATTTGAGAATCTGTTCAGGTGAGCAATCTAAGTAGCCAGAAATTTTCCATTTGATGGTCTAGGCAAATTTCTTTTTCTTTTTCAGGGAACAAGCTGTGATTAAAAAGAGAAATGGACCATTCGACTTTTATCGAATGCAAATAATTCATATACAATGAAGAGGCTCTTTCTGGCCTGCTCACCTTCTGTAGACACTTCAAAATGAAGCTGAACCATACAAAGGCCCGCAGCTACTCAATATGAATGAACCGTTGGATAATTCCTCCATTATGTCACAAATCTCAGGCATTTACTGAAGCCCTTCATAATGGCTTTCTAATGGATATTATTGTCATAATCGTTGGTCATAAAAGTTAATAAATTTCAGCATATGCTCAGGGTTAGGTAATGTATGAGGTTAATGGCATTTCTTCAGGAAAGGGCGGAGCGTTCCGTAAATTTACCCCACAAAGCCGCGATACTGGAACGTCAGGCTGTCGCACCATAACCAGATCCAGATAATGAGTGCTGATTTCTCGGAAACACAAGCCAGAGGTTTTCAAGCTGAGGAGAATCTCCATTAAGGCTGAAGTGCTTTGTCAGCCGAACTGTATTGCATCTTGCTTAATGAGATTAAGTGAATTTAGATCTATGGGAAGCACGTCCAGCTCTTCTTTCTGGGGAAATAAAATCTGTGAAATATTTGTAATACCTTGAGCAATCAAAGGAGCCAAACACAGGTTCTCTAGAGTCACAGCCTGTTAGATGTGTAATTCACTTTCTCAGTCTGAATTCAGACATCAGAAGTGTAATTAGTCACCTCTCTGAATGCTTTTTCTCTCTGTAGACAGTGTTTTCGACACATCCTCTCCTTCCCTTCTTATCTCCCTTTCTTTCCATCTGGCTTCCCAGTGATGTGGGACAGAATCCATTGAAAACAGATGTTCCCTCACCTAGCCAGTTTTTTTTCCAGCGCGGGTATGCAGGAGCGATTCTTCCACATGACCAGAAGTGCCCTTTCAAAACACTCGCACGCCAATGGAGGCAAGCGACAGCAATGCCGTGCTGAATGAATCTGAGCATCTGCACGTTTTCATACATGCCTTATAAGAGTCACTGTGATGGGCTGCCATAAAGCCCATTGGGTAGGTTCACTCTATTAGTGTACTGATGATTTCAAGGCCCCACATGGAGCTCTCCGTGGTAGCCAATGATCCATGACGGATAGGACGGTTCCTCCGCCTTGATTCCTTTCCATTTTCAGCACAGACCTGATTTCCCTACAGTGAACTCGGGACTTTGGGTCTCGTTGGACTAGAATTGTACAGGTTGAAATGTCAAAAGATTGTATTTTGCTTTAGGTGTATATTTAACATAGTTTATAATGTATAAAAAATATATATAATGCTATAATATGAAAATATACTCAAATATACTTTTGCACTGGGAAATGCCATTCACAGTTTCTTCACAAGTAAATCTCTAGTTTAATGAGTTTGAGTTGTTGTCACGCAGTAGCTCTCTCAACTGAGATTGTACCGCTAATCCAAACCAAACAGAAACCGTAATTAAAGTCCAAGACTCTTCCTCACGGATGTAAAGAACACACACAGCCAGAGCCTAGACAGACAGAAACTGCTCTCTGACTGGATGTCAGCCAGCTGTCAATACCCATCTGCTGCTGGACTATAAGGATGAATGAGGAGAGTCTATCAGGTTTCAGAGTTGAAGAACAGTTACAGCTCTTACTTAAAAGTTTGAATTTGGTTGATAGGGGTTATGTTGCGTGCCTGATTATGTCAATTGGAGGAATGCATAAACTAACATTTAAAATAATGCCTACGTTAAATTTAGCAGATGTTCTTATCTAAAGCAACTTACAAATGAAGAACAGCGCAAACAATTTATCATAGGAGTGAACAGTGTCCCAAGTATCACGTGTTAGCTAGAGTAGTACTCAATCTAAAGTAGTGAAATACATAAAAGTAGAAAAAATTGTTGTTAATATAAAGAAGGAAGCACCTTCATGGTTGTGGTTCAGTTAACAGACGTGTCTTCAGCTGGTTCTTGAAGGTTGTTCCACCACAGAGGAACAGAAAAGGTTCGGTTCTGGAAAGTGATTTTGTACCTTTTTGTGACAAAAACACTAGATGTTAATGTAAAGAACATGCATAATTTGTACGCAGGTCAGGTGAGTTTGCTGGCAAATCAAGCACAGTAACACCATGGTCATTGAACCAGCTTTTGGTACCTTTGGCAGTGTGGGCAGGTGCCAAGTCCTGCTGGAAAATGAAATCAGCATCTCCATAAAGTTGGTCAGCAGAAGGAAGCATGAAGTGCTCTAAAATTTCCTGGTAGATGGCTGCGTTGACTGTGGACTCCAGAAAACACAGTGGACCAACACCAGCAGATAACATGGCAGCCCAAATCATTGCTGACTGTGGAAACTTCACACTGGACTTCAAGCAACATGGATTCTGTAACTCTCCACTCTTCCTCCAGACTCTGGGACCTTGATTTCCAAATGAAATGCAAAGTTTACTTTCATCTGAAAAGAGGACTTTGGACCACTGAGCAAGAATCCAGTTCTTTTTCTCCACAGCCCAGGTAAGACGCTTCTGACGTTGTCTCTGGTTCAGAAGTGGCTTAGTGGCACTTTTCCTGAAGATTTCTGAGCGTGGTGACTCTTGATGCACTGACTCCACTGATGTCCACTCCTTGTGAAGCTCTCCCAAGTATTTGAATCAGCTTTGCTTGACGGTATTCTCAAGCTTGCAGTCATCCCTGTTGCTTGTGCACCTTTTTCCAACCCACATTCTTCCTTCCAGTCAACTTTGCATTTAATATGCTTTGATACAGCACTCTGTAAACAGCCACACCTTTCAATAATGACCCCCTTTGACTTACCCTCTTTGTGGAAGGCGTCAATGTTCGTCTTCTGGATCATTGCCAATTCAGTAGTCTTCTCCATTATTGTGGTTTCAAAGAACAAGAGATCCCAGAATTTATACTTTAGGGATGGTCATTAATTGATACTCAAATGTAAATATTCTAATATTTTGAGATACTGATTTTTGACTTTCATGAGCTGTAAGCTCTAATCATCAAAATTAAAACAAAAAAGCTTTTGAAATGTTCTACTTTGCATGCAATGAATCTAAAATATATGAAAGTTCAACTTTTTCACGATATTCTTATTTTTTTAGATGTACCTGTATATTTTGCCTGTATAGCTTTGATGATAAAGCTCTCAACCTGCAAAGAACATTTAAAACACCTTTATGTTAAAAATTAACATGCAACTGTTTTAGCACCATCTTTAGTTCATTAATGTGCCACAATTCTGAGTAAAACCGAAAATCCAACAAGAGAACATGTAGAACAGGATTTTTCTTCTCAAGACTTCATGAGTGAAATGTGGAAGTTTCAAACTAGAATAGGAATAGACCTGAATGTGGAGGCTTTTCAATCAGTATCTTAAGCCTGAAGATCAAGGTCACCCTTGAGAGCACTGTGACATATTCCAAAAGGAATGCTTCTTTTTCAAATCTATTATCCTGATTTAGGCTAGGCATTGAAATTATGGATAGAGGACCTGTATTTTAGCAAGAAGTTTGAATATTTTTACTACTATCACCACTTTCAACTACCACCAGAAAAACCACAACGACAAAACGTCCATCTTCCTTTGATCCAGGTTACAACTATGTTCAATTCTCATCTGATTTTCACATGTATTAATGGCAATTAATTTTATGACTAATCCTGATTTCCACAATACTTTTGACATTTGCATTATAAGCCTAGGAACATGCTTTTTTACAATATAAATATTGTATATTTTTTGACTTTCAGAGAGTAGTAGCTTTTAAAGATACTGCAGAGCAGCCAAGGTTAATTTTGGGCATGTCAGAAATAAGAATGAGTCAGGAAGACAAGATCTTTATCAGTTATAAAGTAAGTGTTTCTGAGTCTGATGACTTGCATTGACTATTTGTTTTCATTGTTGTAAGTAATCACTTTTAGATACAAGATATACAGGAGCCAATCAGCCCAGTGTATTAAAATCGTTGCACGAACCTTCATCAAGTTCAACGATAATGAAAACCTGGACATGTGTATTGAACCTCTTAATTTTTAATGACGAAGGAAAACCAAGAACACAGAGTTCAAAACCACACACAAAAAGAAAGACTGAGAGAGGTAAAAAAAATGGAGAACATAAAAAGAGGAAACCTCATCCATAATATGTAATTAATAAATAATGTCATTATTTATTAATGGTTGTTCTTGCTCTACACTTTTGTCTGTGTGTGGCTTTACCTTTGCTGGAACTGAAGGTGCTTTTTTTTACCCTGTCTCTTTTGTCAGTTTCTCTCATTTCTTTCTCTTCCTGTCTTTTATCTCTTTTTTTCTCACTCACCCTTTCTTCCCAAATCTTTGTTCCTGGAGATGAACATTATGTCCTTTTCGCAGAAAGGTTCTCTTTCTATCCTTCTTAGCATGTTTCTCATGCAGCGTTGAGGAGTTAGAAACACATTTTTCAGTTACACAACAATAGATCAGCTGGTTTCAAAGTATTTTTTCAAGAAATAAGCTGAATTTTACAAAAAGCACAACCAAATGATTTTTTCAATGTCATATTACTGTACAGCTCAATGTAACTTATGGCATGTTAAATTACTACATAGTAGCGCTGATAAGTGTTGATTCATTTAGTGAGTTGGTTCACTCCTCTCTTTCATATTACTAGAAAGTCTGGGATATTCTAGTGAATTTTTCTTCTCGAATCTCACTTTTATTTGTAGCTTTGGAAAGTCTGATTTTAGCATTCTCATCTCACCTTCATGCAACTGGATGACACCCATCCAGTCTATCATTACCCAGCTTATTAAAGTGAGGTTAACCAAATGAAATCCAAACGCTCTCGACCACAGGTGGAAGGCGAGAACCTTGACCGCGGATGGAAGATGTAAAACGTGAGCAGCCAGCGGGAAGGGAGAGCAGGGAGAGTAAATTAAAAGCCGCTAATCTGTAAGTCTAACAGCATGATCAGAGCACAGCATGCTGGGACTTTAAAAAAACGATGGAAATGGATCTCCGGCAAGAAAAGACCAGGATGAATTCCCAATGAGAAGACTGAGAAGGTGAATTCCAGAAGGTGGGTTGTAAAATTGCACTTTGGAATTATGTCATGTGACATAGAAAATCTAAATAACTTATGTTGTAACTCTATGCATTATATTAATTGATTAAATTATGTTTTAGCTGTTAAAATTATTTATTTATTTAGTTTTTTGGGGAAAAAATTGGGATATATATCACAATATATATTGTGAATATATTGTGATATATATATATGGGGAAGTCGTGGCCTAATGGTTAGAGAGTCGGACTCGTAATCGAAAGGTTGCGAGTTCGAGCCCCCGGCCGGCAGGAATTGTAGGTGGGGGGAGGGAATGTCCAGCGCTCTCTCCACCCTCAATACCACGACTGAGGTGCCCTTGAGCAAGGCTGCCCACTGCTCCGGGTGTGTGTTCACGGTGTGTGTGTGGATTTGTTCACTACTCACTGCTGTGTGTGTGCACTTGGATGGGTTAAACGCAGAGCACCAATTTCGAGTATGGGTCACCATACTTGACAATACGTCACGACTTTACTTTACTTTTACTTTACAATGGCAAATGCTGAACAAATAAATTAATAAAAATTAAGTTATTATAAGTAATAAATTGTTTCTTATCTTGATTTACATAATTATACATTTAAAGTTTAGTTGGAGTTTTTTGGAAACCTGACTGGGGAGGAAAATGTGGGGAATTTATGACCAGTTATTAATGGCAAACAAACAAATAATTAAATACAGCTATTTTCCTTGTAAAATAAATGTACATTTATTGTATAAATTTATATATTTAAAACTCTGAGTTTGAGTTAATCATTAAACTTTTGTTTCAAATATTGTTGATAAAGCATATGATGATTCATACTGTACTGTTCTTGACACTGAAGCAGAGAATAGTGTTAATGTTTGTGAATTCATGGACCATGAATTATTATTTGCATTATTTTTGCATAAAATATAATAATAAATATATGTAAAAAATATATCAGAGTTGTATTTTTACATTTTATATAGATAGATAGATAGATAGATAGATAGATAGATAGATAGATAGATAGATAGATAGATAGATTTGTGCTTTTATTTCAATTTTACTTCGACACACCTTTATTCCAAAGAAAATAAACTTAAAATTTACATCTGCACTGAATCAACCTATTATTATACCAACAAACTGATCTGGTAGAAATGCATGTGTTCTAGCTGTGTATAGCAATCTGGACAGTTTGATCTATGTATTAACAGGCACACTAACATGATCGCAAGTTCTAGTTATCATGTCATGTAAGATGCCCTGCAGCTCTTTTATTGACAAGCAACATGCTCATATGAGTTTCAGTGTTTCATTTAGATTCTAAAAGGCTTTTCTTATAACTCATCCCTCCAAACAGATGCATACAATGATCTTTGACATAAACGGCAAACAACTTGAACGTGTGTCTATGTGCTGATCAGTTTTGTCCCGTCTGCACAGTGGCGCATTTCAGTCGCGCACCTCTCGCGAGAGTGACCACTTAAAAGCGCACGGGCGCCGCTGTTTAAACTTCAACGAGATCGACGGTTACATTGGTAAGTGGGAAAATGAATTAATTTGAGCTTATTTTAATTACCTAAACCCTTGTCAATTTTAGTTAGACTGACATTACACGTTTATTTCAAGAAGCTAAAAGAAGAAAGGTGGTTTATCTCGTTGTCCAGGCCTGCGCAATTCTCCGCTGGGAGGTTTGTCATTTTTAACATGAATCCTTAAAGTATCTTGATAAAAACTGTTGTGACTTGATTAATAATGCTGGCGAGAGTTCATGATATAGTCTAACGTAATTTTTTTTGTATTGGACCTATACATAACTTTATAGGAAAAGATGAAACTAAGTTTTGGTCAAATCACCGTCAGACTGCCTATAAACATGAATTCAGGACCAAGAAGAACAAAGAGAGAAGCAGCTGATGGAGTTGTTTCCATTTTTTCTATGGATAACTGCGAGTATTTGGTGTTTGCAGTTATAGTGTAGTAAAATATAATAATTTTTTTTGCTGAAGTAATTGTATATTATTCTAAACACGCTGTATTTGGTTGTTGTAGATGTTCATCTAACTCAGAAAGCACTTTTAAAGGTTTTACCACCAGCTTAACAGAGTGCTGAAAAGTGGAAGTCAGAGGAAACATGACCAACCTGCTGCAAAACAATAACACAAAACGTACATTATTTCTTTTTCCTCACAGTACCAACTGAAACTCATCAATCAGCTAATCTGAAGATACTGATAACTTTTTTTTTCTTCTATTCTCCACCTTTCATCATGCAGGTTCTTATGATTGATTGATAAATAAATAAATAAATAAATAAATAAATAAATATTTTGCACTGTCACTGCAGGTCTGGACTCCGGAGTACAGCATTACTTGTTTGTTCATCAACATACAGATGAAAACACCACACTCCTAACTAATTCAAGTAAGTTTTAAGATTTGATTTAATTGTGAGAGATTCCTTTCTTTTTCCTGTTGTACTGTACTCTCCATAGGTCTAATAAATGTTTCTCTGCCTCGTATCCCCATCTTAGGATGTCAAGCCTAATCATCGCAAGGAGAGTTAGCATCAAAATAGATGCATCACTGACCAGTAACACAGAGATGCCAGAAGTATCTGTTTGCTGTCTACTTTTTGTTCAGTATGGAGCATCCAAAAGCCATCACTCAGTTAATTTCAATCAGCACTATTTAGCCTTTCCCAGTGCTGAAATTGTCGTGGGTCCTTTGTTTTTATTGTTTAAATGCTTATCTGAATGTAAAATTAATATTTAATGCTTATAAATTTAAAAACAATACTATAGTTAGTCTTTTAGCTCCCTTTTCAGAAACATGTGGTTCACCATCTTCCATGGGTTACAGAACTGGGGAAAGTTGCAGCATACAAAAAAAAAAAAAGGAAAAAAAAAAGTCAGACTACTTGGTTTATAGGTTTATAGGAGAATGTGGAGTAAATACTTGACATTTATTTAAGGTAAAGGGTAATGACCTGGTGGTGAGTTAACATTCCATTCAGTTGTTGTTGTTTTTTGTGGTTTCTTAGCAATCAACATATATTTGTGACTGACATGTTGGATGGGTGAGTAAGGTGGAGGGGGTTGAAAAAACAATATTTCTAAAACGGAGAGTGCTATTTAGACAGGTAAGAATTATTTTCAAAAGTATGAATAAATAAAGAAACACGGATTTATGTTAATCTCTGTAACTGTTGCACTATGAATTGCTGTGTTATATATTGCTTGTCACAGTAAATGCTAATAAACATGTCTTAAATGATCACACAAAACCTTGATGTGTTATGCTTATGTATATTTTAGTTTGTCTAGTGATAAATTAGTTATATGAGCTGTTTAAGCCATAAAATTGAATTAAAACAAAAGTAAAATTAAATCCAAAGAAGGATCCCATGATGGGAACTCCTAAAGGGTTCTATATAGAACCTTTTTCCTGGTTACGAAAAACCCTAAATGGTTCTTTTAATTGAACCCTTAAAAAGGGTTCTATATAGAACCTTTTAGGGGCTCCAAATATGTAGCGCCTGATTAAGGTTCTATATAGAACCTTTTCTTCTAAGAGTGTATCAGTGTGCAGACTGTATCAAAGTAGGTCTTTGCTCTTTGAACAGAGGATGGTGTCATTCCCTGTCCAAATGACCTCTGGGATTAATGCTCTAATCCCGTACTCTGGATTCCTATAATCCAGTCTCAAACACATGCCATTGTGCCCTATGACCTGCCAACAGATTACCACCACATCTGTAAAATGCACCAACACTAATGTGTATATATATTTAGAGTATGTATCTTGAGCTTTCTCAGTTATGTGAAGTTCATAAAGCAGTCGCATTATGATGTCTGCAAGTAGGTTTTTCTGCATAGTGTATCATGATGGATCACCGAGCACTCGTCTTTGTGTTTTAGATGATACAGAGAATACTTACCTCACTTATCCAACTTTAATTCTTCGTTCTCAAAGGAAATGCATAACATTAGCATTCTGGAGAAAATGGGTGGTATAGCGATGCTAATTTCTGAGAGTTTGCAGGCAACATTTGTTCAGGTAGAAAGCCTTGGGTTTGTTAATACTTTTAAACTAGTAGAAAAACCGTTTTCACTTGATTTTTAGAGATTCAAATGGTTTTCAGTCAGCAGTCTGTTTGGTTACTGGAAACTTGAAAGGACAACTAGTGAAAGGAGAGAAAATAAAAACGTTTACTTAAATCTCAGATTGGAAACAACCTCTAAACTCACAGCAAACATTGTCACATCACTGTCTTAAACCAAGATACCAAAGCCGAATATGAACAAAGATAAACTCAAGTCTTCTTATTCTCATTATAGACTAAAATATACAGTATGTACTGTTCTATCTGAATTCTTATATTCACATAGAACGCTTTTTATGGGCAATAACACGAAATGTTGGAATGGAAAAACACAAGACACAAACAGAATCCTAAAAGACTCACTGTACACTGTGAACTTATAAATTATGTATTTATGCACTATGTAGGCCTACTAAAATATGTAGTTTATACATTTTATAAGGTTATTTTGTCATTAATAATTGGAGTCTGATAGCCCCTTCCTGCTTGATGTATAACAACTATTGAGGTAGGCCTCTCTGTGCTTGTTTTAATGTCCCATAATTAATTTTAGGAGAAACATCAGATCAGTAGGTTACTCAGCACTATTTGTATTTGATATTTACACAGTTTAAGGATTAGATGTAGCAGACAGATACAAGAATATGAAGATTTGAGATCATATCTTGAAACGCCTCCAAAAGTCTAAATTTGAACTCAAGTTATTCCCACTGAAGGCAAAATTTTGCGCTATTCTATCCACATTATTTCATATTTTTTAATGTACAGCCTATTCCAAATTTGTAACTTGAATGTGCGAGGCTTCCGGGGTCATTCCTTTCAAGTTATTTTACCTGTAAACAATAGTCCATCATGTGCATGATACTGCAAATTACAGTGGTGTGAAAAAGTGTTGGCCCCCTTCCTGATTTTTTATTTTATTGCATGTTTGTCACACTTTAATGTTTCAGATCATCAAACAAATTTAAATATTAATCAAAGATAACACAAGTAAACACAACATGCAGTCTTTAAATGAAGGGTTTTTTTTATGAAGGAAAAACAAAATCCAAGCCCACATGGCCCTGTCTGAAAAAGTGTTTACGTAATTACGAAAGTAATTGAGATCTATCAGTCTGGAAAAGGTTATAAAGCCATTTCTAAAGCTTTGGGACTCCAGCGAACCACAGTGAGAGCCATTATCCACAAATGGAGAAAACATGGAACAGTGGTGAACCTTCCCAGGAGTGGCCGGCCAACCAAAATTACCCCAAGAGCGCAGCGACGACTCATCAAAGAAGTCACAAAAGACCCCACAACAACATCTAAAGAACGGCAGGCCTCACTTGCCTCAGTTAAGGTCAGTGTTCGTGACTCCACCATAAGAAAGAGACTGGGCAAAAATGGCCTGCATGGAAGAGATCCAAGACGAAAACCGCTGCTGAGCAAAAAGAACATAAAGGCTTGTCTCAGTTTTGCCAGAAAACATCTTGATGATCCCCAAGACTTTTGGGAAAATACTCAGACTGACGAGACAAAAGTTGAACTTTTTGGACGGTGTGTGTCCCATTACATCTGGCCTAAAAGTAACACAGCATTTCAGAAAAAGAACATCATACCAGCAGTAAAATATGGTGGCGGTAGTGTGATGGTCTGGGGCTGTTTTGCTGCTTCAGGACCTGGAAGACTTGCTGTGATAAATGGAACCATGAATTCAGCTGTCTACCAAAAAAATCCTGAAGGACAATGTCCGGCCATCTGTTTGTGACCTCAAGCTGAAGCGAACTTGGGTTCTGCAGCAGGACAATGATCTAAAACACACCAGCAAAAGTGACCGAAGATAACTTCTTTTTTTTTTTTTTTTTTTTTTTTTTTTCAGGAAAATCAATGTAATATATTTTTGTTCAATAATATTTTTTTATTATTATTTATGATTTTGAGGGAAGTTTATGATACTATGAAATATTTATACAATTTTAATGAGCGATTTTCTCCATTGGAATTCATATGTATTTTTTAATTTCCTTATTTTTTTTACTACTTTTTTTTAAATAAATGCAATATTTCACATTAAAATGAAGGCATTTAAAATCCATTTTTTTGAAGTGAGAATTGGGCCATCTAAAGGCATTAAAAAATAAAAACTTATGTAATGTTGTACGCAACTGTAATGTTGCGTAACCTTCTTGTATTAGCACCCTATACAGAGGCTTTTGGATTCCTGTTGTTTATTAGACATAATTTTCTTAATTTTTTTAGGTTTTGCATTTAGATATATATCTAGACATTCTAAAAGATTAGATGAGGTGAGGCACAAGCCGCGGAGGGACCAGCCGTTGAGGCACGAGCCGTGCAGGGACCAGCTCTGCAGTCACCAACCCTAAAATTGTCTTACCAGGTAATTTCTCTGTGCGTGTGTGCGTGTGTGCGCATGTGTGGGTGTCTATTTTGCACTCCTGATATTCCAGACAGTCACCCCTTGATTGCTGCACACTTTTTTCTGACCAGTGACTGATTTGTAGCTTGTACCACCAAAATATTCACTGACTTTTCAAATTTTTTCGTATTTCCCATTAATTTCCTTTGTCTGTCATTTTTGACCGCGAAGAAGTCAAGTGTGACTATTTTTTTTTTTACCCTTTAACATATCCGAATCATGTCCATGATTTTTTTGTGTGTTCATATTGCTAATGTGACAGAAGTCACCAAGTGTCGTCTCATTCTGATGAAGCTAAGATTTTTTACATTTCAAAATATACAATTTTTCGGTCAAAAATGACCGAAGAGGGCCAGAGGGCTAGTCAAAGTCCTGACCTGAACCCTATTGAGATGCTGTGGCATGACCTTAAAAAGGCGGTTCATGCTCGAAAATCCTCCAATGTGGCTGAATTACAACAAATCTGCCAAGATGAGTGGGCCAACATTCCTCCACAGCGCTGTAACAGACTCATTGCAAGTTATCCCAAACGCTTGATTGCAGTTGTTGCTGCTAAGGGTGGCCCAACCAGTTATTAGGTTTAGGGGGCAAGCACTTTTTCACACAGGGCCATGTGGGTTTGGATTTTGTTTTCCCTTCATAATAAAAAACTTCATTCAAAAACTGCATGTTGTGTTTGCTTGTGTTATCTTTGATTAATATTTAAATTAGTTTGATGATCTGAAACATTAAAGTGTGACAAACATGCAAAAAAAATTTTAATCATGAAGGGGGCCAACACTTTTTCACACCACTGTAGTATTTGCTCTCATTTTATTTTAACTCATAATCATAAACATATTGGTTTCTAGAGCAAATAGTTTTAGTTGCACTTTGTTTTTCTTACCTGTAGCAGCTTATCGGAAGTCGCGCATATTTAAGTGAATTTTAGGAGAAATCAGAGCCACCCTGTACCTGCTATCAATTTACACAGCATTAGACGTACATTTTCAAATACTGTGTATCAGATAAATATTAGAGTATTATATTAAGATTTTAGAAACACGCCGCTAACAATAGGTAGACAATAGACGTTATAGATGTCTAAACCTGGAATGTGTTTCAACGCGTCGTGTGTAAAACTTAGCGCTTCAGTGAGCGCTGTCCACATATGTGCTGCTGAAATAGTCTCTCTCTCTCTCTCTCTCTCTCTCTCTCTCTCTCTATCACACACACACACACACACACACACAAAACTGAACTGCTTTCCACAGATAGTATCATTCGGCTCACAGCGCACAACCTCTCCACGCTGTCTGTTGGCTTTGGCGCATCAAAACCCACCACGTCTTATTCTGACCTTAGTATCTTCTCGACTTCAAGCTGGACGTACAGTTCGGAGTATGAAGAAGATCTGAAGACATCCAGGCAAGCCGCGCCAGAAACTTAGTGTGCGTAGAGTCTCATAGGAAGAGACAAACGCATGTCTTTAAGAGGAACTATGGGGGGAGTGTCTCATTCGATTCATCACTGGACATTCTAGCCGAAGAGCCGCTGGATCCGATCCCGAACCGGACCCGAACTGGCTTTTTGGAGCTATTTTACGCGGGCTGGGAATATAGAGCAACTTGGATAAGCGTTGTTGTGCGTTTGGAGAGGTATGAAGGTGGTGCTGATGGACGCGCTGAGTTTCCAAGCGTTCGCGCTCCTGTGCGCGCTACGCACCTCACTGGCAGCAAACAACTGTGAGTACATACGATATCTTAGTTATAATATAATAAAAAAAAAAAAAAAATATATATATATATATATATATATATATATATATATATATATATATATATATATATATATATATATATATATATATATATATAATTACAATTAAATAAAATATAAGTCTAGTTTACATTTTAAATATTAGGCTATATAAAATAAATCTAGGCTACAATAATTTATTATTATATTAATGTTGTATTTATATTTTCGCGTTTTATTTAAATTTTCACATTTTAAGTATTATAAAATGTGAGATTTATATGTTTTTTTTTAATATATGAAAATGTATGAATACCTGCTAAATAGTGTGTGTTTACATATCATTGTTATTTTCAGGATCTGATGCCTGTAGTTGCAATATTACTATTTGTAGCATTCGCAGCAATTATACTTTAGAGCGTAGTAGTAGGAATATTAATTGTAAAAGTGAGTTTTTGTGAGCAGATTTTCCTTTTCCTTTTTTTCAGGATTATACTTAAGTTTCAAGTTGCATGCACAAAACTCCGTCGGTTGTGTTTGGAAGCTTTGTACAGCTGTCAGAATGATGATAGTACACACACATTATTTTTAATGCTTTTCTACACTATAAATTTGTTATGCATGCATCTCTGTAAGCAATGCGTTTATTAAATGCATATTTAAGATGCTGTCACGGAATTGATGAGTGGAAAAACAAGGCTTTGTTTTTTACTTCCTAAAGTCCAGGAAGCAAATGCATGACACTTGATTACGATAATTAAAGACTTAAGAGATATAAATAAGTTATTCAATAGATCTCAATAGATTTCTGTATTGATCAGTAAATCTAAATAGTTTTCTGTAGTCCACGTTAGAGAGATTTCTGACCACTAGGCGGCGCTATTTCCTCTTATAGATCAAATCGTAATGTCATTGACATCTAAATGAGTCAGCACCGTATTTAAGGGCCTTGCACATACCATCAGTGGCACTTATAAAGATTTATGTAATTTGTAGGAGGATTTAAAAGAAAAGTTTAGCAGTAGGACTAAATGGCTTGAGAATAATCTTAATCGCAATTTAAAAGCCTATAATTTCACAAATTTGCCCATTTGTATTACATTGCTGGCAATTAAAGATCCATGTTCTCTTTTTGGTTGATTCATATTTCGTGTATCGATTTTAAATGGATTGATTTTAGAAAATCTGGCAACCCACCATCCAAAGAAATAAAAATAGAGCAGGCAAGCGACACTTGGCAAAACACACTGGTAAATATGAGTCATATATCTGTTGAATTGAGATTTACATTACTCTCTGAGGAAGATTTGTTGCCTCAGACTCTGGTTAGGCACTCAGGATTGTCCAACATGAATATGCTAATCCCTTATGGTTAATTTGAATATGTGTCTAAACATAACATCCATAAAAAAACTTGGCAGGTTGGAATCCAGGCCATGTTTGTGGAGAGCGACTGGTGTCTAGATAATTAATTTAATAGAAATTCACCATTACCCATTATGATATTACTTAAAATTGTATATTGATATTACTTAAAAAAAAAAAATTATATTACTTAAAATAAAATAAAATAAATAATAATAATAGTTATATATATATAAAAAATAGATAAAAATAGATATTTAATCTGATAAAATGTTCTATAGCTAGATAGACAAATAGATGGATAGATAGCACTTAATTTAACTTTTATTTCTTAGTTGCATAATTTATATAAAAAGATATAATAATTTTTTATTTGATAAAATATTTGATAGATGATCATTATTTGTAATTATTTTTTTCTATTATTTATATATATATATATATATATATATATATATATAGATAGATAGATAGATAGATGGATAGATGGATAGATGGATACATACATGGGTAATCATTTAAGTTGATGAAATGCTTTATAGATAGGTAAATCGAAGATAAATGGATATGTGTGTGTATATATATATATATATAATTTAAATTAAAGTGTAACTTCTTTTTAGTTTCATAATTTAAATAAGTAATAATTTGTTTAATTTGATCAAATGTTTTACAGATTGTAGATTGTAAAGTGAGAGATATTTTTTTTTAATTATTCAGTTTGCTCAAACAACTTATATATAATGTGAGAGCGATTGTTTTATTTTTTTTTTAATTATTTAATTTGAGTTGATTACATGTCACTTATATGTGTGTGGTTATACACATATTATATGTAATGTGTTTCAGCTCCAGCTTTCAACTCCACAAACTTGTGAAAAATCATTGAATCTGAGTGTTCAGTATGAATTGAGAATTGCATTTCACAATACAAAGCTTGAATTGGCCAATCAAATGGCTATTTATTTTTTAATATCATCTTTGATTGGCCCGTCACATTCTGTCTGACCCGTTGCAACTATAACCTCAAAAGCCTTGACTGGAAATGGCTTCATGTTTGCTGCATAATTAGTAGCGCCTTTCTGGCCAAATAAATATTAGTGTTAGATAATAATTATAGATTAGAGATATAACAGAAGGCTGCAGGACGTTGCAGGCACGAAACCATCTGTGGTTAAGCGCGAGCAGTTTGCTGATATTAATAACAGCACTAACCGCGCCGTTCTCCTAACCCATTAGGTTGCACAAATTATAATTAACAAACTCTTCATACAACAGATTGCAGACAGATAGAAGTGAGTCTCGTAATGAAATGCAGAACTGGAGCGAGGCCTAAAAAACAGCGCTGAAAATAACAACGCCTCCATATACTTTATTTAGTGTTGTTTGTGAATGATTTGGAGATATGTATTCTTCTGAGGTGAAAACATTGCAGTCTATTAAATATAATGAGGGGAAAGTATCTTTGAGAGAAACTGTAGTTGGTGGCCTAGATTTCCCCTCTGCTTTGATCGAACATGCCTGACAGCGTTCAGCCGAAAAAGTCAATTACTGCTTTTAATTACCTGATCTGGAAGGTCCAGACTCCAAAAAATCAGCGGAGACATTATTCTTCTCTTAAATTGTGAAAATAAAGAGGTTGTAGAACCGTGGTTGGTGCTATCAGACCCAAATGGTATGTTCGCCAACAAGTGGCAACTGAAATCGAACTTGACATTTTGGATGAAATAACATTGTGCATAAACCGTTTTCATTCTTGTTTAACCCTTCAAACACAAATGTCCAAAAAAAAACAATTTGCGCAAAAGTCATATTAAGTTTTTAATTTGCAACATTTCACAGTGCTCAGCCAAAAAATGTCAATTACTCCTTTTAATTACCTGATCTGGAAGGTCTTGACTTCAAAACATAAATAAATAAATAAATAATCATCTGGGACCTTATTCTGCACTTAAATCATTAAAACAAGTGGCGACTGAAATCAAATACTCATGCTTTGACTAAAAATGGATTATCCATAACTTTGATTTATCTTATTTTAACCCTGCAAACTCAATCTACCCTTGATGAATCTGTGCAAACAATGATATTGAGTTTTTGATCCACAATACTTGAAAGCATTCAGCCTAAAACAAGTACAATGTCTCTTTTAATTACCTTATCTGTAAGGTCAGGCTCTGAAAAAAAAAAAAAAGCTTGGACCTTATTCTGTTTTTTAATTGTTAAAATAAAGATTGTAGATCATACAAAGTTCAAAGGTCGTAGAACCATTGTTGGTGCTTCAGGACACAAATGCTTCGTTTGTCAAGAAGTGGTGACTAAAATCAAATATTTGTTTTGGATGGAAAAATGTTGTGCATTAAACTATTTTTACTCTTGTTTAACCCTTCAAACCCAGTCAGTTCTTGATGAATTTACGCAAAAATCATATTGAGTTTTGATTCGCAATATTTGACGTCAATAATGGTACACGTTAAATCATTTTTAAATGAAAATAAGCTTGTGTTAATTATGCATGATTGTTGTGTTTTATTCTTTACAATGCAACACATTTTTTGATTAGCAACCCTCCAGTTGAGAGCCGTTTTGATGGAAAGATTCAGTTATGCCGTCCATTCTGTTTAGATGGTTCAAAGTATGAGAGTGAACAAAAACTAGCTGGTTCACGGACAGTTAGGGCATCTCGTCTGGCCTCTGGTAACTCTCAAACGTCTCTCTCTCTCCTTGTCTAGGAAAGAAAAGTGCAGCGCTTGCACTGTACAGTAGATCATTGTCTAACTCAATAATTGCCTCTATCTTGTCAGCACATGTGTCAGCTGTAATTTCGGCCCCAAACAAGAGGCGGATCCATAGTCGCTTTAAAAGCCTGACCTTAGAAGTTAAAGACAAACAACCCCCCTTCACCCACCTACAAACTCCCATCCTGCTCGTAAATGGCCTTTAGTCCACATACCTCCGTTTGATTTTTATCACGACAGTGCCATTGGGTATTTTAAGACGTTTTATAAATGCCAGAAAATCTATTCTGAAAGATGCGTGGGTTGAAAAAAAAAATAAATAAAAAATGATGAAGATAGTCTTTCTGAGAGATCCGAGGAATATCTTGGTTTTTAATAAGCAGCAAATTCCATAAGAAATTCTGAACCAGTAATCAAAAGATAAGTAATCAAGTCTGAATTCCTCTTCAGGGGCCCCTGTTGGTTTGTTGCTGCTGGTACTAGTAAAATAACAAGATCTGTTCATATTCTCTTGATAAAAACATCATATTGACAAACTATTTATAGTTGCGAAAATGGTTTACACATTAACCAGACTGACGGGCTGAAAAAAAAATTGGTTTAGCAATTTCATTTGAAAATATATTCAGTGAGAAATTGCTAGTAAATTTCACAAATGATTGTAATGAAGTAATTACAATTAGCGCATTAAATTAAACCTGGAATTTTAAAGTAGAAAAAACATGTTTGTTTGTGGAGTAACATCCTTCCCAGAAACCATTCAAAAACACAAATTTTGCCTGAAAATACTGTTTTTGTAGTTTCAGTTTCGCAATCTGAAATGGTAATCTGATTGGTTAGCATGGCATGACTTCCTGAAGTGCACAAAATGTTGATCACGTTGAGTTTCATTTGCTAATCATCCAATCGTGAATGTTGAGTTGAGTTGAGATTTATTATAGTTTGCACTTAAATTGACTTAAAATTTAGAGTACTTTAAAGTAGCAAACGAATCCAATCGTGAATGTTGTTTCGCAGAATTTGTGATTTATAAAAGACTTTGTACTTAAATTGATTAAAAAATTTGCGTATTTTAAAGTATAGCAAACAAATATTTAATAAAAGTGAATAAAAAATAAAACTGGTGAATTTTTTTGGTTGCGAATGTTTTCTGCGCAAATAAATACATAAGTTAATATAACACAATTAATGAATTGTAAGTTAATATAACACAATTAATGAATTAGTTAATGAATTTTTAGTTAATGAAGTTTCTATGTTTTTATTTCTCTTTTTGATTGTTGGTGTGCTTTCTTTATAATCGTTTGTAAAGACTATTGCGCAAAAATTAGAAAAAAAAAAATTCTATGCTCATCTATTAATGTGGTACAGTCTTCACTTTTATTTATAACTTCGAAGAATAGTATTTTCTTGTAAAACACGATCCATTAATCTTTATTTTTTCTTTGTACTTAATTTTTGTGTTTAATTCAACGTGTTACTTGTCATTTCTTTGTAATTATTTGTGAAATTAACTAGCAATTTCTAAGTAAAAAATTGTCAAAGTAAATCCCACACGACTTTTTTGCAGTGTATTTTGAAAAAATTATTTCAAATAATGCTTGAAAACAAAATGAAGTGTGATCAGTCACTTTGCATGTCAAGTGGGCGGCTCTTAAACATAATAAGCTGCAGGGAGGACTAAACTTTATGCCACTAGTGAAAAGTTCTCATTGTTGCCTCTCGGAATATTCATGAACTCAAACACCTTTTGAATGAGTAGACAGACATACAGTATAACTCTAAAAACTCACATGCAAAGAAAATCTCCCAAGTACTGTATATCAAAGATATTTAACATATTCTCATGAAACGCACACCACAACCATGACACTCCAGCCGTTACCCCACAGCGAACAGTATGAAGATGATTGACGGATGTGATCCATCAAAGTAAAAGCCAGTGATGATAAACGTGAACCCAGCTGATGTTCACTCCCGACAGTAACTTGAAAACAAATTCCTTTAATGTATCTTCCCTTAATGAGATGCTGTTCAGTCTGTGTTAGTGGGCGTTTAGTCTGCCAAACATATGCTCTGCAACTTCGTAAATATCATCCAAAGCACAAGAAACTCTTAACAAGCCGCTAATGGCGTTTTACGAATATCCCAGAAAGTTCTGCCGGCATCCCACACTCATCATGAAACAGCGCCGGAGATTTTCCCCGCTCTGATCAGTGGAAAGAAAGGTTGAGTAAACAAATCTCCATAGCTTTGATGGTGTTCCGGTTGTGTTGTGTTGTTTATTTAAGTCAATGACCATTCGGAGGCCTCGATAAGTTTGTTTTTCCAAGACTGCTGTGTTAACCAAAGGGGAAAAACAGCAACAGTGTAAAACACTGAGCTATATCTGGCCACATATGTACTAAGCAGCTTCAGCTGTTACATTATTAATGCCTAAACCTTGTCATACTTCCAGATTCTTGTGTACACAAGTCCATGAAATTCTTCTAATGTCAAGGGCATTGAAGTTGAGTTAAAATTAAAATAAATGAATAAAAATTGAAACAATATATACACACTTTAACATAAAAATGTGCATATATATATATATATATATATATATATATATATAAGGCTGCAAATATACTGCAAATATGCAATCAATACTTTTTTGTTTTTTACTATAACTCATTTCAGTGTCAAATATTGAAATTCAGTGAATTGTATTCCAAAACTCTGTCTTGTTATTGCTATTTTATCTGAGTGTGGTATTTTTCAAGAACTTAAAATGAGTGTGGAAGCAATTTGGATCATTCCCACAGTGCGGATCATCTACCTATCCGACACACTGCAGGATGGTGTAATGGAGGACAGAGAGAGTAGATTATATCCTTATATCTGTTTTAATAGTTACTATCATGGGGCTGCCACAGTTGCAGTTGTGACTCCAAATCATTGTTGTTGAGCTTTATGTAAAGAAGAATAGTACAAATCAGTATAAAAAACACGTTTAAGGTTGTTTTCCAGTGAAACACAAAAAGAGCTATTTAGCCGAATGTTCAGGCTGCTCTGCCACCAAAAATTAGTGCCCTGAATGACTCATTCACACATTTTCTGAGGCTGTAGAATAGGTTTGTATGAGATAAAACACCAAATGTAAATTGTTATTCAAAGAAAGTGTTTCTTTTTCTTCACTGAATGCCAGAAGTTTCAATCGATACATGTACATGCTCTCAGCATGAACTGCATTCAGACATCTCCGACTCCAAATCAATCAAGATCTGATTGAGTTTCTCAGCATAAACTCTTAGAAACAGTGTATGCGTGATGAATGAAGGAGTTCTTTGTGCTTTAGGGTTGTTTTACGATAGGAAAATTGCAGTAAACAGTGCAATTCTGTCATTATTTACTCTGAAACGGCATACAGATTCGCCCACAAGTTTGGAACAATGTCAGGGTACCTAAATAATGACAAAATTTGGTTTTGTTCCTTTAAAGCAAACAAAAATGTCAATCAGTGTGGCTGAATTGACTTTTATGTTTACATCTCCCAATATTCCATTCATGTTCCATGATGTAATAGCTTCATCTTGCTATCGAATCCTCAGGTAAATAGGTGAACCGTAAATTACCGGGCTTTGTTAGGCTCTTCTCGTTGTGTTCTACCTGCTGAGGAGAGCGTGGAGTGTCACAATGGAAGAGAATGGTCTCTTTGCGTCGCTGTCAGGTTTAAATAATAGCCTCTCTTTCATTTTCCTCTATTACATCAGCTCTCGCTGCCATGGGCAACCGCTAGTAAAATCAGGTCAGCGCTAAATGCCAAGCTTGAAGACAGGGGCAGAAACGTGGCCCGAGTCATTTTAATTACCCAAAATGCTGTGAGATAGGGTGCAGGGGTCTGAGGTGCTACTGTAAATGGGACATGTCTAAATTTGAAGTGCTGTTGTGGGAAAAAAAGGGGATGTTACATGGATTTTCTGAATTGTTTTCATCATTTTATTTTTTGTAGTTTCCACACTAAAAATGATAAAACAATAATAATTATAAATATTATATAATTTAACTACAAATATATAATATTGATAAAATGTATACTATATATATATATATATATATATATATATATATATATATATATATATAAATTATTATTAATATTATTATTACGACTATGAATATTATTATTAAAATGCTTGGCATAACACTAAATTATTTAGACATATTTTAGAATAATACTTGTTATTATTAAGTATTATTGTAAAATGTCTAAATAATTTAGTGTTATGACTTATTATTATTATTATTAACAATCCACATTACACCGGTTAAAATTGGTACAAAAGAGGGCAGAATTATCTCGCTGTTTAATCTACACAGATGTTGATCTTAGTTTTATCTTCACATGCAAGATTAAACCCCTCTCACAAGGCTCAGGAATGATCCACAATTCTTTAACTACTTAAACGTGTTGAGAATGATAATTCATTATCACATAGCATGAAGAGGAGTATTAGAATGATCGTTTAGAGCCTATTTGTGGACAGAGGTTTTAAGTTGGCTATATGGTGCTTTGGAGATTGAAAAAGTCTGGTAGGTAGGTTCTTCAGATCAGTATATTTTTTTTCCTGAAGTGTGTAATTTTTCCACTACAGAATGCACTGGCTTTGAATTAACAGAAGTGATTTGATAGCACCATAGAATTGTTTTACAGTTGATTTCTCTTTTATACATAAATTTTTCTATTGTCATAGAAGCTTTTACGTCACTTAAAGCTTGTCGAATTATGTCATGTAGTTTCTTGGTTTTGCAATACAAAATATTACAAACTTGACTTTGTTTGTTTGTTTAATATAAGTATATAGCCAATTGAAAAAGGTGCATATATATATTTTTTTATTTCATAATTTTTTTACTGTGTTTAGTAAACTCCATTTGAATTAGTCAATTTTATTTTAAAGTGAATAGCTAAATAGAAAGGATAATATTCAACATGAATACCGAGCTTGATTAAATAGATTATTTGTTATGTTTGTTTTGTAACTGTTATTAATTTTCATTTTGTTTTTAATTTAAGAGTATAAATAGCTTTTGTTGCCACTTAGAAGTATAATATTCTGCCTAAAAATGGTGATGGTGGAACTGTTTCATTTATTTAATAGTTTAGTAACCTTTAGTGTTTTTTGTTTCAATTAATTTGAACTCATTTGCTGTCTAACATTTCTGACTTTTTTTCTAACTAGTGCCTTCATTTTTCAAGTCAAATGGCACATTTTGTTAACAAAAATTGTCATAACGTTACGCATTTCACTACTTTTAAATGTTGAAGACCTTGGCTTACTAGCTAGTGTCTGAATACAAGTTTTGGTATTCGGAAAAGAAAGCTTTAATCCACAGAGAACGGATTGCGTTCTGTGTACAAAGAGATCTGGGACACTTCGGGAGCGTGCAAACTCTCCAACAGGATTTAAATGAGTGTTTCACACTTTCTACAGGATGTAGGTGTCCATTCACAGATGTCTAGGCATTCGGCATTTTCAGCTTCCATCTAACCACCCCATCCCCCTTTCCCTCTTTATGCCTCCATTGGAAAAGTTTGTTAGAGGCACCGGACTCAATTCAATGTGGGAAAAGCTTCTTTAAAACTGCATTAGAAATCACATGTTCTGTCACAGCGCAATGCACTGGGACATCCAGGCATTCCATTAAATGTGCAGACTCTTAAAAGCGCAGCTGGGGTCAGGAAAAATGGACTGTCGTGCTGGGTTTGCACCGGACTGCTTTTACATCTAATAAAGCGTAAGAATACTGCACAGGAGGAGGAAAAAAAAACTCAGCTCAGAAATGCTATTTCTTGGATTCTTGCATCCGCTAATAGCCTCATACGTGTTTTTCCAAACCACATTTGCTTAAAAGCTTTGAGTCTTAAACACTCCAAGGAGTAGCGAACAGTAGAGAATTGAGTTAGTAATGTCAAATGGATGTTTTATATGATTCTGAGAGCTTGCTTTTGTGAACGTTTCTGAATAACAACCAACTCTTTGTTACAAAGTTAACATTTTACGCCATCCGACTGTCTAGCAAGCAAAACGGCAAATTAGGCGACCTATCCTCAAGCTAATACCAGTGCTGCTGAGTTGTTTTCCTCCCATAAACATTAATTTTGCAGCATGCATGTCAGTATTTCTGGCAGTGCTGACTAGGAGAATTTCCAAGGTAAACATAAAAATGTAATCGCCCCCACCCTTCCAACCTGTCTTCGTATTCATGCCGAGCATCCGTCTGATCCCGGTAGAAACAATTACGCATTGTGTGTTTGTCAAATGGAGGAAAACCAATGTTTTTTACAGTTCAACACGCAACCCTGTGTGTGCGCTAACATCTTTTGGCTTTCGCTCTTGTCATGAATTGTTATTGACAATTGTAAAAAAAAAGTGAGCTCTGTTCTTGATTCGTTAAACAATTTATTAACTACATGCATACATGAGTGCACTTCATTTCCACTAATTAATAAGCTAAGCTGAGATTAATATTAGCATGATTAACCAATTATGTATGCAGAAATCAGGTCATTGTATTTGATTAGAATAAATTATTATTCTGATGATTGACAGAAGTTCAAACATTACAGAGTCAAATTAGGCAGTTAAAAAAAATAAAAAATAAAAACAAATTTAGATTTTGATTCCTTGATTAACTGTTTGTAGACCAATACAAAAGGCAAAATCACTCTTTGTTAACTTCCCAATTGTTTCTCCTAAACAGAAACTAGATTAAAGGGAGAGCTAAAGACGGTTTTAAGTCTCTTAACACCCAACCCCCCCCCCGGATTGTACTCCCAAGAAAAAGACCTCAACAATGTCTCAGACTATGCTCAGATTTGTCAAACCCAAAAATAGTTTAATCAACCAAAGGTCAGAGATCTCAACTCAAGCATTTCTCATCTTGAAAGGTCGATGAATGTTCCTGTGATCATTTTTTGTCTTCTTGGAGAAACGTTGATGCATGACTGAAAACTTCTTTCTTTATGTCTTCTGAGCTAAGAAAGAGCAAGGTCTGAGCAATATTCCCATCTAGCCCCCTCTGGGGAACTTTACTAAAAAAGTAGGTAATTCTAAACAACTCGTTATTTGGACTTTGAGTATTCTGCAAGAACTTATTTGGCATTGGGAAGAAGATCGCAATCTTGGATGAAGATCCAAATCTTTCCCATGTAGTGTCTTATGTAGTCATGGATGTATTGTAGAACAGTTGTACATATCCAACTTAGGATAGGTAAAGGACACTCAATGCTGAGTATGTTGCAGCAACGTTTGTTGCCTGATAGAGCATCACTTTCATAGAACCTTCCTCCTCCTACGTACTTGCAATGCACAATGCCCTTTGGAACTAATGTATCCACATCACACTCTGAAAACCTCTCCAGGTATCCATAAATTTCATTTATCAACTGCAGTGGTTTTTAACCTCGACATCTTCAGCCAAATAAAGACCTAAAGGTCAAAACATTGCAGTCGCCAAATAACATTTGTGGATAACCCACAGAGTTAGGGCACTTTTGAGTTTTCATAAGCGAACGCTGTGGATCGATTGTCTTCAAATGGCACTGTGCATTGCAAAGATGTAGAAGAAGCAAGGATCAGCGAAAGTGGCACTCAGTCATACAACCAAAAGCTACACCAGTAACAAATAGATTTGTAGTTTTGTAAGAGTGGTGAATCAGTTGTTTCAAAGGGGATAGCATATCGCAAGGTTTTAGAAGGAAAAACTTTTGGAAAATGACAATCTGGCATCCAACCGAAAGTTAAGAACATTTCAAACTTTGCTGCAACATTGACCAGAGTAGGATCCAGTAGTGTTTTAGAAATCCAATGTGATTTCAAATGGACACGGCCCTTTCCTCCTACTCAAAAGAGTTGTACACATTCCTGTCCATCAAATGCTCCATCAGAGCTTTGCCCCGTGTGCAAGCACCCACAAACATCTCAAGAAATGAAGCTGCTGGTTTATGGTTGTGCTGTATCGATTCCCATCTCTTGTACCATCAGAGCACCAGGTGCTTGGCAGCCACTAGGTCATTTTCACTTCCCTTCCGCTCAAGGAAAAATCTAATCTGGTCTCTTTCTGGTGGTGGACGCAATGCTGACAATCTCCTCCACACGACCGTCACCGCAAGCAGAAGCGGAAGCCTCTGTCAGTCATTCCCATCATTCATATTTATGAGTTTCAGAAACATCACTTGCTCAATTTGCCCACTTTACACGCTTGCAGAGGAAAAGATAGAGAGATAGTCAGAGAGAGACTCCCTGTTGAAAAACGCATCATGGGGTGGGTATTTAAATGGCTTCGTCTGGAGGAAACCTGCTTCAGAGGTTGCCTGTTTATTAGGGATTATTCCCAAACTAAATATACCGTTGAGCCAGCAGAGGATGTTTTATTTTGGCTCAGGTATCTCTGTCTCTCAAAGCTGTTGTTAGAGAGGAGATGGGGCTAGCTACCGGTCTCTATCCTTCCTATGACCTTACCCGGATACTCGCTATTTCTATTTCATGTTTTGGCGTCTCTTTATCTCTGCCTTTCTCCCTCTCATCTCCCTGTCTCACCTTTTTCCTGGTCTGGAATACATTTGCAATTCTGTGAGTGAAGCTATTTGATGTCAGACTCATTCAGAAAGCATTTGAAAGGTTAATTAGCTGAGAAATCGGTGCGGCTTTCTCAAACATTGAAATGAGAGCTGTTGTCAGATTTCTCACTCTCTCTCTATTCTGCTCGTTTTTTCTTGTCATTATCTTGCTCCACACGTTAACCTGAGGAGTGGATATGGAAAGTCTCCCTTTTTTGCTGGATGAATGAAGTTTACCCCATGTGTACCACATACTGCTTGCTTCTGGTCCATTAACTGGTATCTTCAGCTAAGGTTGAGGGTGTTAACAATTACCATTACTAGATTTGAAATATTCACAAGCCACTTTATGCCTGTAGGGGTGAAGGGGAAATTGGGAAAATGCAAAGGAGAGGACTTGATCCGTTATCCATTGGGAGCTGATTGGTTTATGAAAAGTGGGCATTCTAAACCAGAAAGAACCAGAATAAACCAGTCATTCACAAACCTTGAATGCCAACTCTGATTGGATAATCTATTTCTTGCTGTTCTAGATCACTGCAATGGGCCACTGGTTTCTGCTCTTCCTCTCACATCATTCCAGAGCTCCTCATCTTCCTCCGAAAGTCAGTTGCCATATTTTGCCAAGCTCAACAGAAGAGATGGTGAGTAATCCCAGCATAAAATGTAAAAATGTTGAAAAGTACCCAAGTAATTATAGTAGATTTCTATAAAATGACTTTGATTGACAGAATTGTATAGTGATACTAATACCGAAGTCATTTTGATATAAAATATGGCACTGAATGATTATTTTGTTTATGTACTATGGTATTTACATGGCTCCTTATGGTAATTCTATTTGCATGTCCAAAAACACTGTAAGACCATAAAATACATTTTACAGCATTGGTGTAGCTCATGCTGGAGTCCGTTCCAGTGCATTCAAAAATTATTTTTTGTTAATTTATATGGCACAGCTGGGATAAATACCCAGTACGACTTGCAATAGAGTATTTTTAGCCATAATTACTCAGCATTTTAGAGATGATTTGATTGTAATTTA
Source organism: Barbus barbus (assembly GCF_936440315.1). Taxonomy (NCBI): domain Eukaryota; kingdom Metazoa; phylum Chordata; class Actinopteri; order Cypriniformes; family Cyprinidae; genus Barbus; species Barbus barbus. The sequence continues at coordinate 18,750,183 of NC_136737.1, forward strand.
GTTGACCTACAGGTCAAAAGCAGACCAAATAATGACTTACTGCCTGACAGTGACAGGGACACCCATGTGAAACCCACCTCCTTGGCTCAGTATGGTTGTGTAAGTGGAGCAGCTCCTTGTGCTTTGACTAGCGCTGGGTTCGCTGTCCGTTTGCTCAGCCTTTTAATAGATACAGTGCCAATGTAAGTTAGATTTACTGAGCTAATTAGTGTGAACAGACAAGCTTAAAAGAAGCTCACTTGGCAGGCTTGTCTGAAGTTGAGGCTTGGCTGGCTGCTAAATGCTTCAAATACCTTTTCTGCCTTTAAATAAAAGCTTAGCTTTTGTTAATGAAGGAATGTTTCTTAATTAACTACAGTGTTGAGCAGAAGCTAGCCAAAAGTAGCAATGCTACCAATTTAGCATTTTCACTAGCATGGCAGTATCCATTTTCAAAAGAGTTGTTTTCTCATTAGCTTTCTAGCTTATTAATGACAGCACAATCTTTTGTTGCTTTTTAACATTGTGCTGTGCACAAGTGAGCTAGCATAAAGTTAAAACATTCAAGGTTTCTTTTTTTGTCAATAAGTTTTGGGAATTTAGAATCTGAAAATAATAATAATAATAATTTAATTTGAATATTGGTAATCACAACATCATTTCCTCATGCCCATATTAATGTTGTGGTCTGAAATAATTCTGAATGCATAAAGTCTACTGTAAACACATCTTTGTCAGTTGATAAGAGTTATCAAGAGGTTTTAAACTGTTTGTTTTAGTGAAATTTAAGAGTTCACTTCAAATTAAACAATAGTAATATATTTACAATTCATCACTCCGTAGTATTTGTGAAAGTCGTTGGGCCTCATTCATGAAACATTCATAAATATAGGATTAAATTCCAAGTAATTCGCGCAATTCGCAAACACTTCGTAAACGTCCGATTTGATAATTAAATGTGTACCAAAAAACAGAGCAAACGAGCTTGTAAAATATTATAATGGCAGTGCATCAAAATTCAGTGTCACCAGTTTGCCAAAAAGAACACAGAAAATGTTATGCACCATTTACACGTGGTATGAACGTTTTGAAAATACGAACATTTTCATGAATCCTAAAATTTACGTCAGAACAGCTTTACGAACGATTTACACAAAAATTTGTTTTGCTTGTGTTTCATGAATGAGGCCCAATGTGCGTGATTATGCTTTTTCGGGTAAATATGTAGTTAAAAGTGCGGACACAATTACAATTGGTCAATAAATTTTCGTGGACAAAATCCAGAATTTTCAATCAGAATCTACGCAATCAGAAATTCTGCACAATGGCGAAAGATTTCCCTCGCAGACTTTGCAGCATGTTCAAGTAAGCAACACAAAGTTACTTGGTTTGAAAGTGATTTTTGTGTGAGCAGTGCTTCCTTGTTACTTTTTTCCCTGCAACATTTTGCCGAAATTTCGCTAATGTGACCACAACTTAAAAATAAAATTAGCTTGTAGCCTGCCAAACTCAACACAGGTTAAGTTGCATATTTTTGTTGTTTGTACCTGAACTCGGTTACAATGTAAACCTTCTGTTCTTGTGTTAGGAGGTGGCGGCTGGGCTCCAGAACGAACAGACAGGCTACGATGGATACAGGTGGATCTGCGAGAACGGGTCGAGGTCACAGCTGTGGCGACCCAGGGTCGTTTCGGGAGCCCAGATTGGGTTGCGAGTTACATGTTACTGTACAGTGACACAGGAAGAGCTTGGAAGCAGTTCAGACAAGAGGACAACATAGGGGTGAGTTATCCAAGTACTCTTATACATAATCCATCCTTTTATTATATTTATAATGCATTAGTACTTCGGCCGGTGCAATAAGTACTTTCTGGATAATGTGGATCAGGGGGGCTTTTATGACTGGAATAAAATGCATGCACACCCACAATCATTAAGCATCTGTGTCTTTAACAAAATCATAATAATTTACTAGGATAAATTAATGCATCGTCCCATGCACTCTCAGACACTGTCAGCACACATTTACATTTATTCATTTAGCTGACGCTTTTATCCAAAGCGACTTACAATTGCTATATATGTCAGAGGTCGCACGCCTCTGGAGCAACTAGGGGTTAAGTGTCTTGCTCAGGGACACATTGGTGTCTCACAGTGGATTCGAACCCGGGTCTCTCACACCAAAGGCATGTGTCTTATCCACTGCACCAGCACACACTTCCCATCGAAAACCAGCCACCCACGAAATGTTCAAATTTTAATTACCGACTTGAATTTCACTTAATCGCCTAAACTAAGATTAAATTCACCCTCTATTTTGAGTGATGTGGCTTCATATCCCTTCCCAAATGTATTTCATGGTCTCCTGACCTCACCAGTCATGGGCAGAGCAGAGCAGCTGAAATCCTTGTCTGCCCAATTTGAATTACGTTTTCTTTTTTTGGCTAGTTTTATTTTGACAACTTTGGAATCGATCGGCACGGCCCTTGCACCACAAGAGACAGCGGTTGCATTGCCTCCACACTTACAAGCAAATAAATGGGCTTCACCCTCCTCTTCTGAATCAATACTAGTCATTTCAAAGCTCCATTCATTCAACTGCGTTCTTATTTAGCCCAGGCTCAAAGAGATCTGGGGCGAAACATTACTGAGATCTTACCTGCCATCACCGTCGTCTCTCATTACGAAACTTGGATTCCTGCTAATGTAATCATCAGAGCTAAACAAACACTGAGAGCCGTAGGAGGAGGTGGAGGTGGTGTATACATTTTCTGCGGCTAATTCATCTCATTACAACTTTATTTTTATTTAATCTTTTGTTTGTTGATGGTTTAATGTTTGGTTCTTTTATCTTCCACCCAGCGGGAGGAAAAAAAGGTGCTGATTAGTTTGAGAATGGAGTTTAATGGAAGTCTTTGAAGGTGTGAAGCATTTTAATGTGCAGAAGATTAAAAGACGTGGAACATTTTTAAAAAGCGGTAGGTGTCTCCTGGTTGTGCCATTTTTCTGGTAGGCTCTACAGCTGGAGGTAGGACCCCCAGCTATTCTAAACCTGGAGGTTTGGATTAGAACCATTGCTTCGAGTGCAGCTTAAAGAAACTAACGCTGCCAGCAGCGCCCCGCTAACTTTTTGTGTTAGTTTTTTTAAATCTTAGGTAAATGCAGCTTGGCAAAAGTTCAGCTCTATATATAGATAATCAACTCTCCGACTTTGGAAGAGTTTCTTTGAGTTAAACCTTTATGCTAATTGAGACTAAGTTGGCTAAAGTACCTGCAGAAAGCCAACGTACTTTCCCAGTAACTTCAATATCAGTTTTCCGACTTCTATAAGTGACCTTCATTAGCAAATATCAAGGCAGTCAATTAAGAAATAGAGTGAGGAAGCACATGCTAACTTGCCAAACATTAACACAGGAATGCCAACGATGTACAAAGCTAACAATTGCACTTTAGACACTAAATAAATTTGAAAATGTCTCAAAGTTTACGAAAACTTAACTCACAAGATGTGGGAGAGCAAGTAACAATTAGCATTAAGGTGTGGTCACATTAGCAAAAAATTGCCTTAACTAACTTGAACCCCTCATACGAAATTCCTCATCACAAAAATTCCCTGTTGTAATTAAGTTTTTTTTTTTTTTTTTTTTTTTTTTTTTTTTTGTCCATGAAAATTTGCCAAAACGGCAGTAAATATGGCTGCACCTCTACAAAGGCCTTTCATCCAGCAGGAAAACCTTATTTGAAGTTATTGATTCATTAACACAGGAAGTGTACACTAAGGCCAGATCTTGGACAATTACTGTTGGGCAAACTAACAATTTTTATTTATTTCTGTAGACTTTCCCTGGAAATACAAATTCAGATGGGACTGTTCATCACAAGCTCTCACACTCCATAAGAACACGATTTCTGAGGTTCTTGCCAGTGGACTGGAGTCCCGGGGGATGGATGGGGCTCAGAGTGGAGGTCTATGGCTGTGCATACAGTGAGTACTGAATGTACATTTGGTGTGTAAGTGGTACTTTATTTATTCAGAATGAAAGCTGAGATGAAATGGAAAATTTATTTATTTTTATTTATTTATTTAAAATCACCTACAAAGCTTGGATCCAGTCCCTGTCATTTCACTTGGATGAATGTCACAATAACAATGAATGTCACAATGAAACAGTCAAGTGTGTCTTGCACATACAATTGTACTGACATGGCTTGAAGGAAGAAAGCTGTGGTTTCACCCTTACAAAAAATAACCATGGTTTTAATATAGTAAAAGTGTAGTTTTTCTACAAATACCATGGTTAAACTATGATTAGTGTAGCAAAACAATGGTTAATTTGTAGTTACCATAGTTTAACGATAGTAACCATGTTTTTTTTTGTTTTATTTGTGGTAAAACCATGGTTAATTTTCGTAAGGGCAAAAATAGTCTGGCTAGTTCAATGTAATGCTGTTTTACTGCAGTCGGGTTGAGTTGGTTTAGACCTGCCTTCCTGGGTATCAAAGTGCAGAGTAACAATCAATCGGTTACCTCAAGGGTAGCCAGCGCCACGTGCCTTGTGCTTGAAATATTTATAACGCAGGCTTGCTAGTGCTCGTTTTCTTTCTTTTTTCCTTCCCCTACTCCCTCCTTGTTCCTTTCTCCCAGTCTCTCCTCAGGTGCTTTGTATTTGCAGTCTGTGCACTAGCAAGACCGATTGTCAGTTCAAAGCCTCACTCGCCGACCTATCACCACCATGTTTATTCTCTAAACGTTAATTTCGTGAGATAGGGCGGAATGTGACACCGATGGGGCGACTCGGTTTACCGTGTTGATCAAACATGATAAGTGGGTGCTGACCACACAGTATTTCAGTAATATGGTTTGATAACAGAGACGCTAGTGCTTTCTCAAAGTCAAACCGCTGGCAGGTTAGCATTAGCATTAAGCACAGCTTGCATTCCAAAAGAGCCATGAATGAATCACGCAGTGAATTAGAGATCGGTAATATAATTAGCCCTGCACTAGTATGCGCCAAACATACAATGGCTTCACACAGCAGCGCTCAATGTTAGCACAAAGAACATATGAACATGTATGCTAACCGAACTCCAGGGAAGAAATACAGAGGGCAAACATGTAAGGGAGAAAACAGAAAATGTGGCTGCAAATGGGGGGTAAAGTGAATTCAAACATGTCTGAGTCGTAAAAAAAAAAAGTCAACGCACGTTCAGTATAGCGCATGGACTCCCTCTATTCATATTTGTCTTCTGTGGGATAAACCGGACGTCCTCGGTGGTGCGTTGCCCTTAATCATGCACTGCTGAAATGCTCCTGAGGTCAATTAGTTTTAAATCTGTCAAGCGCCTCTGCTGCTAACTGCAATTTAAGGCCGTGGCTTCATGGTATAAACTGTTTGTGTGTGTATGTCTAAAATGGGGAGTGTGTAGCAGCATAAGTGTGTGTGTCCCTGTACAGTCATTAATTCACATTGGAGCACCGCTGTGTTGATTCCACCAAGAGACACACAGATAAAGTGAGGTATAATTCTGAGTTTGCGGACAACTTTGTATGTCTCTTAAGCAATAAGCAGGCCCAAACAGAATATACACATTTCTCAATCACATTTTCCATGCTGAGTGATTGGGAATATTCTTGGAAACAAAAATATTTAAAATTTGTTATGTGTTTATTTTCTTTTCAGTTTTATACCATAGGTTGTCAAAATCAGCATTGCTGATTTCATTATTATTTTTATTATTATTATTATTATTGCAGTGTATATCATTTTAATCCTTTGACATATTTAAAGGCCATCATCTGTAACATTAAATAAACAACAAAAACACATCAACGAATTACAAAGCATATTTCAAATACATTTTAAGTCAGTATTGAATGTCAATCCTAAACACTTCTTTTCCATATTTCTAAATAATCCATCTGAGATTGATTGTATCCATTGTTATATTAATATTATTTATGTATATTTATAGTCTTTATTAATATTTTGAATTAACATTTATTTATAGTTTTTTTACTTATAGTTGTTTTTTTTATTTTATGTGCTTTTGTCATTTTTATTAGTTTTTTTTAAATAGTATTTAGGTTCAATTTATTTTTATTGCTGCTTTAGTTTTTAATTATTTAGTGATTTAGTGCTTCAACGAAAACCTTTTTCAGTTAGTTGCCAAGGCAGCATTTCTAATTTTCGTTTTTACTTTGTAGTTTTTTTTACATTATCAAATATTTATATTTTATTCCAGCATTATTTAAGTTAACAAAATTTAAATACGTAAGAAATATGTAAGAAATTAGTAAGAAATATCAGCGTTGAATGAGTAAGCTGTCAATTTAGTCTTTATTCTCATCCCCTTGGATCCAGATTTCATGTAGGCAGTAAAATACAGAGAATATAAGTTTATTTTGCCATCTACAATCCTAAATAATAAATTATTCAATCATGACGTGCATCCACTGTGTGTTGTGTTTAGCGAGCCGTCTGGCTGAGTTCAGATGCAGTTGTGAGTTTGAACTTCATTGTTTTTGTTCTTTCCCCTCAGGAAGGATTATACAATATGCATTAGTTTTTTTCCCCCTTAAACCTGGCAGTATTTTCAACTTCTCTTCTTTCTATCCTCTCAGTTCTCAAGGTCATCGTTTATATAACTTCTGTGGTTATTTGGCGATTATTGTTGTGCCTCTTTGATTGAAAGACTTTGAGATAAAGTTATATTTTCTTATCGTTCCATCTTGACACGCATTGCGCCTTCATCAAAACAGCAACTTGTGCAAAAATCGAAAACCAAACACATTTTCATCTGATCTCCCGTCTTCATCTAACTCAGCCTCATTGCACTTGCTGATGTTCCTGGACCCTCTGTATTAGTTCTATATTCAGCAGACAGCTCCGAGCTCTTTGCGAGACTTTGCTTGTCATGGCTAGTTAGCTTCAGTCTCTCGCACTCCGGCGAGGAGAGAGATGGAGAAAGAGAGCAAAAATGTAATGTCTGAACTCTGAGCCCAGGTCAAAATCCACATTTCTGCCTTTTACTGCCAGGGTAGAATTTGTTCTGAAGGATTGCTTCGAGACAGGCTTCATATTTCTTTAAATTCTGGCCAAAGTTTATAAGAAGGTAATAAGATAAAATAAACTGACCCTATAACTCTTAAGACAGGTTTTGTACCATTCTGGTTCTTATTATCTTTTTTTTTTTACTAGAGCTCAAGAGCTATTTTATTTTAACTTTGTTATAGTTTAAACTTTGTTTTTATTTTTGTTGCTTTGATTCACTTTGCTTTTTTTGTTTGTTTGTTTTGTTTTGCTTTGCTTTTTGCTATTGTTTTGTTTTGCTTTTCGTTGTCATTGTGTTGTTTTGGTCTTTTGCTTGCCATTGTTTTTATTTTTGTTGCTTTGATTCACTTTGCATTGCTTTCTTTTTGCTATTGTTTTTGTTTTGCTTTCTTTTATTCCTTTTTGTTACTTTTTGTTATTGTGTTATTTTTGTTTTGTTGTGCTTTTGTTTTATTTTTTTAAATTTTTATTTATTTTTTGTGCTTTGTACTTTTTTACTTTACTTTTTTCTTTTGCTTTTCTAATTTTAATTGTTTTGTGTTTATAAAAGAATGTGAAAGCAAACACTGCTTAGATCAACATTTACTGATAAATTGTACAAATTGTAATAGGCCCTTTTCACATGACGTCACGCAACTTCCGTTTTGAGTCGAAGGAGGGTATTTTTACTTCCGCCCGCATAGTAAAGCGCTATCGCTACCAGTATGGAGTTCAACCAGACACTTATACATCTGCCACAAATACGATTAAAGGATGACTGCAGCTTTCTACTGTCGGCCTCATTCAAGACGAGGCGTCTGGCATCTCAAATGAACTTACCGAATACCTATCAGCGAGATTTGCCGCTTGAAGTCAAGGGAGGAGTTGTGAACGAAGTTGTACTTTCTGATTTCCGCGACTCTTGCGCAGTGTTTGCTGTCTTTATTGCTGTTAGATATATTTGTCAAATACGTTTTAGATATTTGCATGTGGTAACAGAAAGACTATACATTCAATAATTTATGTACTGCTTAATACAGCGTCTGTATGTACAAGAATATTCAATATAAGCCTGTACTATTTAAATATCAATAAAATGGGGTCTATATTTTTCCACTTTATTTTGATAAACATGACACAATTTAATTCATAAATAAATAAATGGGTCATTCTATGGAAATGTCAATTTTTCTGTCCCTAGCCTTTACAGAAATATTACACTTGAATATATAAAAAAATATATTTATATTTTAAAATGAAACAATATGTTATTTGAACAATTACACCTTATTGAGCCATCAATGTGGCAATATTTGTTTTTTAATTAATTATAAAGAATTCCAAGCACCACAAAACTGCTTGTCCCCACAGCAATGATGAGCAGCAAGCGCTTTATTTTGAGGTAAAAAATATATATAAATGCTGAATAAATATGATAAAATATATAATGAAAACGGTGGTCCCATGGAGTTGTGTCACTGGTGTTATACCCTTCAACAAAAGTCATTTATTTTGAAATAAAAATCACTTCCTCCTTCCTATTTTCTAAACATCTAAGGCCCATGTTATGTCCACTGTTTCTTATTCTTGAACTGGATAATACTGGGTTTCTTTTCAGACCACTTGCATTTATGGATGTGAAACTTGTAATATGGACTTGTGTCCATGCAATTATTCCCATAGTAAAAAAAAAATAAAAAAATTATGACATTTGTCTTTTTTTATTGCAGAATAACAACACTTGCATGAACATTTACAGTGTACTCACTATTACAATCTTAACAGCAACTGAAATAAATAAAATAAATTATCCAGGGAATAAACCGAAATAAGTGAAAATATTTTAAGTAGGCTATATTTTGTCTGGAGACGTAAACGTTATCATACAAATCTGAACGCAAATCTATAACATTGCTGCAGGTTAGCCTCCAACCATCTAAAGCAAAAATGTAGAATAACGTTCGCAAAAGAACCCGACTGTAAGTACATTAACATTATTAGTCTTAACTCTTAGCGTACGTCTTTAGATTTCAAGTTGTTCCCGCATTTTCCCGAGAAGTCTCCGGTGTAAAGGTATAACGGAAGTACGGATCCACTGCTTTGCGGAAAAGCGGAAATTAGCTGACGTCATTGTGAAAAGGGCCTATTATGACCATGATGGATTCTTTTTTCCCCTTCCATTTCTCAGAGTCGGATGTCGCAGACTTCAACGGCAGGAGCTCTTTGCTCTACCGGTTTAATCAGAAGTCCACCAGCACTGTGAAAGATGTCATCTCTCTACGGTTTAAGAGCCAGCGTGCGGACGGGGTCCTTGTGCATGGAGAGGGACAAAGAGGCGATTACATCACCCTAGAGCTGCATAAGGGCCGACTGGCCCTGCATATCAATCTGGGTGAGTGAGAGCTCTCTATAGCCTTTTAAACTCAAAACAAAGGCCTGAAATGTACGCTACACAAGCTTGTGGCCACGAATGCTTTGAAAAAGCTGGGTTTCGTGCATTTTCATGTTCAGAATTGTGGCAGATATTTGTAATGCATTCTCAGAATTAGAACTGCCACAGGGGGCGCTAATACAGACATTTGCTTGAATTTAACAAATTCCATTTTTTTTTAACTTGGAAATATTTTATTTTATTGCTTTTATGGTGATATGATCTTTAGGAGCACATCGAAATTTTTCGAATAATTTTGCTTTCGTGCATCCAGGGACTACATCTGTGTTTTCATTCATGAAAGATATTATGCAAATTGCACAAAATAACATTTAAATGTACACTAGCATTTAAATCATCCTCAGATCTAATATATATGCACTAAAAGCCACAAAACACCCATTTTGGAGAGATTCAAAGCAATGTGTTTAGGTTATTCCGCATCTTTGGGTTTTGTAGAGCTCTTCTATCACAGTAATCATATGAGAGGCAGTTGTGAAACAAAGATTTGATTAAGAGGCCAAATCTGCGGCGTAATCACATATAAGTGTATCGAGCTGTCACAAAGAGCGGTCTAATGTAGAGTCCCAGCGCTTTCCGAGCCTCGTGTTCAATTAGCACCAGCCGTCAGATGGAATAAGTTGCACGTTACGCTAAGAGCGGCGCCGAGCTCTGATTGCTAAGTATATTGAATAATAGAGATAATGTTGATGCTGTTTATCAGGACAATTTTTTTTTACATTTGCATTCATCCTGTTTCTGAAAGCCACAAAAAGCTCTCAAAGTTAATTTCAGAAGCTGTATATTGTCTCCTTCATGGGTAAATCTCACTATAATGTGTCTGTTTTATATTTCGCTCCAAAATCAGAAAAGGATTTAATTACTTAAAGAAAATGAAGCATGTTATATATTATTTAAAAAATGTGCTTAATTGATATGCAATTAATGTGACGTCAACGAATATTAATGGTGCTAAAAATAAGCTTACTTTTCCTTATACAAAATATAATTTCATATTTTTTTCTTTTGATTTTGTGGTGAAATATGAGAAGAACATGTTCCTGACAGGCTTTTCTCCCTTTGTCAAGATAGACTGTTCTTTCTGTTCTTTTATCATCAATACAGCAGGTTTCTTTCCAGGAAGTTCAGAAGGATCAAACAGAGGAGACGCCACAAGGCACACCTTTCCTAAGCTATTTATGACTCGTTTTGAAAAACGTGCTGAAAAAGAGACCGTTTGATCAGATTCTTTCTAATGTTGCCCATTATGCTGTAAAATTAGAAACTGATAAAATGTTCGCTTCTGACAACATTTTCATTTGGTTTCATTTAGTAGCATGATATAAATGGTATTTCTTTGCACCTGTGTAAGTCTTGGTTTTGTTAAATAAGATTAAAACTAAAACTGATCAAAATTAAATAAATTGATCAAATTAAAATAAAAAATAAGATCTAAATATTATATGAAAAGCTAAAAAAAGCTAAATAAAAACTGATGAAAACTGAAAAAAGGCAAGTTGGAGTGCTAAAATTAGCAAAACTGAAAATAATAAAGCTAAATAGAAATAGGAAAAAAAATGAATAAATGATAAAAGCACAAAATAAAAGTACTAAAACAAACTAAAGTAAAAATTAAATGAAAACTGAAAATATAAAATAAAAGTTAATTCAAAATACTAATAAATACTATAATAGTATAAAAATACTAAAATAAGACTGTTGTTAGTAAATATGTCATTAGTAAATTTCTCAAACATAAAAAATGGATATACTAAGGAAGAACATAAACGATGACACTAAAATATAATTGAATACTTTTATATTTTTAAAAATTCTCTTTTTCTCTCAAGACGATGCTAAGATGCACCCTAGCAGCGGCCATGTCTCTGTGTTTCTGGGAAATCTTCTGGACGACCAGCACTGGCACTCCGTCCAGATCGAGCGATTTAACAAACAGATCAACTTCACCGTGGACAGACTAACCAAACACGTGAGGACAGGTGGGCTGGATGATTCGCTGGAAGTTGATTATGAGGTGAGAATGATTTTGGTTACTTTACATTGTTTTATTGATTACATTTTTTGCACAGTATAGTAGCAGATCCATATAGAGATCCTTAACACTAGTTTTTATTAAAGACCCCAAGTTTTGCAACTTTTAGTCCATTGCTGTTAGGTTTGAGGTCACCTTGCTTTTAGCATATATTAGAATATCAGAAATGATTCTAAATTAGTCTTTTCCAGGAAAACAGATTTGATGTGTCATCCTGGACAATGTTTTTTCTCCAATGAAATCCTACCTAGAGTCAATTTCTAATACATTTATATTTTATTTCACCCCAAAAAGAGTGCATAAAATGCTGCAAATTGGACCAAATCTACCTGTAACATGTTGGCTTATAGAATGGAAACATGGTGTAATTTTGATTAGTTAAGAGCATAACACCACATGCACCAAATCATTTGACTAACAATTGGACACATTCCCCGCTATGTTGTAAAGCCTCTCCATCGCTTTTGTTCTCCCATTCATTTCACAAAGCTCAGCTTTGGAGGAATCCCCCTTCCCGGAAAACCAGGTACGTTCCTGCGGAAAAACTTCCATGGATGTATGGAGAACCTCTACTACAACGGAGTCAACATCATCGACTTAGCCAAACGACGCAAACCTCAGATCTACAGTGTGGTGAGGATGTTTATCTTGTACATTTATTATTGATCATCTCATACACTGTTATTGTTGCTGTCAGGGTCATGAAAAAGCTATAAAAAAGGTCTTGATGAATTAGCAATCCCGTCCCATCCTATCCATAATGGATGGTTCTTGACCAGAGTATTTAGTGATTCTCCGTAATAGCACCAGCATGGAAAGGTGCCAGAACGTCCTACAGCCAAGTCTGTGGATTGTGATGAATTTTGGTAGTGGAGCACAAACAGTGTTTGTAAAGAGATTGATTTATATTTTCATTTTCATTTGTTTTCACCTGCATTTTTCCAGAAATGCATTTTAGCACTGGTTTAGTTCTCTGTTGAGCAGGGAGTGAAATGGAACCATTTGGATTTTTTTTGAGCTGTCGCAAGTATACTATGGCACCACAAGGGAGCTTTTTAAGAGAATGAATTGTGGTTTTGTCCACATTATTCCCACAGAGCCGAGAGCTGTGTTTTTAAAATATCTTTTAAAAGGTGGGCAATCAGTCTCCAAGAGCTGCTCTGGCCTTAGATTACACCTCATAAACGATCCGGTGACGAATACCTCATAAAATCGCACCTCGCCAAAGGTCTGGGGACTAAATTAAAGTAATTTTGAAATGAAGGAGGGGTTTAATGAGAGGGATGGCTTTGTCTAATGACATGTTTCTGCTTATCTGACTACACCACAAGTGTGATGTTCATATGTCCATATTATTTCATATTGTTTTGGTTGTATTGAGATATTAACCATGAATATATTATTTTTTATTGTAGATTAAAGCAATAAGTCAGAGAAGGGATGGATGGATGGCTGGAAGGAGAACTAGATGGATATGAATGAATGTATGGACACCTAGATAGATATGAATACATGGATTGATGAAGAACTAGAAGGATATGAAGGAATAGATAGATACATATGGATATGAATGGATGGATGGAGAACTAGATAGTTATGAATAAAGAACTGGATGAATGGGTGGGTGGGTGGATGGATGTCTTGATGGAGATCTGGATGGATGGAGAACTAGATGGATATGAACGCATGGATGCATGGAGTACTAGATGGATATGAATGGATAGATGGAGAACTAGATGGATGTGGATGGATATGGACCTAGATAGATAAAGATGGCTAGAGAACTAGATGGATATAGATGAATATAGAAAAATAGAACTAAATAGATAAAGATAGACAGACAGACAGACAGACAGACAGACAGACAGACAGACAGACAGACAGATAGATAGATAGATAGATAGATAGATAGATAGATAGATAGATAGATAGATAGATAGATAGATAGATAGATAGATAGATAGATAGATAGATAGATAGATGTGGTCTTTTTTAAGCAGCTGTTTTAGTAGGAATACATGGACATAAATCCCTGATAATGACAGAATTTTATATGATACCGTACTCAAATATAAATGCACAGTCCTGCTTTAGTGTTCCACATTTCCCCAGTTCTGAGGCTTGAGGAATCACAGTCCTCTAAATCAAGCAACTTTTGCGAGTTCCCATTCTTATGGTTTCGTATTGTTAGTGCCCGTTTCCCCACTGTGATCATGTGTAATGGCTTGTCGTCGGCTGTCATATCATGTCACATCAGTGCAGTGGACTACACTAGAGCACAGCTAATCACTGCAGCCATTAATCTGGCCCACATACTGGATATTGCATCCTTTAATGGACCGGGAGGGAGTTCAGCGGGACTCTGGTACGAATGACGGAGAGGACCGAGTCCCACTTAGTCCGTGCCACCCTCTGAGATTTTCACAGCGGACATCTCCTCTCGCTCTCTCAATTATGCAGTAAGTTTTCAACAAGGCAAATATACAGACTCCTAAGGGGCCTTTGGAGCCCAATTAGAGCCAGGCAATGAGGCATGGTGTCTCTTGAGCGACTAGCGTGATCATAGTGGGGCTTCAGGGCATATGTGGAATACACTGTGTCTGGGATTACTAGGGTCAAAAAGTCTAAGACCTTTTTTATCTCTGTTATATTGCATTTGTATTAGTGCTGTCAAAATTAGTGCGTTAACTCATGTGATTAATTCTTTCATTTTAGCGCATTAAAAATATTTAACGCAATTAATGCAAGGGTGGAGCTAGGGTTGGCCAACCCACTCACAAATGCTGCTTCTGTCTCTTTTTGTCTTGACAAGAATTGTTTATTTAGACGCAAAACATCTTTATGATCACATTAAACTGACTTTTCAGATACACACTCCACTTCGTCTCAGCGACAGGTGCTAGTAAAACAAGCCCAGTAAAGACACAGGTGACGAGGAGCTTCTGTAATGCAACAGTGAACTGCGGTCAGATGACATGTTGTCAGGCCATATATCAGTAAAAACTAATTTTATACTGTGCTTCAATTGCATGCACAAATATGGTGGCTCACACTGTAGCCTGTATCATTTCATATTAAAGTGCAAATGAAACTATGTGCATGCAATCGTCAGTTAAGTCACGAAGTTACCAAAATACAATGTGTCACATTCAGCAGTGGCAGCTCTTAAAGTAATAGCAGCCTAATAACAAAATAACTCAGCTGCTGTGATGTCTGTCCATCAAATGACAAAAGAAAGAAGAGGAAATCAATACGTTTCGTAGCTTTTAGGATTCATCTATATTTAATTTAAAATGTTTGATTTCTTTATTCATTTTTTTATATATTTCCTACTTGTTGAAGGGCACAGGTAGCTAAATATGACATTTATTATAATAGGTTTAGGTGAAGATTGTTTAAATTCACTTAAATTAGAAGTTATTACATTCTAAAGTCTAATAAATGTTCAAATTGATAGCTCTCAATTATACTGTAGTGTTAGTATAGTAAACATTACATATAGTCAATGATTAAATATTAGGAAAAAGAAAACATTTTAAAATATATGAAAGTTCTATATTTTAAATATATATTACAACAGAAATATATTGTTAAAATTATTATTGTCATTGATAAAAATATTTATTGTTTATTTGTTTTTGTTTGTCAGCTGCATTTTAACATATAATTCTTTATGAAAATAGGAAAACAGGAATTCAAATGCTTTTGTTGTTGGCTTTCATTTAAAATATATTATTATTATAATTATCATTGTTATTATTAAATGTTAATTAATAATATTTTGTTTGTTTATTTATCAGAATATAAGCTTTAACTTAGATCATATTTATTTATTTTGCTTTTTGTTTTTATTATTATTATAGTAATAAATAATATTTATTGGTAATGCAAATGTCGTTTCCTGTTGGCTTTAATCAGTTGTATTTTCTTCTACGCTAAATAAAGTGTGTCACCACAGGCTGGAGGTGTTTCTGTGGTGTTTGGGGTTTTATTGGATTGTGTTTAGCTAGCTCTCCGTCACCTCCTTACTTAAAGAATCCAGACACATTCTTTTTCCTCAAGTGGTTCACCATGCGATAGGCCGACAGTCTGGAGCCGGTCCTGTTGTGGCTTGCTGTCTGAGACCACACAGAAAGACGGATCAATGGATTGTCCACTATATAGTGCAGTACCATTGGACTGTTGGTCTAAAAACAGACCCCTAGTTTCTGTGGAGACATGCAGTCTTCAAAGTCCTGACATTTGACTTATTGTTTATTCCCCTGTCGCTCAGTCTGCCTGCCTGCGGGCAAAACCTGTCAAAGAAGGAAAAGAACATATTTCTGCATGGATTTGTGTTTAGATTCAGGGAAAATTGTTTGTTATTGTGCAAACACCGAAATATTTACTACACCAAAAATACTTTTATATACCCATATCCTGATTCTTTTTTTTTACTCTAACACTCTATTTTAACCCTCATTTCAGGGGAACGTGACTTTTACCTGCTCAGAGCCTCAACTGGTATCCACCACCTTCTTGAGCTCCAGCAGCAGTTTCCTGTCGCTTCCTTTGGGCACTGCCACGGAAACATTGTCAGTGACGTTCCAGTTCCGGACGTGGAACCGGGAAGGGATGCTACTGTCAGCCTGGCTGAGGCGAGAGTCGGAGAGACTGCTTTTGCTTCTCGTTCACGGCCAGCTTAGGCTCACACATCACAGATCAGCGCTGCAAAGCTCTGATATAGTCATCGGTGAGATGTCTACTAGTGTACATGTGTGTCTTTCTGAAGTCTGAATCTTGTGGGGTTTGAGCCTACAACCTTTTGCTTGTCAGCACAAATCTTTATATCTTCATCCAAAAAAAATAAATAAATAAATCCAAATAATAATAATAATAAATATTATTATATTATTAATAATATTATTTTTATTGTTATAATACTACTACTACTACTAATAATAATAATCATTATTATTAATATTATTGTTGTTGTTTTGTCTCAATTATGCCAACTCTTAGTGAAAATATACCGGTTGTTTTGTCGTTGCAAACCGCTGTTGATACAAATGCCCCTTTAGTCTAATTATAATTAGCTTAAATTAAGAACAACAGATGTGAAAGGGAAGACCCTCCAAGGGATAAATAT
Organism: Barbus barbus; assembly: GCF_936440315.1. Classification (NCBI taxonomy): domain Eukaryota; kingdom Metazoa; phylum Chordata; class Actinopteri; order Cypriniformes; family Cyprinidae; genus Barbus; species Barbus barbus. Next base: position 18,766,805 of record NC_136737.1, read on the forward strand.
ACAAGGTTATGCTCTTGTCTTCATATTTGCATTTCCGCCATACAACAATGTGAACAAAATCCAATCCCGCATGCGTACGTTCACCCTCAAAGCGTTTACAGAGACTTCAAACTGGATTTTTAGTTGTAGAACACTCTTTGGCAGGCACACCTGTATGTCGACTGAATTTTAGATACGGCTGCCTGGCAGGCTGCCATCACATATGGCAAACTGAATCTCTGCACGTCCCTCTCAAGGGGAATAGTGGATTCTCTGCCGGGCTGACATATGCAGATTAACTCGTTGAGCTCCAGTGCACAAACCCCAGATCTGTCAATCATTCGCCCTGATTAATGCGCAGCATTTGAGGCGTAACATCGCTCTGTGTCTTCCTCTGCCAGGTCAGGCTCTGAGTGACGGCCAGTGGCACACGGTGGCCATTAGCGTAGGAGGTTTCCAGGTTTCCCTCTCGGTGGATGACGAGCCACCGTCCACCATGCAGCTGAAGGACATTGCACAGCCTGGGAGGAGCGTGCTAATTGGAGGTAGGGTGCTAGTGCATTTAAACTATTTTAACTAAGCCTTTAGTTTTACAATTAAAAGCATTGAATAATAATTTATGTGCAATGCAATTGTGTGGGATGTAATTACAAAATCCACTTCTTTTGGTTCTATATCCTGCAAGTTTTATCATGGATTAAAAATGCGTAATTGTCCAGAATACACACTTTTCACCCCAAAATGATAAGAAATGTGAAATATTTTTTATTTTATTTTATTTTTTAAATGTGGCCCTCTTTTTTGAGAACTATTAAAAACTGAAAGAGCTTATATAGTCAAAACATAGTTACACAGGAGTTAAATAAACCAAATATATTGACAAAATATAATCAGTGAAAAAAGCTTTACTTCGTTTTAACTTTATTGCTTTTAATAACAAAAGAGTAGTTTTTGATTTATATGATTTTGTTTACATTTCTTAAAGACTGTTATTTTAGAATCAATGAGATACTTTTAGTAATATTTTGAATTAGATTTTATTTGTATATTTTATTTTAGATTCCATGCTTTCATTAAAATTTTAGTTAATAGCAAGGATTAAATTAGGTAATTTGTTTTGTTCTGTTAAGTCTATTATTTTAGTACACCAAGTTAAACTGAATGAAAATGTGTCCTTGGCAAGATGCTGAACTAAGTTTGTTTTTATATTTTATTTTATTACAGTTAAAACACTTTTTAAGTAGGTTAACAAAAATTCAGTTTTTATGGTTTTAGTTTTAGTTTTAGTTAACTACAGTGGCCACATGGTTGTTCCACATGGTTAAACTGCCACATTATTGAGATTCATTATCTATTATTTATGTTGTAATATTTTTCAACAGGTTGTCCATCTGTGTTAACCAATCAGGGTTGTCGGAATCCAACACTGGCATATCAAGGCTGCATGCGCTCTGTTATCATTAACAACCAACCAATCAACTTCTATCTGGTGCAGCAAGGCCTGCTGGGAAACTATAGCAAGCTCCAGTTTGACATCTGTGGCATTCGGGACAGGTATATCTATTAGTCATTCTGTTTGAAATGCTAATGATGAGTGACTTTTTAAATAAATTATTGCGATTCAGTCATTATGAGATAATGAGTGACACAAACACACACAGTTTCAAAACAACGTAGCGCAGTGGTAAAATCCATGCCAGTGATTTGCAAGCTAATTGGGATTCACCTTTTTTGCCTGAAACTTCAAATGTGTGAAAATGTTTCACACCTCACCCATGAGGATTGATGGTTAATGCGATGTTTATGTGAATAAATATCTAACCTCATACAGTTTGTTTAATGATAGTTTATTCTGTGTGAGGGCAAAAGCCGTGGGCAAAGCAAGCTGGGAGACCAGCGATCAGAGTTTAAAAGGAAAACGGCTTTAAAAGGTAGTTTTTGAAGATATTTTTGGACAATGCATCGCTGCTTTGCACATGTGTGTGTTCTCATTGTGCAAATGACACCAAAGTACTTTACGCTGTTGCTTTCACTGTGAGCGAATAATGACAGATTTAAATGAATATGAGCAGATGAGACAGTTCCTCCATTATCCTCCATCCCTTAGCATCCTGGCCTGTTTTCCATGGTCTACTTTATGGTACACACAAGCGGGGGATAAACAGGGAGGAATAAATATGAGGCAGAATGGCAGCGAAAGAGAGAGAATGCTAGGCAGGTGAGGATAAGAGCATTTGGATGGTGGGGAAGCCATTCAGGTTAGGGTAAGAGCATTAGACAAAGAGAAAGAAAGACAGAAAGAAAAGCTAATGTACCGAAGGATGGAGGGATGGAAAAATAAAGGAAGAGTGAAATAAGGAAATAGCAATGATAAATTGATGAAAGAAAGAACGACACAATTATGTATAAAAGAAAAATAATGGATTGATGAATTGTTAAAAAATAACAGAAAAATAAAAAAGGAAATAAAGACTAATGTACTGAAGGATGGAGGGATGAAAGAAAAGATGGGTAGAAGAAAAGAGGAAATAATGGATAAATTGGTAAAAGAAGGAAGGATGAAAACATACGAGGATGAAAGAAAGAAAGAAAGAAAGAAAGAAAGAAAGAAAGAAAGAAAGAAAGAAAGAAAGAAAGAAAGAAAGAAAGAAAGAAAGAAAGAAAGAAAGAAAGAAAGAAATGATAAATGATGGATGGTTGATGCATGCATGGATGGATGGATGGATGGATGAAGGGGTTAAAAAGAGAATGAAAGCAAGCAAGCCAAAAAGAAAGCAAGCAAAAAGTAATAGAGATAGAAAAAGAAAGGAAAACTAATGGGACTGAAAAAATGGAGGGATGATAGAAATAGGCAAGGAAAGAAGAATGGCTAATTTCAAGGAAGGAAAAATATGGAGGGCTGGAAGGAAGAAGGATTGATGGGTGGACGGATGGATGAAAAGAAAAAGAAAAAGGAGAGATGAATGAAGAAAGGGAAAGAATAGATGGATGAATTGATGGAAGAAAAAATAGATGAACTGATTGAGAAGAGAGAAAGAACAAAAAAACAGATAAATGGATGAAGGGTATAAAAAAGGATGGAAGAAAGGATAAATGAAAGTATGCAAGAAAGACTGATAGGTGGATGCATGGAAGAAAAAAAAAATAGCTAGTTAAATTAGGATAAGAGTATTAGACACAGTCAAAGTCAAAAAAGAAAGCCACCTAGCTAGTCAGGTTAGGCTATTGCATTAGACAAAGAGAAAGATAGTTAGGGGACAAAAGAGAGATAGCCAGGTTTGGAAAAGAGCATTACTGAAAGGGAACGCTAGCCAGGGAAAAGGAGAGAGGGGGTGAGATCGTAAATTCTCTGCTGTCAATCTCGTTTGCTGCAGGTCTTTCTGGCAACGTACTCCACATTCTTCACCAAGCAAATGCTCAGACCTGGCACCTGGGCAAATGACTGTTGGCAGGGCCGGCATGGGGGTGAATTGTGATTTTAGCTTTGCCAACATGCTGTGAATGTTCCAGGGGGGAAAGGCAGATCCAGGCGTGCATCCATGACCCACTCAGACTGATGCGCCCTTGTCAAACTAAATTTGAAATGCTCTTTTGACCAACCATCACCTCATAATTAAAACAGGCCCAAATTGTGTTGTGACAAGTTTAATTGTTCACAAAAACCCAACATGGCCTTCATGGTAACAGCTGTTGAATGAACATATGTTGGGAAACATTTACATTTAAGGTTTCTTCCCTCTGTCTTAATTTTCTTACTCAATCTTAGCTACTTTGGACCTGGATTCAAGACCAAATTCTGACCTTTTAGATTGTGAGAGTACATACTCTCTTATACTGACTGACAGAAAAGTGTGTTGAGTGTTTGTTGAGCTAATCCAAGTTGTTACTGACAACTTGTTGACACCTATGAGTGAAATACCCAAAATGATTGTGATGGGTTGTTGAGAAGTGCCCAGAATAGGGGCACATCAGGGTGATGGTTAGTTGTGATGGGTTGATGACCACCATCCATAGTAGGGGCATGTCAGAAAGAGGGTTGTTTCCGATGAGTTGGTGAGTGACATCCAGACTGTTTGCATGATCATTTGTAATTGATTGGTCATCAGCTCATTGAGTAAGAGGCATGTTGTAATCATGGTCATTTCTGATTGAGTAATCTGCAGCACCCAAAGTAGATGGATGTCAGAGTAATGGAAAGTTCTGACGGATTGGTAAGCAGCAACCAAAGTAAGGGCATGTCAAAATGAAAGTAAGTTTAATGGGTTGATGAGCAGCATCCAGAGATAGGGATTCATCTTAGTGATGGTTACTTCTAAATGGTTGTTGAAGATCTGTAGGAAATGTCAGAGTGGTAGTTAATTCTGATGGGTTGGTGAGCAGCATCCAGGATCGGTGCTTGTCATAGTTCTTGTAATTTCTGATCAGTCAGTGAAAATAATCCAGAGTTGGGCCACGTCACCAGAGACCTTCCCACAGGGGAAGCCTTTAAGGTTAGCTCAAAATGGTGTAGGATCCTGACAGGCAGACAATAGATAGTTCTTGACTGAATGGAATTTATTGGAGGAGTTGCCTCAGTATGCTGAATAATTTCTGATGGAAAAATTAGCAACATCCAGAGTAGGGGAAAGATGTAGTAATGGTTATTTCTAAACAGTTGGAGAACTTCCAGAGTAGGAGCATGTGAGGGTGGTAGTTAAAGGATTAGTTCACTTCTACACTTCTAGAATAAACATTTTCTGGTAATTTACTCACCCCCATTTCATCCAAGGTGTTCATGACTTTCTTTCTTCAGTCGAAAGTTGGTCTCGTTGGTCCCTGTTGAAGTCCACTATATGTAAAAAAATCCTGGAATGTTTTCCTCAAAAACCTTAATTTCTTTTCAACTAAAGAAAGAAATACATGAACATCTTCGATGACATGGTGGTGAGTAAATTACCAAGACATTTTTATTCTGGAAGTGAACCAATCCTGTAATTCTGATGGTTGGGTGAGCGGCATCCAGAATAGGTGCATATTGTAGTGATGGTGATTTCTGATCGGTCAATCAACAGCATCCAGAGTAGGGGCACGTCGTCCGAGACTCTCCCGTAGGGGAAGCTTTCAAGGTTAACTCAAAAAGGTGTAACAGGGGTGTAATCTCGACAGGCAGACAAGGTAGTTCAGTTTGAATGAAAGTCATTGGAGAAGATTCCTCAATATGCTTCGATGTTGAAACAGCTCATCACTTTGTAAATTGACTGCCTTGACAGCGCCTTCAACGCATTTGTTGTTATATTTGGAATTTGCTACAGAAAATGGGTTGTTCTGTGAGAGAAGTCATGGGAATATTGCGACAAGTAGGATACTTGCCACTTCCCACTGATCTCTCCACAAACTCTGTGGTCACAATATCGAACTTTTGCCAAAAATTTGTTGGCAAGAAAGGTCCATTCTCTATTGTCAGTAGTGTAGCAAAGTATAACACAGCTCACACAGAAGTCACTTTTAAACCAAGTAACTTTCTGTTTGTCATCACGTGGCCAACTTAAACTGGAATTTATGTGGAACTTAAACATGAGGAAATTTTGGGGAAATGTTTTGTCCTCACAGAAAATTCCTGATTTCTATTGAAAATACTGGTTTTCTCCCTCGAAAATTTGCCAAACAACGCTAAATATGACCACTCCCTAAAACTGATTTAATATGCGCAAATTTTCTATATTGACTCTTATTGATTGTTATGCTTTTTCCAGTGACATAGGTGGCCTTCTATTCTTATGTCCTAGTGATGGATGTTGCTAATTCTTAAAGGTTAGACCCAAAGTATTATTGTCATAGGTTGGTTAATTTTGATTGGTTGGTAAGCAGCACCGAGAGTAGGGGCACGTCATCTTGCAACGATCCTGAACGCTGTTGACTTATGACTGTCTAGCCAAGCCAAGGACAATAACATAAAGAATCATTTTAGGGACAAATGAGCCTTCAAGTTGCAACATCATTAAGAGCCACATGAAGCTTGTTGAGTACCAAGGCTGTAGAAGATGTGCCTGTATTCGCTTCAGTAAAGCCTATCAGCTGGAGTAAATGAAGATAAGCGAGGCCAGTTGTTGGTTTTGGCTGTCCTCTAGAATAAGTTAGAAAGTCTCGAAAAGGTACACTCCTCTCTGATAGCCTTTGATCACCATCCTAAATCATTTGTGTAAACCTAGACTAGCGTGCTTCAGACACTTTCTCTCTGTCTCTAGCTATATCTAGCCATCTCCTTTTTTTTTCCACCGCTTTCGTTGTCTCTTTATCACCCTGTCTAACCTATGGCTAGGCCCGAAGTCCCTGTCCTCGCCAGCTGACTGCAGTTTGATACCTCAAGACAGATCAATAGAGATTTGGACAGCGGGCACTGGGCTAAGACACCTCAGCTCCTGCTCATTGCCCTGAATAGCGCCTGTAGGGAGGAACTGGTTCGTGGGTGAATATATGTAGCCATCCTTGTTGATCGAGAGGGGTGATGCTACCCACGTTGCCCTGTTCTTCATGAGATGCATAGCAGAAGTAAGCAGAGAATTAAATGAGAATGAGAGAGTGATGGTAATCTTTAACCTTGCAGAAAAGACACAATTAAGATGTATTCAAATGCATTTCAGGGTTTAACAGTCATCGGTTAGCACTGAGATCAGCCGACACCAGTGTAGATCGACCTCTGCTGAGTTTCAGAGACGATCGCAATCTTGCAGCCAGTGCGGCGAGACGGTTGTTATTCCTGTCCTCCCTTCCCTCATCACACTTATTGTGCACAAACCATTGGTTTATTTAAAATGATTTGTTATGCCTCTAAAACAGCTCGAAGGTGTCATTGTTTTCGAATACTGTTGTAAGTCATACAGCATTTCTAAAATCCTGTCAATAGTTAATGCTTTAATATAATGGAGGTTGATGTTAATAAGGTTACTTTAATTTTGAGTTGAAAAATAAGCATTACCATTGGGATACGTCAAGTGGTTCTCAAGGGTGACTTATAACCTCCACAACACAAACTGCCAAAAGATAGAATTTCAAATAAAATATACTAACGTATTTTGGGGTTCAACTTCAGTCCAGTTTCATCCTCCACTGTTCATCCGTTAGTGCTGAGATCAGCTCACACTGGTTTGGAATCGACCTCTGCTGAGTTCCAGACACGGCTGCAATCCTGCGGCCTATGAGGCGAGACGGTTGTCATTTCTCTCCTCCCTTCCCTCATCACACGCTACATGGATATGATTTATTTCTGCCACAATGGAGTCTGACAGCTGTGTTTTCTTCTTCTTCTCATTATCCTGGTCTTTTGTTCCTTCTCTTTACTCTAAATGAATCAAAGTAGCAATCAAGCATCGTAAGATTCTTTAAAGTTCTTTTTTCCAGACCTCTGCAGATATTAATATTTTGTACAGCATTTAATTAGTGGATTCAATTATTCAATTTTCTTCTAGTGACGGAAACTATTACAACATTAACACCTTTCAGATTCAACAGTCTTTTTGCCGACAAAGAGGCGCTTCAGAAGAGATAGTAATATTAGCGCTAAATACATACCCAGATGTTGAATTATATTTTAACAAGGGAGTTCAGTCGTGTTACAGTTTTAATTAGCATTTTTACATGCAGGTATTTAGCATATGCTTTGCATTAAATCACTTGTGCTTTATTGTCTTTCCCAATTTAATTTCAGCAAAGTTTCCTTTCTGAAATCATTCGCTTGTCAATTAGGATCCAGTAAGTGATTTTCATGAGTAATACATCATATGGATAAAGATTGTTTACCTGCTGATAAGAGAGGGATCAAGCAGTAGATACACTCCATCTCATATACAATTAAAATGCAGGATGTCGCATGTACGTTAAGAACTTGTTGATCAAGGGTCACTAAAAGGGTCAGTAATATTGCTTGTACCCTTTTGACGCATCCCAGCAGAGACAGCAAGAGAAAGTTCAGTTCTTGGCTTCAGATTTAACTTAATCACATTCACAATCTTTCATCACTTGTCCACCGTCCTCATCCTTGAGTGCGCGTTCAGTCTGTCGCAAAATTGATGCCTCCTTCGTGAGCTTTCAGCCTTGCTCATCTATTTCCTAATAGTCACTTGTGGTTATTGATTGATGCCGTCCTTAAATCCCTCCGAGCACAAAATATATTACAGTTCGGTATTGTACCGTATGTCGCAGTGTGTCGTTTGTGTGATTTGTGTAATTTGATAATGTATTTTCCACCCTGCTATAAGTACCGTCTAAGTTTGATCAGAAATCTTATTTTTTTCCTGCAGATGTCTTCCTAACTACTGCGAGCATGATGGAGAATGTTCTCAGTCCTGGAACACGTTCTTCTGTGACTGTTCGGGAACAGGATACACGGGAGCCACCTGTCACAACTGTGAGTCGACTACAAATATTACTAAAACAATAAATTGTTTGTTTTTATGAGAAAGTACCTACAAAGTCTTTCAACTATTTCAGTTTTTTTGCATTGATGAAGAATAGGTTTAAACTTATTTTTCAGTTCTTTTGAAGTTAATACTCTTTAAAAATGCAAAGCAACCAAACGCGTTCTCTACAATGCCAACTAAACTGTTTTGCTTCTTTGATGATGCTCAACATGAGCTGACTCGAGGTTTTTGTCGCTGTTTTTCTGGTCAGCCATCTTTGAACCCTCCTGCGAGGCCCACCGGCTCACAGGAAGTGCCTCAGGCTTTTTCTCAATCGATCCAGATGGAAGCGGACCGCTCAAATCCACCGTCGTCTACTGCAACATAACCGGTGAGACCTCTGTGGGATAAAAAAACATGAGCGTAAATATGAATAGTGCAAGTGTAGGATAAAAATATAGATGCATACATACTTTACATGCAGTTTTTTTTCAATAAATCTCATATCACATCAAAAAGGTATTTATTTGAATAAAAAGGAAGGAAATAATCGAAAAGTTGAAAATAAAGTACTGGGTAAGGTTAGGGGTAAATGTAGGGAGGGGTTTATGGTACCAATAAGGCAGCATCCATTTTAATAATTTTAATAAAAATGATAATCTACACTCAATATGTTATTATTGCATACTTATAATGTACTACAAAACTTAGGTGTAGATATTTGCCACTATTTGCAATAAGTATTATAAAAAGTAGAAAATACAACAATTTTTACATAGTGTAAATAAAGTCTATCGCTATTTGCACAGTGTAAATAGCGTCTATTGCTAAGAAAATATGCCATTTTAGGTCATTGCACACTGAGACCGAAATTTTTGCGTGCGTTTTTCCTTTGTTTTTTGTATTTGTCATCCTTTCCTATCAAAATGCATGCTATGGATGCGAAAACGCAGAAAACCGAACCTGATCCGAATTTTTTTATGACGGACGAAAGTTTCGGAGGCAGTGTGTAAACGTGACTGACAACATGAGGTCATATTTATTTTTTAATGTGTGAAAAATTAAATTTTCAATTCTTCACTGAGTTCGAAATTTTCATCCAAAATTTTCGCATGTTAAAAAATAAATACAACCTGACGTTGTGTCAATCATATTTACACACTGCCTCCGAAACTTTAGTCGGTCATAAAATATTTCGGATCAGGTTCGATTTTCTGCGTTTTCTCATCCACAGCAAGCATTTTGATAGGAAAGGATGACGAATACAAAACAAACACAGAAAAAGCGCATACAAAAATTTCAGACTCTTTTAAACTTAATGCAAATAGCTACTGCCTCAAGGGTGATTTAACTTTCAACCTCCACGTACTGGTCAAAAATGTTCCTTAAAAGTGCTTGTCGGAAGTATTTTGTCAGATTACTAACTTTTTTCAGGGTTTTTTAAAGACACAGAGCTGTCAGGTTATGAAGGCAGTTTTCGGCCAGGGGAAATCTGTTTGAATCCACACCAATGCGAAGTCATTAATCAGAGCTTGAACTTGTCCAATCACTGATGGATGTTGCGCTGTCTGCCAGGGCTGTCTGGGTCCCAGGGTGCAGAACGATGGGTCTGTCCGGGGGAAAACTGCGGTCGGGCCCGTTTTGCTAGACCGTTATACACGCTGCTGTATTCTGTGAAATATTACTCATCTCCTGCAGAATTGTGATAAAGCGTCGCTCTCTTACACACACATCCGCTGGCTCGGGATCCACTAGAATAAAGTGCCATTGACTTTGGCCAACCTCAATAAGAAATGCCGCATGAAATGTAAATTACTGTACGCTTGGCATATGAAGACTTAAGTGCCTGCTGGCTGAGTAAACACGACGCCCCCCCCCCCTCCCCCTCCCCCCGGCTGAGGTGTTTGCCGGATAAAAGAAAGCTGACGTCAAAGATGTAGCGAAGATTGGTCTGGGTTGGAAGAGGCTTGCTGCGCGGCTTTATTTTTACAGCTAATTGAAGTCACGCTCTTTTCTCATTAAGGTTTGTGTACGTTATTATCTGGATTACAGCTCGCTTTTGTGATCGAATGAACTGGGGAGGTATGAAGTGCTATGAATTCAGTTTAGTATGGGACTGACTTTGATCAGAAAAGAAAAGACGGGCGATGTACTGCTTACTACATGCTGTGCGGTGTATACTACAGTACGCTGACTGCAAAAATAGCATTTTTCAGTAAGTGTTGAAATACATATGGATTATTTCAGATTTTAAACAGGTTTTTTTATATTTTCCAGATGATAAGGTGTGGACCGTAGTGAGTCACAACAGCACAGAGATGGTGAGGGTTCAAGGGTCGTCGCTTCAGAAGCCCCATGTGATGAAGTTCAATTACAGCGCGTCTCTGGAACAACTCCGGACGCTTGTGAGCAAGTCTGAGCAGTGCCAGCAGGAAGTTGTTTATCTATGCAGGAAGTCCCGCCTCTTCAATACATGGGGTGGGTATTGAACAACTTCAACACTGTTAGTTTTTTGCTTTATATAATATTATATATTAACAGTCATTGATCATTGTTCACTATCCGAACAGTTCCTCTGCGTACGTTCCAAGTCCTTATTCTTGATTAAAACGTCTCAGCTCATTGGATAATTTACCTAAAGTGGAATTTGTTCAGATCTATAATCTGACTTGACCCCAATCTAGTTACAATATTAATTGATGGGAAATAGTAACATTTATAAACTAACCAGTCCTTGAAATTGTTCATCAGTTTATGCCGGGCACAGAGATATTTGCATAATGAGATCTGAAAGTTGGGTCCCGTTCTTGCGCTCTGGTGGCTGTAGAGCAAAGGAACAACGATTGGCCTGATTTTTCCTGGGGGGATATTGAGTAGAAAGGCTAAATGTGTGGAATACTGGTGGCTGGATCTTGTGGGAATATCTCCATTGACTAGACTCTTTTCAGATCAGTTAACCTCAGAGGATCATAGGAATCCAATGGCAGTGACAAAATCCTCCAGCTTTTACTTATGTGCAGTTGCCAACTGTATTTTTGAGATTATCATTATTGGCAATTTTGGCATCTTTTTCAAATTAGAAAATTGTTGTTGTTGTTATTATTATTATTATTGGCAAATTACTACATAACCCTTTTTAAATAAAAAAATATTTTTAATATTATTTTAAAAATTGGTATATAATATAATATAAATTGTTATAATATTAATGTAAAAATGAAATTACAATATTTTCAAATTGACAGTATTAAATTGATATATATAATTTATTTTTCAATTACAAAGGTGATTTATTAAATTGAATATTTTATAGGATATAATAGCATTAAATATAAACATTATGCCTTATTATTATTATTATTATAAATTTTTTAATCATGGTGAAATGTAATTATTAATGTAACAATGAAATTAAGATATTTTTAGATTGACAGTATTAAATTGATATCAAAAAAATTACTTTTAAATTAAAGGTTATTAATGATATATTATTGAATATTTTATAGGATATAATAGCATAAAATATAAACAGTATGTATGCCATAGTATTATTATTATTTATTGGTAGTTTAAAACTATAACTAAGATTAGAAAGTCGTAACAAAGTAATACATTTGCATTTGGCAAATGTAAAGTCAAAATTACTTTTTTTTTTATATATATTTTTTTGTCCTTGTTTGTCTAAAGTCGATTTTGAAGTTTGAATATTTTATTCATATTTTTCAAATTGCTAAACTATTAGCCATCTTTTCTTTTTCTCTCTGTTTGTTTATAAATGTTGTAATGTTTTCATGTCTGATTTAACGTAAAACATGCAAGTGTAAGTAATTAATAAAATACCTTTGGGCAAACTATGTTTATTAGCCGTAACATAAAAATAGTAATTGACTGTCAGTATTAACCTTCTATATTGGCACATCCCTAAGGTGTTTTTTGTTATCAAGCAGTGTTAGATGTCACTGGCGAAATAAAGAAATGTGTTGTCTGAAATGTTTGCTCCAGATGGAACGCCCTTGTCCTGGTGGCTGGACCGGGCAGGAGAGAGAAGGACGTACTGGGGTGGATTTCTCCCCGGGGTGCAGCAGTGCGCCTGCAGTCTGGATGAGAACTGCATCGATATGAACCACTTCTGCAACTGTGACGCTGACCACAGCTCATGGTACGAGCCGTCACTGTTTGCCTGTTTCTACACTGGTGCTCTTTCATATTAGATTTTGTGTTGTTTGTTTGTAATCTGTTGAATATCATCTCAGCACATGTTGACAGTATCAATAGCTGTAGATAGTGAGAGCAGCCGTGTAAACACAGCTATTGTTTGCTTGTGAACAGGGAGAATGACACTGGACTGCTATCCTACAAAGAGCACTTACCAGTGACCGAGATCTTGGTAGGAGACACAAACCGAAGTGGGTCAGAAGCCATTTACAGAGTAGGATCTCTGCACTGCTACGGGGACAGTACGTAAGCATACGTATCTCATTTTATCACACTTTAGAAATGCACAGAAGTGCAGATGTGCAAGTGAATTGTAACACAATGGATGTGAACATGTTTATTTCTGTTGTGGTGAAATCACAGATTTTACAAAATAAGGATTCATCTTTTTAAACCATATGTAATTAGCACATTTAGAAACTTTTATCTTTTACTTTTCATAATTAAGATTTATTATAAGAATAGTTTCCTCTTTATTTTAAGAATAGTCTCCTCTTTCCTCAGGGTTTCTGTGGAATGCCGCTTCCTTCTACCAGGAGTCGTCCTACCTGCACTTCCCAACACTTCAGGCCGAGCTCAGCATCGACATCTCACTCTATTTCAAAACCACGGCTCCCTCCGGAGTCTTTCTGGAAAATCTGGGCACAAAAGACTTCATTAGAGTGGAGCTCAGTGGTGAGACCTCTTTCAAAAACCCGAAAGAAGTAACTTTTCAAATTAAGAGGAGTTAAAGCTGCAGGTTAGCTTATAATAATGTTTTTTAATTTGAGTGGTACGGGTAGGTTTTCACAGGAAATTTGAGCATGCTGCTGCGTCATTACATCACGTCTGTAAACATAAAGAAGTTGTCCCGGCTAGTAGGTATCTCATGTGAGGATCCTGCAGGTGGCGGATCATTTATAGCCTTTTCCCACAGCAGCTAGATTAAATCACCATTGGTAGCGTGAATTAAGGTAATGTTTTTTTTCCTCAATTGGTCAGAACAAACATGGCAGACTTGTTACTTACTTGTTACTTACTTCCGGTGAAAATTCTTATTTGGGTCATATATTCCAAGACCTAGGCTAGAATCTGTGATTGCGAAGTACACTAAACATCCACACCGGTGCGTGACTGCCACACATTCTCCTCAAAACATTAGCTTCATCCGCGCTGGAGCAAGGAAGATAATGCAAGGAAGATAATTCCGCAAGCAACTGCAATTCCAGGTTTTCAAACAGAGATGGCGACAAAGAGGCAAAACTTACGGACTGCAGCTTTAAGAATGCTATTTATTTATTTATGTGGTTGGTTTGTAAAATATGACGGTGTATATTAAGTGGACATTTTTTTCTCTGTGATTTTTTTAATAAATAAAAAAAAAAAAATTGTAGTTTATTTTTATATTAAAATTATATTTGTATATTAATTATTTTTAATATTTGATCACTTAATTAAAATAAATTACATAATTACAATTATTTATAATAAATTATTTAAAATAGATTACATTTTTAATATTACATATGACCATATTTTTCCTATTTTTTATTTATTCTGTTTTATTTTTCATTAAATATGATCTGAACATGTTCCCTCACAGGTTTTGTGAGCTTCAACCAGTCTGTCTAATGCTTTATCAACACAAATGTGGAAGTAAAATGGTAAAAGCCCCTCATATGTATGCTGTGCCATTAGTATTTGCAGCAAAGAGGAGAGGACATAGTCAGTTTGAGTGGAAAGAGCAATTTTAGTGAACTGTGCCACTGGAACCATCAACTGTGTAATTACTGTACACAGTTCACTGAGGCTGTTCATCTTCATCATGCTGCCTGCCTTCATATTTTTTTTAAATATATTTTTCCCCCAAGTATAAGGATAATTTTTTTCTACACATTAATACATAAATAATACAAAATACATTTGCTCCATGTAAACAAGGTAGTTGCATCACAACGAGGCATTGTTTCATGTCACACTGGACCTTGACTTCTTCCATGGTTCAAAGAAAAACTTTGCGCTTGCATATTTAAAAAAATATATTTTAAAATGTATATATTAAACACAATTAGCCCTACAATAAATATCTAATAAATGATATGCACAAATTCCTGTTGCATATGTAGTGATTTGTGTGTTTTGTTCTGAATCCTGCAGCACCCTCCGTCGTGACCTTCACGTTTGATGTGGGTAACGGGCCGGTGGTTCTGACGGTAAAGTCTCATGTGCCGCTGAACGACAAGCAGTGGCATTATGTCCGCGCGGAGAGGAATGTGAAGGAGGCGTCGCTGCAGGTGGACCAGTTGCCCTTGCGTTTCCTGGAGGCCCCGTCTGAAGGCCACACCCACCTTCAGCTCAACAGCCAGCTGTTCATTGGTAGGCACCGCCTTGAGTGACACCTCTGTGTCAGTGGGGCGTAAGAGAATAATATCCCTGTATCTACACAAAGATGCTGCTAATAGAGTTTACATGCTAATTACTTCAATATTAAATTCATTTTCATAATTAATTTTAGGTTTTAGATTAGCACTACTAAAGATTTCTGTCTCTTTTGTGCTTAATTTTGGTATACTAGTGCTAACAAACTTTCCTGTGTATTTTGCGGTTAATTTTGATGTACTGGCACTGACAAAGCTTTTCGTCTATTTTGCATGTAACTTTGTTGTAGTAGCACTAACAAAGCTTGTTGTCTTTTTTGCATGCAATTTTGTTGCATTAGTTCTAAATGTTAAGCACACTTAGCTCATGTTCTATCCAGGCTGGACGATTGCAATGCTCTCTTGGCAGGTCTTCCAGCCAGTTCTATCAAACCTTTACAATTAATCCAGAACGCGGCAGCAAGAGGAATTTTTAATGAGCCAAAAAGAATGCACGTCACACCTCTGTTTATCAATTTGCACTGGCTACCAATAGCTGCTCGTATAAAATTCAAGGCATTAATATTTGCCTACAAAACCACCACTGGCTCTGCACCCCTTTACCCAAATTCATTACTTCAGACTTATGTGCCCTCTAGTAGCTTACGTTTTGCAAATGAAAGTCGCTTTATTGTTTTTTTTGCTTAATTTGGTTGTACTAGCGCTAACAAACTTTTAAATTTTTTGCTCTTAATTTTGTTGTACAAGCACTAACAAAGCTCTCTTTTTAAAATAAGTACATTTTTGTCTGTGCAGGAGGCACAGCATCGAGACAGAGAGGATTTCTAGGGTGCATCAGGTCATTAAACATCAACGGGATGACACTTGACCTTGAGGAGCGGGCTAAAATGACCCCAGGAGTCAGTTCAGGGTGTCCGGGTCACTGTAGCAGCCAAAACAGCTTGTGTCACAACAGGGGGAAATGTATCGAGAAGAGCAGTGGCTACGTTTGTGACTGCACACATTCGGCCTATGGAGGACCCAACTGCAAGAAAGGTGCGGTAATATTGGCAATAAATCTTTTGCACTAATATTGAATTTGTTTATATTGACTGTACACTTGGTTTCTGAAATATCATTGGTCCACCACAGCAATGTCGTAAAATACCGAAGGATTTAATTTTTTTTTCTGTCAAAGGATTTTCTTTAAGCACTGACTTTTCAAATTGAGGGTGTGTCAATGAAAGAATCTGGTTTGAAATGAATTGCTAATATTCATAATAAGTTTTCATTGTGACTGTTGACTGTAGAATTAAGATTGCAGGCTGCATTTTCTGATGAAGAATAATGCTTGTTTTTTAGCCATTTAAGAGGCCACACCCTGTTGAAAAAAACAGCATATGCTGGTTAGGTATGTTTTGAAGCAAGGCTGCTGGTTGGAGCTGGTTTAAGCTGGTCCTTAGCTGGTCATCTGCTGGTCCTAAGCAACTAGCTCCTGCTCAGGACCAGCTTAAACCAGCTCTTCACCTGCAAAGGACAAGCTCAAACCAGCAGCCATGCTTCAAAACATACCTAACCGGCATATGCTGTTTTTTTTCATTCTATGTGGCCAATCCTACTGACCCCGCTCCGAGCGGGCTTTGTACCGCGGTCTCTGGTGTGGGAGGCTGGAGCTCTAACAAGGAGGCTAAAGACCATGGCCTCTAGCATCAATCGCTAGAGCGCCTCTTGAGATCAGGGCAGTGAAGTTTACACGCACAGCTCTTACAGTCCTACGACAGTTACAGTAGCACAAAAATAAGAAAATATTAAGTAAAGAAAAATCATTTGCGCTTAATTTTGTTGTACTAAAGTTAAAAAACGTCGTGTCTTTCTGCACTTAATTTGGATGTATTAGCGTGAACAAAGCTTTGTCTTTTTGTGCTTGTTTAACTTGTGTTAACAAAATTCTAGCAAAGCTAGCAAAGTCTTTTTTACACTTAGATTTGTTACATATGCTAACAAAGTCTCCTTCCTTTTTTGCGCTTAATTTTGTTGTATTAGTGCTAACAAAGCTTTCTGTTTTTTGCACTTGCTTTGGTTGTATTAGTCTTTTTTGTGCTTGTTTTTCAACTGCCAGTTATAATAAAAGCAGGTACGTTGCTCAGTGTTTAACATCATACCAGTATCTATACAATACAATGTCTTAAACAGTTGAGATATTCATAACTAAAATAAGATGCTAACTGGCCGATAATTGATCAAAACATCTGTCTGTGGCTGACACAGAAGGTTTTAGATTTTATTGCAGTTCAAAGGAAGAGTTCCTCATCAAAACAGTTTGTTTGAAAGAGCGTTCCAGAAGGAGGACGTTTAAGAGCTCTGCAACCTTGATTTCTGAAGACTGCGTTGTGCCCGCAGATAGCACCTGATCAAAGCTGAGCTGGATAAAACATGAGATATTCAGTGCAGTTCTGTTATTCTCTGTCTGTCTTGCTGTCTCGGCATGGCTCGCGTCCATGACCGTGAACCACAGTTGTTTGGATGAATTTCGCTCAAAGGGTTGCAACCTGACCAATCCCAGCGGACCCTCCCTGCCCATCATGCTCAATGCTAAACCTCTCTGCTGTCAATAAGCCTTTATCACATTTGATCCTCTGATATGCAAGACAGCCGAAACATTCAACGCTTTGTGAATGAGACGGCGTTCTTGGCTTTGCGTTTTCTTTATTGGACTCTAGAGGGATGGTGTTTCTATTCTGATAATATTATGAGTAAATGAACACCATGAGATGCCCATGGGTCGGTTTCAGTCCAAGCATAATTTTGCATTCATTTAAAGTTTAAATGATTAATTTCCTCTGCATTTTCCACTCTGTCCATTCAGCGCCGTGTCCTTGGTGTTCGACAGCACATTAATATGCTGATAGGGAAACAAAAACACAGCCAATCACCGTCTATAATCTGCCCACAAGCATTTGCACCAACATTTTTACGTTTTTGTGGTTTCTTCCTTTCCAGAAGTTTCCATGTCCTTTGAAAGCGGGTCCTCGGTGACCTACACCTTCCAGGAACCGTTTTCCGTGATGCGCAACCACAGCCGTCAGTCCTCAGCTATCTTTGCCCAAAGCAGCAATTCACGAGAGAGCATCGCCTTCAGTTTCCTCACAACTCAAACACCTGCCATGCTTCTGACAGTCAACACCTATCATCAACAGTACATGGCCATTATTTTGGCTCACAATGGTACAAACATAATATTACTGTTTTTTTCAATATCAATATGGGTGATTCTCTCAAAACACTTTTAGAACATGTTTTGGTCATACTGTATATCATCCCCAAATAATACAAGTATTCCATTATATTTTTGATTTTATATATATACTGTATATATATATATTTTTTTTTTAATAATGTGTATATATATTTTTTCACTTCTCATTATTACGCAGAAAAAAATCATTATTAATGCATAAAACCCACATTCTCATTAAAAAAAGAAAATGTTTCACTTATGAAAAAATATAATTATTAATGCAAAAATTTAAGTATTTAGTATTTTCATTATTAATATTAATTATTATTAATTCAAAAAGCTCATTCTTATTTTTGTTGTATGGACTTTGTGCTTTTATGCTAATCGAAATGTAAATTTGTATTTTTGTTTTTTTATTAATATCCTATATGTATAAAGAAGAACACATTATATTTTAATAAAAAAATAAGCACTATTTCACTTATTATTGTGGGGATAGTATCATTATTAATGCAAAAAAACTCATTACTTACATGTATATTGAATAGTATAATGTTAATTATTATAGTTTTGTATATTAGCAAAGTAGTGTCTGTTTTTTGGACTGCCTTAAATGTATGCTAATTAATATTTAAATATATAATATATATGAAAATTAAAACCACCTTGAGATGTAGAGGAATATTATGGTAATGAGAATGCAAAAAAGGTCCTAAAATAGGTTTTTATAATAGGTATTGGCTAAATGTAGTTCAAATAAAGTCTAGAAATGTATATTATCAGAGGATAATAACAATGGCAATACTGAAAGCAGCTGGAAAAATGTGCATTTCATTTTTATTGAAGATTTTGTCCTGTTACAGCACAGTGCTGTATTGGCCAATCAAAGCTGTTTTTTGATTACCTTCAAACTGTCAGTAGATGATTACAGCAATGATGGTGATGATTGGAGAGCAGCATCCTTTTCTGTGTTCCTCATATTTCAAAACAGTGGTCAAGCTAGCAATTACCTTCATCAGTGGGGAAGGAATTGAGCCATCCAATGTGCTTTGCTGACTTGATTTTGTCTTACTTATGTCTCAAATTGCCTGCGTTTCTTGCGTCTAATTGGTGTCCCGCAGGGAGCTTGCAGATATGGTATCGGCTGAACAGAGAGAAAGAGCCTGACATCTTTACACCAACGTCCGTTAATTTGGCCAACGGAGAGCTCCACAGAATCCAGATACATAGAGAAGGAAGGGACATGTATGTCCAGGTAAGTTTTGCATTTACACCATATTGCCAAAAGTATTGGGTCACTCACCCCCTTCTAATGAACATGTTTGACTACTTTAGTAATTTTTGGTGATGAGAACAGACCAGTCAAGTTCTTCCACACTGACTGAATCAATCATGTCTTTTTGAACCATGTCTTATACACAGAGGCACTGTCATGTTAGAATAGAAAAGGGTCCTGTCCAAACTGTTGCTATAACATTAGAAGCACACAATTCCCTAGAATATCATTATATGCTTTAACATAAGATTTGTACTCATAGAAATTACTAAAGTAGTCAAACATGTTCATTAGAAGGGGGTGACCCAATACTTTTAGCAATATAGTGTATTTCAAGGCGAAGCTAATTTTGGTCAGTTCTTTGGCAGTTACTAACCTTTTCAATGAATATTTGCACAGTTATGTGTCAACAACATTATTATGTTATTTATTCATGAAACATGAGTAGAACAAAATTTCTTAATCGTTTAGTGAACCTAACCAAGGCAACGTACATAAAAATGTTTTATGAACAATTTTGAAGATGTATATTGCAGGCATGCAACAATTTACGTAAGTATGGTTTTCCAACAAATTGCCCATAAATTCAGTTAAAGCTTTCATGCAACAAGTTATGTACAAATAGTTTTATGAAAAAAATTACACTGAAATTTGATTGAAGATGTTTGTTGCATTCATGCAAAAATATACATACAAATAGTTTTACGAACAAATTATACAGATAATAAATTAAAGATATGGGTCGCATTCATGCAACAATTTACATACGAATAGTTTTACGAACAAATTACATAGAGGGTCAGTCAAAGGTGCGAATTACATTTATGAAAATTTATGTATGAGCAGTTTTGTGAATATATTACACAAATTAAATTAAAGATTGTATTTTGTTACACTTTTACATTTTGGACACATTTTAATGTATAGGCCCCATTTTTGTGACAAATTATGTAAAATTGATTTTATGTATAATTTGCATAAATTCGTAATAAATGTGTGTTACGCTATACATAAGAATGGTTCTAAAACACGTATTCTTGAGACAGTTTACATAAGAATGGTTTTACAAAATAAATTACATAGAAATGTAATGAATGCATCAATTTAATAAGAATGGTTTTACAAACGATTTACAAAGAAATTTAGTTCCATTCGTGTTTCATAATTCAGTTCTGTTGTTGCTGAGGGAAACTTGCAGCATCATTAATCCCATTCCTCTCAAATGATTTAGATCAGATTTGTTTTCATTCTGAGTTAAATAAAGTGCCGTGATGTGCATGGCTGATGATACATTGAAGTTTTGTACCCCGGTAGCACAGACTATGATCAGTGCTTAAACTCAAGGATGTCATCAGTATTCTTCACGCAGTGTTGCAGATTAACACGTGGCGGCTTTTGTCTCACACCAATAAAATATTTGTAGAATCTTGTGAATGTCACGCCACATCTCTCTCTCTTTCTCTCTGTATCCTTCTCCTTCTTAGATTGATAAAGATACCAATCTGAAATACAGCCTGTCCACGGACAAAGAGTTGATGACGATAAGGTCTTTGACATTGGGGAAAGTCACAGGTAGGCGGTTTAATTAAACTCAAGATTAAAGATGTAGGTGTGTGAGCTTGTGCTTAACTGACTAATTCACCACACCAAGCCACCTTGAGATAGTTTGATGGGCAAGAATCCTTCATTTAGCACTAAATACAGTAGTTTGCTTTAGTTTAGCACTATTGTTCAGCAAATAAGAACTTCCTGAGGTTTGGTCTTTTTGCCTCTGTCAGGTCGAGCTGGTGTAGATGAGGAGGTTCTTCAGGCCAGATCGAGAGGTTTCATTGGCTGTCTGTCTTCAGTTCAGTTCAACCATTTGGCTCCTCTCAAGGCGGCCATATTGAATCGAGGCAGCTCGTTGGTCAATGTTCTTGGTAACCTGGTAGAGTCAAATTGTGGAGAGTTGGCTGATAGGTCTTCATCCAGATCTTTGTCAGGTTGGTTAATATACCATCTTATGTTTTCAAGAAAGGCAAAATGAATGGAATCAGCATACAAACTATAAACTTTATTCACAGATCATGTAGACACAGGAAGTAGAGGGAAAAAACGTACAAATGCTGCCCAAAGTGACTTCGCTGTAATTGGAGGTATGTGCTGCTCCATTTTTTTTATAATAAAAAAATACTATTAATTAAATCCAACCTTTTACAAATATTCTCACAAATATATGTTGTCAACTTTCGGTAAGGTAACTTGAAGGTGTAAAAGATGACTTTAACCCTTTCGCACATACGATCACACCGGTGTGATCAGTCTTGGCTGGTCCCTGGAGCGTACGATCACACCGGTGTGATTAGAAATTTCAGTGAGTCACGTCATCAACTGCTGAATTCAAATCTGCTTTCGCTCGTTGGCTGGCGCGGAGCCAGATCGGACGCGCTGAGCGCTTGTCATATTATCACAAATATTCAGTGTTTTCAAGCATATAATGCTTATTTTAGGTTTCAGACATTTAAATACACTTAAGTACTAGCAAAACCATACATTTAAAGCGCTGATGTCTATGGAAGCAACAATAATGATCCTTACAAATATAATCTGACAACAAGTTTTATTGATATCATATACAGATTGTGTAGATAACTTTAAAGTTTACTCTGCTCTTCTCCCAGTTTACCGGAGACTTATTTTAATGTGTTTCGGGAGGAGAGGATGAATTTACATGTTGTTAATCCCACAGCTCGGATTCAGCATGAACTAACATGGCGGCGCCCATCACCAGGAACAGATCAATTAAAACGGTCATTATAAAAGTGTTTAAACTACCAAATACATTTACTTGCACATATTTTAGAATTGGAATATCAGATATTTCATAATATAGTGAGCATGTTTGTGAATATTTTGAATAAAAAAGGAAAAATGAAATAAAAGCAATCCATGTGTCATACAGCGTTATTGTGACTGCGGTGTGTCACATGACAAGGATGACACGTCGCCATGGAAACAATAAGGCTAAACATTCTAAAATAATGGTCGCCTGAAAAGAACTCGCCCTGGGGGCTCAGCTGGAAAATTTTAAACTCACGTGCGAAAGGGTTAAAGGTGTGGTCACATTAGCTTTAACTCATTAACTCATGAGTTACTTTCAAACCAAGCAGCTTTTTGTTGTACATGGCAAATACTCGAGTCCAATCTGTGTGGCAAAATCTTTCACCTTCATGCAAAATTCCTAATTGTGTGGATTACTACTTAAATAACTGCATTTTGCCTGTGAAAATTTGCCAAAGTGTTAAATGTGACTGCACCTGCGATCATTGTAGAAGTTGCGATCAAACTAAGCAGCTTTCTGTTAGTCAATGCAGCAAATCTGTGACCAACTTGAACCTGTTGCGAAATGTGAATGAGGAAATCTTTTGCGTTTGCGCATCAGCACAAGTGCCACTTACTAATTCTGCCTCTCATAGGTTTGATAGCAGCAGTAGTGCTCATTACCCTCTGCGCCGTGGCCGTGATGACCCGCTTCCTGTACCGCCATCGACATGAGCATACCCGGCAGATGGCCTCCGTCACGGAGAAAGATCACCAGCCCAGGCCAGAACTCAGATACCGGGCCGAGTTGGACCTGCACAGTGCCATGAGAGACAGCAGGAAAGAGTACTTCATCTGACCTGTGGTGTATGAACCTCGTGACCCCCACTGAGTCGCTGCGACCCTAACGTTCGGCGCCAACTCAGTGGGCAGGGATTGGGGACAGGAAGTCAGCTGAGCCTTGTGGACACAGCCAGTGCCCTTCACCCTCCCAACCACTGTCCTTTAGCATCCAGGATTCAGGGAATGGAAAGTACACAACACAGATGCGTTGAATTATAGCGGGACGCAGGCAGCGTGGCGGATTTTAACAGACCAGGTTTATATCGGTGGTTCTTTGCTACGGTTTTAGACAAAACGTTCCCAAGAGTTAGAAGATCAGGTAGCTTTAAAGCTCAGAAGCCGTACCCAAACATGGCCTTCAGCCCTTCGTAGAGGATGGAGAATCAAGCGTTTGAAGCGACTCTTTTGCTTTCAGGGCTAATTATTTAACTAGACAACAAAGAGATTACAGAATCGTTTGTGTGTGCACACATGCAAATCACTCGACGGTCTCCAGTCTGTAGACCGTGACCAATCAAACGGCTCTGGTGCGGTACTAATTCAGCACGAATGGTCTTGTTCAGCCACAGGCGAGCACAATGTAGTGATGCAAATAAAGTGGGTGATGTTACCAGTGGGGTTCTTTCACTTCCTCCTTCCTTTGCTCTGTTTCTCCTTCATACATTCATTCCTTGTCTCCTTTTCTAAGGACTACTTGAAACAGCATTCGTAGTGCATTTAGCTTAACAGTCATGTGACAATTCGCAGAGAGAAAGAACAGGAAATATGACTTGATTGTATCCACGATTGGGTTGTGAAAAGCAGGTGTTATGTTTCAGAATGGAGGGGAGGTGTTGATGATAGCATTTGAAAAGGAGGCGGAGCAAGTTAATTAATTTAGATAAAAGTTCCCAAAGACTTATTTTATTATTATTTGGAGTAATTTGCACTGAAGAATCATTCAGATTAAGACCATTTAATTATGGTTATGTCATATATTTCAAAGTGATACTGAAAAAACGTAGGCTGGGATTTTATTTAGCGAGATTTGATTGGATCGTTAAAAGTAGGCGTGATATTGGTCAATATTAATTTTCCTAGCAACTTGGTTACATCAGCAGAAAAGTTGTGGAATGAGTTTTATGAAAAACACTGATTCATGCACAATAAAACCTGAATCATTTATTAAAAATTAGGCCTATGTAGTGTCAATTTTCATTTCGATTTATTTGTAAAGACCCCATAAAATGATTTGATGCAGCTTTTGGGACTGGAAATTTTGAGTATTTCCTGTTGTTGCTTTATTTTAAATAGCAGAAAGCCTTTACTTTACAGCATACTTTGCAGGTTAAATGATGTTGCTAATCAGTTGTAGTTGGTATCTGGGGAAGGGAAATTCTCATTCTAGTGGATTTGGACACAAATCTGTGTAGTTCTCAAGACGAGTCCTCAGTCTTCTTGATCTGTTTTGCTAGAATTGATTATAAATCAAGAATATAAATTTGAAGTGCATAGAGTGCTTAACATTTATTTAGTCAACTTTTAATGGCGTGCTACCATATAAATGGCCTCAAAGGTAATAGACGTGATCTTACAAGCCACGGAACTCCAATTTTGATTTCATAGGGTCTTTAAAATCTAAGACTCGCTCGTTCAGTGCATCTGTTTCTGGTGCTATTACTCTACCACATGCTCTTACAGATTTACTGTTGGAAGTGTACATCTGATGCACCCTACAGTATAAAGATTTTTCAGGTCCTAATGTGACTACTAAAATATGAAGTGAGTGACTGGTTCAAAAAAAAAAAAAAAAAAGGAATGTTGAAAGTATTATCTACTTGCATTTATCACATTAAGTGGGTCTTAAAAACAAAAGCACACATGGTTCTATCTGCTGACAAAAATAAACTCTAAAAATAAGCTCTTTTTCTTGTTTTCCAGAAAAAAATCTAAACATTCTTAAATAAACATTAAAAAGGATAGAATATAGAGAATATACGAATTAAGTTTAGTATTATCACCCTATTGACAGTTCTGTTGTTGATGTTTCTTGAGTTAATGATCAATCTATTTTTCATGCTAATAAATAAACAAACAAATAACTAAATATAAGAATAGATGGATATATTCTCAACATTATCCTAAATACCTTAAATATTTTGCTTATTTTTACTGGACGAAAAAAGAAAAATACAGAAAATACTGATTTATTTATATATATATATATATATATATATATATATATATATATATATATATATATATATATATATATATATTAGGGCTGGGTATTGTGACCAATTCTGCGATTCGATTCGATTCTTATTTTTATGGTTTTGATTCGATTTCGATTTCGATTTCGATTCGATTCGATTCTTATTTTTATGGTTTTGATTCGATTTCGATTCGATTCGATATCGATTAGCTATCAATATTTCATTTAAAATGTTAGTTTTGCAGACATGGGATCCATATTTTGATATAAATGCTGGTAACTGAAACTCTCCTACTTAAGTTTATTACTGAAATACACATCTACATTAATAATAGGGTGCACACAGTTGTTTTTTTTTAGTGGAGCAATTCGAAAGATGGTGACACCTTCAGGACGAGAGGTGAATATTCATATCCTCTTACGTGAAGCACGCGCATTAAGAATCGATTTGGGGATTTCCCGAATCGATATCGTTGCGTTAAACTGAAGATCGATTAAAATCGGAGAATCGATATTTTTTACCCAGCCCTAATATATATATATATATATATATATATATATATATATATATATATATATATATATATATATATATATATATATAATATTACATTGCATTTCAAACTCTCAGCAAATGCTTAAGAACCTGGAATAAAGCCCCAATGTTCCCCGAACAAGTAAGAAGAGACATTTAATTTTGTTTACTGGTGTAAAGTCTCATATGTTGATCAGAAATGGCCATGATGTGTTTTCCGGGAACACAAAGTTCCCTGTGAATCATAGCTGCAATGAAGGGAAGGTTTCGCATTGGAGTGCATCAAACCAGTCCACAATAAACTCTTAGACTGGGAATATGAGAATTCATTCTGTACTGGTGGGACCTGATTCTATTGCATTATATTCCAGAGGAACCAAGTAATGGAGTCAAAATATCATTCACAGCCTTTTAAAGGTTGCCAGGTCTTTCCCGTATAAGCCTCAAATATGTCTTAGATCATATTATGATTGCTTCCTCACCGCTATGAGATATAATCTAAATATAATTGGTTCCCGGACTCAACATGATAAAAAAAAATAAAAAAATGTTCTGAACAGAATAGCATAGGAAAGGGTCAAGATGTGCAGATTCCTCTGATAATACCCAGAATGCACCAGAGCGAAGCTTCGAGGTGGTATCTAATCATCGCCCCACCTAACCCCCTCATTTGTCATTTTCAGAGGCGTCAGGACAAAGAATCAGTAATGCTAGATATTTATCTAGCCGTGATCTATGTAAATGTCACTCCTGCGATGGAACAGAGATGATGGATCCTCTCTCAAACAGCCCTGGGCTCAGAACTGAGTCCGATTTACAGCTAAATCCATCTCAGCATGCATAAACACCAGCCGGAATGTTGCACCACGATTGGCTCATTCCTCTCATTAGATTTTGGTGCGTCTCACCGAGGTAATGAATCTTCAATCTCAGATATTCATGCTAGCGAAACTGAAATGAAGCGGGATGGCTTACAGAGCAATTTTAGCAGCTCACAGGACGTTTAAGATGTGATGGGTTTTTTTGTTGTTGTTTTTTTTATTAAGCCACACATCAGGAGAAAAACAAAAATGGGGGCTTTTTTTAATGGTGGCAGTACATCCACACAGAAAAAAAAAAATGTAGTGAAGAAACCATTTTCACAAGTAACCACAAAGAAATGGCAAGTAACACATTGAATTAAATTCATTCTATTAATATATGGAATTAACTCATTGCATTTTCAATTTTCATTTTAGTTTAACATTATCCCTGATAGCACACGTACATCTCTGAGATGTCTATTAGATGTCTGCATTTACATCTGCAAGACAAATTCTTTAGGGCGTTTGCTCATCTGGAATACGTCTATAAGACGTTTCCTTTTAGATGTCAAATAGACGTCTATTGGATGTCTTTAAGATGTTTATGATTTAGAATGTATGTAAAACTGACATCTGAAAGACATCTTTCCAGATCAAGAGATCTTGCAGACGCACATGTGCTATCTGGGTAGTAATTTTGCAATTTGCAATTGCTTTTTTTTTAAAAATGTCTTCTTTTTATTTAAGTTTTAGCACTAATTTTGACTAAATTAAAAGGACATGTATGAATCAGTCAATCGATCATTGCACAAAAGCACTAATACCAGTCTAGCTAACCCATTTGCCTGCTTTTGAATAAAAAATCATTTAGTATTGTTGGATGAACATTAATATTAATGAGTCAGGTTAATAAGGCGCATCAATTCATTCCTACAGCCCTAGGTACATCAGTTGTGAGCTGTTAGTATTGTGAATTTTCTTCGGAAGCTGGACTATGAAGTAGTAGCTGCTGTATTTGAAGGACAGTAGTATCGTGTTTGTAGCCGTGGGAGTTGTGTTATGCTGTTCTGTAGATGTTTGGTTTTAGCTGAAATTCGCAGAATTCGCCAAGCTGCTGTCACATAAGACACACATCTCCCTTCCTTCATAACAAGCCAGAACATCCGCCACCCCAGAAAGCACGAACAAATAACCCACCTTTCACAGAGCTAAAATCTTGTTATCCGAACAGTCTTGGTTGCATTGCTTCGGCTGAATGCCATGGGTCTGCTTGGATTCTTATGTTTGCGGGAAAAAAATAAAAAATAACCTGTGGTGTCCTTTGCCTAAACACATTTTTGAAGTGCATTTAAATCTTTAATTAACATTACAAATCACTGACAATGTTATGGACTATAATCTACACTAATGACTGATTTATTTCGAACTTGTTTTATATGGTTAGAATTATACAGGTGTATTGTAAATAAATGTATATTTAATAATAAAAAAACAGAGACATTTTTGGTAGCTTTATGTGCTACATTTCTGTGTCGTCTTTTCTTCTAACCACTTATTAGTAAATAGTTATGTTAGAAAAGATCTTGACATGCATTGAGAATCTGTCTTGGTTTTGACAAGAACAAACAATGAGTTTTGTTCTCGTGGGTTTGAGTTCATTAAGCAAGTGTCAAGTGTTAGAAATGTCTGCTTTGCAACTGTATAAAGACAAACATGGGACACAGCTGGATTTATTTTTGCACTGAGTTATATTTTGTCCTAACTTTTATACCACTTTTTTTGTAGCTCAACAGCTGCTGGGCAACTGTTTGCACTGTGAATATTCTTGAAAATGTCTTGCTTTTTGTTCCGTGGATGAAAGTATGCCTTGCAGGTTTGGAACGGGGGAGTACATGTAATTTTCATTTTGGGTGAACTATAGAGCTATAGAGATACTCATTGTCTTAATGAGTCACAATACAGCAAATTTTTGACTATGTTTTTGTTATTGTTGCTGAAAGCAAAATATTGTGATTGCGAAAATTATCAGCCAATCAGAACAAAAATCTAAAACTGTATGCAGCATGATTTTAGGCCAATGAGATGCCATTGTGTGCAGGGCTACCTTGTACAACGGTCAAAATGTCTAAATGACAACTAATTCAAACAAAACGTTTTGTTTGCTTAAAGACTGCTAAAACTTAGTCACATGCCAGGTTTCACTGTTAAAGTCAATTCTTGTTTTAAGAGAAGAATTTGTGTATCAGTTTCCTTGAAATGGAAGGGCTGATCTAGATTCTACTACTATCCCATTGAATATGATCTCTTGCAGTTGAACCTGGGACGACAGTCGTATTCGAGTTTCTTCAACCTGATGCAACAAAGCTTCAGACACTGATGTTGAAAAAAAAAATTTAAAATCAAGACCAGTTAAAAGCTTTTGGAGGAGAATTCGCATCCGATGCAGGCAGCACTTTAGGGACTGTATCATGTATCCGAGTGTCAGGGAAAATAAAGTCCAGGTGAATGTAGCGAGGTAATTCTGAGTCCCTAATGCAGCAAGACAGACAGGGAGGGATACTGTGTCAACAGCAACCATCTAACAAGTTGTAGGACAAAAGGTTGAGTGTATCAACTAACGGGGAGAAAAATTGAGGCCTCTTTTTATTTCCCTTTTCGCCCTGTTGTGAAGGCAGATAAGGCGGGATTCGTGTCACCGTTTTTATTGAGTCATTTCAAATTCCCTTTCCAATAGCCAAAATTAATATTTTCATACATTTTGTCTTGCTCATGTCGTCCTCTCTCTCTTTCATCCGTCAGCATGGCTCTTTTAGTGGGCGTACGGCTGCTGAAGTGGGAACTGTACTTTTATAATTCAAGTCTGTAATGAGTTGACGGGAACATATAGACTCCCACAGTTTGCAGGTGATCTCCAGTGCCAGGGTTCAACTGTTCGGTTCAAACCAGAATTTGATTCCACCCCCTCATCTTCAAGTCCTGCAGGTCATGTTTACATTTTAGTATTTTGCTATTAACATTTGTACATTTGCATTATCAATGTCATTAATGTAGTTAGGTAATGACTCTGAA
Organism: Barbus barbus; assembly: GCF_936440315.1. NCBI lineage: Eukaryota > Metazoa > Chordata > Actinopteri > Cypriniformes > Cyprinidae > Barbus > Barbus barbus. Next base: position 18,796,467 of record NC_136737.1, read on the forward strand.
ACAAATGGAAATCAGCTTGACGGTTTTACTTTTAGTTTTACTACCAAACCGCAATGTATGCGTGAAACAGTGTTTGCAATGCTTGTTACTTCCATAATGTGAAGTATTTTTTTTTGCCAGCGGCTATTTGCACTAAGTGCAAATAGCAATAGATGCTATTTACACTCGGTGTAAATAGCAATTAAATGCTATTTACACCAAGTGCAAATAGCATATTTTTTTAGTGACAGATTCTATTTACACTGTTAAAATAGCAAGATTTTCTGCTATTTATACTACTTATTGCAAATAGTGGCAATTATCTGCACCTCAGTATTGTAGTACATTATAAAACAGTCCGCAATAATAACGTACTGAGTGTAAATTATAATTTTAATTCAAATTTATTAAATGGATGCCACCTTATTGGGACAATAAAGCCCTCCCTACACCTACCCTAACCCTACCCGAAACTTTATTTTGAACTTTTTGATTATTTCCTTAATTTTTATTGAAAATAAATGCCTTTCTGATGCGACATGAGATTTGAAAAGGGAGAAAAAAATGTTTGGCAAAAGGTGGGATCGAACTCGGGTCGATCGCGTCAAAAAGCATGTGCCTTACCATCTACGCCACTGAAACTGATGTTGAACTAACTTCTTTCTTTAATGTTGACTAAATCAATCACACGGTAGTGGGCGGAGTTAGCGTAAATAGCCTTTGCCAACAAGATGTCACGGTTTGGTTTCTGCTTCTGTTCAGTTTTGCCCTTATTTGGTATTTCCTGTCCCAGTTTAGTTAATCAATCATTATCATCACCTGTGTTGTATTAATTATCTTGTTTCCTTGTTTGATCGTTCCCTTTATAAGTCTTGAGTTCTCCCTTTGTCTTTTGTCAGTTCTTAAGTTAACTAAATGTCCTAAGTGCGTTGATGCCTTCTAATAAAGATTTTTACTTTTGTTCATTCCTTCGTCGAGCGCCTTTTATGTCTACAACCACTGACGCGTAACAGAAGAACTGACCATTACCGAAGACAACATCATGCAGAGGAGGCGGTTAGTTTTGGTTCCCCGGAAGGGAGCTCCGGAGATCCACAGCTCGCTTCCCCTGTCCACCACGAGTTGGTGGATTCCGCCCGTGGCAGATTGGTTTCCGCCCGCGGCGAAGAGGAGATCGCCGAAGAAAGCGATGAATGTTCCGCCCACGGCGAAGTGGAAGCCGCCGTACACGGCGACGAATGTTCCGCCCGCGGCGAAGAGGATACCGCCGCCGGAAGCGATGAACGTTACGCCGTACACGGTGAGGATGGTTCCGCCGCCTACTTCGGCTCCTCACGAGCCGCCGAGGGAGGAAGCTCAGGTGCCAGTGGGGATTTTAATTGAGTTTGAGGGCATGTCATTCCCTCCAGTGCCTGCTCCTCGCCAGTGCCACCCAGTGCCTGCTCCTCGCCAGTACCACCCAGTGCCTACTCCTCGCCAGTGCCCTCCTATTCCTGCACCTCGCAAGAGGATCCCGTCCAGCCCAACTTCGTCTCCGCTGGTTCCGTCCAGCCCACCTGAGTTCCCGCTGGTTCCGTCCAGCCCACCTGAGTTCCCGCTGGTCCCGTCCAGCCGTCCTGAGTTCCCGCTGGTCCCGTCCAGCCGTCCTGAGTTCCCGCTGGTCCCGTCCAGCCGTCCTGAGTTCCCGCTGGTCCCGTCCAGCCGTCCTGAGTTCCCGCTGGTCCCGTCCAGCCGTCCTGAGTTCCCGCTGGTCCCGTCCAGCCCCGCGCCTCCCGTGCGCCCTCTAATGTCCGCGCTACAAGAGCCCCCCTTTGAATCCGCGCCGCAAGAGCGCCCTCAAGTGTCTGCGCCGCAAGAGCGCCCTCAGGAGTCCGCGCCGCAAGAGCGCCCTCCTGCATCTACGCTGGTCCCGTCCAGCTCTCCTTCGTCTCCGCTGGTTCCGTCCAGCTCCGCGCCTCCCGTGCGCCCCCAAGTGCCCGCTCCTCCAGAGCGCCCCCAAGTGCCCGCTCCTCCAGAGCGCCCCCAAGTGCCCGCTCCTCCAGAGCGCCCTCAAGTGCCCGCTCCTCCAGAGCGCCCTCAAGTGCCCGCTCCTCCAGAGCGCCCTCAAGTGCCCGCTCCACCAGAGCGCCCTCAAGTGCCCGCTTCTCCAGAGCGCCCTCAGGTTACCGCTCCTCCCGAGCGCCCCCAAGAGCCCTCTCCTCCAATGTGGCCCCCAGAGGGGAACTTTCCCAAAGAAATTTTGGGGGGGGGCCATATAGTCCCAGTCTGTGTGGCCAGGCCAAAGGCCAAGGCCACAAAGGACCCCGATCCGTCGTGGCCGCCCAAGGACCCCGATCCGCCGTGGCCGCCCAAGGACCCCGATCCGCCGTGGCCGCCCAAGGACCCCGATCCGCCGTGGCCGCCCAAGGACCCCGATCCGCCGTGGCCGCCCAAGGACCCCGATCCGCCGTGGCCTCCCAAGGACCCCGATCCGCCGTGGCATGCCGAATCTCCTGATCCGCCATGGCCTCCCGAGTCTCCAGTCCCGCCATGGTCTCCCGAGTCTCCAGTCCCGCCATGGTCTCCCGAGTCTCCAGTCCCGCCATGGTCTCCCGTGTCTCCAGATCCGCCATGGCCTCCCGAATCTCCAGTCCTGCCACGGCCTCCCAAAGCTCCAGATCCGCCATGGCCTCCCGAATCTCCAGTCCTGCCATGGCCTCCCAAGGCTCCAGATCCACCATGGCCTCCCGAATCTCCAGTCCTGCCATGGCCTCCCAAGGCTCCAGATCCACCATGGCCTCCCGAATCTCCAGTCCTGCCATGGCCTCCCAAGGCTCCAGATCCGCCATGGCCTCCCGAATCTCCAGTCCAGCCATGGCCTCCCGAATCTCCAGTCCCGCCATGGTCTCCCGAGTCTCCAGTCCCGCCATGGTCTCCCGTGTCTCCAGATCCGCCATGGCCTCCCGAGTCTTCTGGTCCGCCATGGCCTCCCGAGTCTCCAGATCCGCCATGGCCTCCCGAGTCTCCAGATCCGCCATGGCCTCCAGAGTCTCCAGATCCGCCATGGCCTCCCGAGTCTTCTGGTCCGCCCTGGAGGCTTCCCTTGTCTCCTCCCTGTCCGGGTCTAGCTCCAGCCTCCAGGGCGCCCGCCCTCCCTCCCCGATGTTACTGTTACGGTGCGGGACGCACCTTCCGGGAGGGGGGCGATATCTGTCACGGTTTGGTTTCTGCTTCTGTTCAGTTTTGCCCTTATTTGGTATTTCCTGTCCCAGTTTAGTTAATCAATCATTATCATCACCTGTGTTGTATTAATTATCTTGTTTCCTTGTTTGATCGTTCCCTTTATAAGTCTTGAGTTCTCCCTTTGTCTTTTGTCAGTTCTTAAGTTAACTAAATGTCCTAAGTGCGTTGATGCCTTCTAATAAAGATTTTTACTTTTGTTCATTCCTTCGTCGAGCGCCTTTTATGTCTACAACCACTGACGCGTAACACAAGATGGGCTATTTGCACTTAGTGTAAATAGACACACCGTTTTTTTATTTATTTAATGGTATATTAAGTTTAGAATTAAAAAAAATATATATATTACTGGATAGTGAAGTGTCTCCATATGAGAGTCAGATTGAGGGGAGGGGTCGAAAAATAAGAGGCCTTGATGATGTCATTAGAACTAAAAGTTATTTGAGGGCCGAGTAAGTTATTATATTTTGGTGAAATATTACTAAGATAAGAAAACGTGTATAGTATATGATCAGAAATATTAATTAGGAATGTATACATTGTCGATTTTGACTTCGTACACAGATTTTGATTTGGTATTTTTTTTCAAATACAGTCTTGCTGATTATTGTTTAAACTGAACTTCTCTTGAATTATATGTCTGTCTTTAGAGTTCTGATGTTCTTGTTTTAGATTTTTATTCACAGGTTATTGATACAATGTCAGGGAAGCCAACAATTATCTTCCAAAACAGTTTCAGTTAAGAGATTCTGAATTTATCCAGTTTTTCTGACTGCTATGGATTTTCATTCAATGCAGTTATATTATTGATTAATAACAAAATTATATAAATATTTTTTATAAAATTATACTGGACAAAATAATATTGATAAAACATTATGGTTTATGGATTAGTATAAGATGAAGTATTAATTTTAAGATCCAGTGTGGTAAACATTGAGCTAAACTCCTTATGTAAAATGGATTTTTCTTCTGATTGAAACTTTTACCTGAAAACATAAGCTGTTTATAATGTTCTCCACTCCTGAAACATGAAAACGATTCCCAATTACATAGTTTATGCAGAACCACATGAGAGCTCGACACATTTGCTAGAAGGTGTTTATTTTATCGCTAATGCTGTGCTGCTGCTATATAACTTCCCATTACAAGCTAAGAAGGAATTTGTGTTTATACTGTAATAAAAATGTCATTTGGCTCATCTTATCATAATGTTATTGAAATAGGTGAAAATAGTGCTGTTTGCAGTAAGGAACTGCTGGGTTATATGACAGTTTAGCATTGCATGTATGCTAATGTGTTAGTTTGGAATGTGTTCATATGTAAAACTAACAGTAATTTCAGCTAACTTCCAAAGCATGATTTTTATTTGTTTTCAAGCTTCATTATGTAAAACACCATGTTCTAGTCTAGCGCATTAAAGCAACAAAACAGGGCCGCTAGTTTGGTATTTGTCACATTGTGCTGGTTAGCCCACAGTGAAATCTCATTCGTCCAAAAACTCACTTCAAATAGCTGTATTTTAATACAAGTTGCGCTACATTTCGCATGTTGTATCCATTTTCTACTTTGTACACAGCCAGTGTCATGCCATGCTGTTAGCATGATGCTAGCAATGTAAAACGTATATAACCTACTTTCTTAGGAAACAGTGTAAACATATAGTATATGCTAGCATAGCTAGAGTCAGTGTTAGCAGGATCACATAGCAATAAACTGTGCAACTAGCTTCAGTTTCAGTCATGAAAACTCATGAAAATCCATTTATTTGTCAGATAAAGAACTGAATTCGCATTACAAATTGCATCAAACGCTTTCTTAAAATTAAAAACTAGTGACTCCTGCTGTTTAATAGAGCTTGAAAATGGCTGTTAGTGTGATGCTAGAAATGTCAAGTGTATGTACCCTACTTTGCTTTTAACACAAATACTGTGTAAAAACAAATCAGTTTGCTTAGGAGACAGTATTAGTATATGCTAGCATAGCTAGAGTCACTGCTAGCAGGGTCACGTAGCAATAAACCATGTGCAACTAGCCATAGTTCCAATCACAAAAATGATAATCCATTTATTTGTCAGATAAAGAATTGAATTCGGCTTACGAATTGCATCGAACGCTTGCTAAAATTAAAAAGTGGTGACTCCTGCTGTGTAATAGAGTTTGAAAAATGGATGTGGATAAAAAATAGCCATCTGAGAGGGCGGAGGTGAAGTGTTACAAAGCATCAAACTCTCACTCGCTGCATATAGATGGGATTTAACCAGAGCAGAAGTGATGGCAGCCGTTGTGGCCACATATCAGCTTTTAATTTAAAGCTGGGCCTTCAACCAGTAATTTCATTAAAATGAGTCCAACAGCAGAGTTGAACTCAGCCGTAACTATCTCACGTCATCACTCAAACCAGCAGAAACACTCTCTCCTCCTTGATGTACGACCCCTCTCGTCAGATCGATCATCTCTCTGGTTTTCTGTCTCCTACCTAAAACCTCTGCTTCTCAGCTCAGATCAAATCCAACTAATGGCTTCACACCGCCATCATTTATAAATGCACACCTCTGGCAGTCTTTCCCACCTTTTTTTTTCCTTCTGTGCTCCCTTCCTCCTCTTAAAATGAAGGGCATATCATTCATGAATCACAGTGTCACCTGTCGGTGACAGATGTGGATCAGGAAGGCTTGATTTAGTGCTAAATTGCACAAATGTTCAGGATTAGCTGAGTAAGTGTTGACAAGACTGAATCATACAATGCCAAAAGATGTGATGGACGTGGAGGATTATGGGTAAATGCATGATGTCCATATCTAAATGCATTTTTTTAAAGAAATAGTTCAACCAAAATGAAAATTGTCATTCCTGCTCCAGAGGAAGTCAAGGTTTGGTTAGTAAGCCTATTCCAGTTAGGTGTTGGTATTACGTTACAAAAAATAGTTGTATACTCTCCTTATTTGTTTTATTTGTCATATGATTCAGTCTTGCCAACATAGTTGGAGAGCTAATTGTGTTTTTCTTTCCAGCTCCTTAGGATTTTGTCTACAGAAGTAGTCTCAAAATTATCTCAAATTTGTCCAGAGACAAAGAGAGAAAGGCCTCAATGATCTCTCATTTATCTTCTCTACAGTTTCAGAAGAATATATCAATGATGTTTCAAAATGCATTTATTTGCATAGAGAAAAAGTTCCCAATAGGTGCTCTAGAGTTTGAGAATAAATCTCAACATTGTCTCAAAATTCCCTCAGATTTGTCAAAAGACCAAAGAAAAAGGCCCCAACAATCTCAAAATTGCCTCCTCTAGAGCTCCAGAAGAAATCTCAAGAGTGTCTCAAAATGTGCTCAGATTTGCAAAGAAACCAAAGATTTCCCAATAATCTCAACTGTCTATATTGCTTTGGAAAAATATCTAAGCAACAGTATCTCAAAATGCACTCAAATTTGTCAAGAGACAAATAACAAAAAGGTCCCAATAATCTCAAATGACTCTCTTCTACAGCTTCAGAAGAAATCTCAACAATTTCTCAAAATTCTCTCAGAATTGACAAGATATCAAAGAGAAAAGTCACAATAATCTCAAAATTGCTTTCTCTAGAGCTTCAAAAGAAATCAACATTGGTCTCTAGGCAAATCTGAGCTCATTTTTAGACAATGTTGAGATTTCTTCTGAAGCTCTAGAGGAGGCAAATTTGAGATTACTGGGGAGTTTTTTCTTTGGTATCTTGACAAATATGAGCACATTTTGAGACAAAGAAAAACATTAATCTCAAATTTGTCTTGTAGAGCTTCAGAAGAAATGTCAAATGCGCTCAGATTTGTCAAGATACCAAAGAAAGAAACTACCCCAATAATCTCAAATTTGCCTCTAGAGCTTCAGAAGGAATCTCCACATAGTCTCAAAATCTCTGTTAAGATTGCCCGTGAAGCTCCAGAAGAGACAGTGTCTCAAAATGCTCCCAGATTTGACAAGAGACCAATGAAAAAATGAACCTATTAATCTCAAATGTCTCTTTTCTAGAGCTTTAGAAGAAATCTCAACATTGTCTCAAAATGTGCTCAGATTTGACAGAAGAGACAGAAGTCTGCAATAAGATGTCAAATCTCAATATGAACTCAGACATTTCTCATCAAAGATTGTCTATCTATATTTATTTTATATTTCTATATTCTTATTATATGTCAAAAGTTTTCTTATTTCTTTCTAATAAGGCACTTTACGAGCAATATCTGAGGCAAAGTTGAGATGTAATAATCACAATGCTCTTTCACAAGCTTTCTGGGCTTAGAAGTTGTTTCATAGTTAACTTTTATGGCAAAAAAAAAAGACATTTATAACAAAATACGAAAATGCAGTTTATCAGGGAGTCATTCTTATCAACAAGGGCGTTTTGATGGTCTTTTACCCTTTAAAACATATTCTGTAGGTTTTGTGCCCCAACATATGCTGACTCGTTCAAACCGAGAGATGTTTCAGCAGAACAGGTGGAACAGAGGTAGAACATAACCCAATGTGTCATTGAAAAAAGAGACAAACATCTGTCACAGTGCTATCTCAGCTCTAAAACGCCTCGCCATCTCTGCCTCACACACACATAATACAGAGCAGCGATAGGGCGCACTAAACTACTTTATAAACACACCCTAAAACAAACCTGTCTGGTTCCTCCCGGAACAATATATATTTAAAAAGAAACAAGTTGGAAAGAAGAGGAGGAGAAAATGTAAAATCTTTGAAAAACGAAACAATGTGGGGGTGATGCAATGTGTCACTATACCTCTGAAAGCAATTCATTCTGTCGTTTATGAGAAAATTATCTCCACCAGAGTAAAAATGCACTGCATTATAAACTAAATGTTTACATTTTCTGAAGACAACAACTGCAAAACTCATTTCCACAATGTTGTAGGTGGTTGTAAGGGTGTTGCTATATGGTTGCTAATGGGTTTAGGTGGTTGCTGGGTGTTCTGAGTAGCCGCTTAATGGACCGAGTCTAAATCTCACCACCAAGTATCTATGATGTTCTACTCTCTATGACTCAGATCCATGTGGAAGAGTAAAAAAATAAAATAAATAAAATAGGCAATTGTGACTTTATATCTCACAATTATGACTTCATATGACTCTCATAATTGGGCTTTATAGATCACAAAATGAATTTATATCTCACAGATGGAGCTTTATATCTCATAATATGATTTTATGTTTCCTAATATGTCTTTATATATCTCAGTTGTGACTTTATTTCTCCTAATATGAATTTATATCATAATATTGACTTTATATTTCACAATATGATTTTATATCACAGTTTGGACTTTATATATCTCAATATTGACCATCACAATATGACTTTGTCTCACAAATATGTCTTTATATCACACTATTGTATCTATAAATGTGACTTTATATTTCATAATATAACATTGTATACCTCAGTAATTATTTACAATATATCTTACAATATGACTTTTTTATCTCACAGTTTGAACTTTGTATCTCACAATATGACTTATAAGTCAAGTCAAGTCACTTTTATTTATATAGCGCTTTTAACAATGTAAATTGTGTCAAAGCAACTGCAAAATATCAAAAAAAGGAAAATAGTGTGTCAATAATGTAAAATTAAAAGATTTAAAAAAAGATTTTCAGTTAAAGCCATTTCATTACTGAATTCAGTGATGTCATCATCCAGCTCAGTTCAGTTTAAATATTGTCTTTGCAATCAGGTCGACGATATCGCTGGAAATAAAGTGTCCCCAACTAAGCAAGCCAGAGGCGACAGCGGCAAGAAACCAAAATTCCATCGGTGACAGAATGGAGAAAAAAAAACTTGGGAGGAACCAGGCTCAGTCGGGGGGCCAGTTCTCCTCTGACCAGATGAACCAGCAGTTCCATTCCAACTGCAGCAAAGTCAGATTGTAAGGGCTCAACTGGTTCCAGTGGTCTTTCCCGATGGCTGTCTAAGTGGCGGGGTCATCACTGGGGATCTGTCTCTGGCGCTCATCTCTGTGTCCTGATCTCCGCTGATGTTCAGGGCTGTAGAGGTCGTCTCTGGGTGCTGATCCACCATCTGATCTGGATACGCACTGGATCTGGTGACTGCAGTGTATGGCAAGCTGTTTTGACTTGTATTCCTTCTCAGGATATGAATTCTTGATATCAACAATTCAATTTTTTTAATTCAATACTATTTTTCTCTAAGAAGGAAAATAATTGTGAGGATACTACCTTTATAGTATCTTTGACAGAAAAGGGAGATTTGAGATAATTCTGTAATTAACTAAATCTTTGGGGTCAAGTTGTGTTTTTTAATGAGAGGCTTAATAACAGCCAATTTGAAGGTTTTGGGGACATATCCTAATGACAGTGATGAATTAATAATAGCCAAAAGAGGATCTATGACTTCTGGAAGTAGCTATTTTAGTAGTTTGGATGGAATAGGGTCTAACATACATGTTGTTGGTTTAGATGATTTAACAAATTTATACAATTCTTCCTCTCCTATAGTAGAGAATGAGTGAAATTGTTCCTCAGGGGATCTACAGTGCACTATCTGATGCGATATTGTAGCTGACGGCTGCATGGTTACAATTTTATCCCTGATACAATCGATCTTGGAAGTAAAGTAGTTCATAAAATCATTACTGCTGTGGTTTTGGGAAATGCCAACACCTGTTGATGCTTTATTTTTCGTTAATTTAGTGGCTGTATTGAATAAATACCAGGGGTTATGTTTGTTTTCTTCTAGAAGAGACGAAAAGTAATCAGATCTAGCAGTTTTTAATGCTTTTCTGTAGGACAGGGTATTTTCCCGCCAGGCTATACGAAATACCTGTAGTTTTGTTTTCCTCCAGCTGCACTCAATTTTCCGAGCTGCTCTCTTTAGGGTGCAAGTGTGCTCATTATACCACGGAATCAGACTGTTTTCTTTGATCTTCCTTAAGCGTAAAGGAGCAACTGTATCTAAAGTGCTAGAAAAGAGAGAGTCCATAGTTTCTGTTACATCATCAAGTTTTTCTGCGCTGTTGGATATGCTGAGGAATTGAGATAAATCAGGAAGATTACTTACAAAGCAGTCTTTTGTGGTAGAAGTGATGGTTCTACCATACTTGTAACAAGGAGTAGAATTTACAGCTTTAGCTATATGGAGTTTAACCAAGACTAGATAATGATCTGAGATATCATTGCTTTGCTGCAGAATTTCAACACCACTAACATCAATTCCATGTGACAGTATTACATCTAGAGTATGATTTCGACAAGGAGTAGGTCCGGAAACGTGTTGTCTAACCCAAATAGAGTTCACAATGTCTATGAATGTTGATCCTAATGCATCTTTTTCATTATCGACATGGATATTAAAATCGCCAACAATTAAGACTTTATCTGCAGCCAGTACTAACTCAGCTCAGATAGAAAATCAGCAAATTCTTTAATAAAGTCTGTGTGGTGCCCTGGTGGCCTGTATGGAGTAGCCAGTACAAACATCACAGGGGATTTATCACTAACCCGTGTTTCTCTAGATAATGTTATAAGCAGCACCACAACTTCAAACGAGTTATACTTAAAGCCTGCCCTCTGAGAAATACTGAGAATATTGCTATAAATTGTAGCAACACCTCCCCCTTTACCTTTTGGCTCATTTTTATAGCAGTAATCTTGGAGGGTAGACTCATTTAAAGTAATGTATTCATCTGGTTTTAGCCATGTTTCTGTTAAACAGAGCAAACCTAGATTATTGTCATTGATCAAATCATTTACAAAAAGTGATTTTGTAGAAAGCAGACCTGCAAACTCATCAGAGAAAAAAAGGTGACAGTGTTGGGGGGGGGGGGGGGGGGGGGGGGCAGAATGGGCGACGCCGACACTGTGAACGCATTAGCCTTGCACGTTCGCCAGATTCTAAATAGACATTGTTTACAAGTAATGCGGCGCATCCAATGCAACAAGACGTCAAATTGCTTTGTTACACTGTATTACTCTCGCATCAGCTGTTGTCTAAACAGTCACATCTACCCACATCAACACATCAAAAACGCTTTAAAAGTAGGGCTACATCCAGCTGACTTGAATGACTGCTGCGCACACGACAACCTCCATAACGTGTCGTTAATCAGGGTAGCTCAGAATTGGAGTAGTAGCCAGAACTCAGGGCAGAGCACCTGGCTTAAGTTAGGGGCTAATGATAAGGTTGTAACCTAAGTTGGCTATCTGAAATACTATATACTTACGTAGCAAGCTAAATGGTTAACTTTAGTTAGCAAGACGGTCAGACAATGCAGGAATTAACATTACAACTAGCTAACAATGTTAGATGGCTAGAAAATTTGCTATCTCAGGGCTTGACACTTACCTTTTCCCCAAGGAGCACATGTGCTCCTAAGTCAAAAAATTTAGGAGCGCATTAAAAAAATTTAGGGGCGCAATGCAGATTTTTCAAATTAGGTGTTTTAGCTGAATAAGGGGATACAAAGAGACATTTACAATCACAATTATTTAATTTATCAGAATACAGAAAGTACACAAGGTTTTTAAATCATTTTACTTCAGACACTATTTAATAGGCTATATGTAATTAGTTATAATCCTATTAAACTGTGTCGGTATAAAATTTTCACAATAATCATTGAAGCTTTTGTCACGGTATATGTTTTTGTATATAAATCACAATATATAATTTCTAAGTGAAAAAAAGTGTTGTCCTCCTAACATGTTAAATAACTTTATTAAAGATAATTTACTAAAAGACTTTTATAAAAAATACATAAAAATATAAAGTAAACAAGTGTTTCAAGATTAGAGTGCAAAAGATTGTTCAAATGAACGAAAGAACAATAGGTAAGTAAGGTCCCATAACATTAGTTAAAGCAGGTTAACATTAACTAAAAATGTGCAATAGCTAATTGTTGCAGTAGTTAATATTCTTTGTTAATGTTGATTAATAAAAAAATACAACTATGTTAGTTAACGTTAGCTCCATTGAATTATATTAAGACAACTTTTGATTTTATAATGTATTATTAAAAGTTGAAATTAAGATAGCATTATTAATAAATGCAGTCATTGTTTTTTTCATGTTAACTAATGGAACTTGTGTTACTGAACAATAATAACGAATCAGTCGTTGATATATAGATAGGCCCACTGTTCTCTATTATAGATCAGTGGATGGGCCATGTTTTAGCTTAGAAAAAATGTTTGAAAATAAATAGCTCATTAAGTAAGAATTATTTGATGCTATTGTGAAGACTAAAGCGAATATAAATATCTAAATGACTGTGAGTGTGAAACATTATTTACACAGTTTTAGGAAAGTAGAGCTAGAGATGGGGAGTCGACTCCAAAAGAGTCGATTCCTCGACTCTCACTAGCCCTAGTGTCGGAATCGACTCCAGGTCAGGAATCGACTCCCAGTGTCGAGTGTTTTTTTCAAGTTCAACACAGCAACAGTTCATTATAACGAAAAGATTATAATGAATGTAAAGGTACAGAAATTAAAACAAAAAGATAAAGAAATGAGAGGAAAAAATAAGTAATGCCAGGAAAACAAAGAACAATAATGTATAGATAGTTTTTTTCTGTTGGGTCTGTTTTGCGGCTCAATCAATCATGATGTGGTTCAATCATAGACTGTAAAAAAAAATTCAATTGGTTGTGATTGGCACAAAACACTGCAGTAGGTTTTACGAACCAATCATGTACCAGTCCTCAGGATGAGAGCGGAACATGCCCATAATTGGCAAGTGGTGGTTGATTGAGTGATACTGTTGAGAGATGACTGTTTTTGAATCCAGTAACCTTAACTTATAATGGCAACCCCGACCTCAACCGTGTGGAAATATTTCAAAATGAAGGTAAATGAAAATCTGTGATCTTAAGATTAATAATAAATGTTTATACTGCAAGTAATTCACCTCTCATTTTCAAAACATTTGATGCTGTTATACATTGGCAGGTTTTGCATATTTATGAATAATATATGATGTATTATAGTATGTGTAGCAACGCTGTGTTTATGAAATGCAAAAACGGCAATGTGTTGCAATCAGTCATTAAATATACTTTTTTATTTCATATAGGCATTCTTAGAGGTGATTTTTGTTTCTTGTCTGTGTTGATTAATTTTTCAATATTAAACATTTTAATAATGACCTTTACTTATTTGTATACAAAATTAGACGTTTTCTACAGAAGAGCTTTGATATCTATAATTTCCAGGTAATGTATGTAATCATGTAGGTTATCCCTAAATAAGACATTAAAAGACAAGTGCTGTGTAAATAAGAGTATAGTGTTTAGTGTTGTACTTCTGAAAACTGAAGGGAGTAAATTAAGTGTATAACAAAAACTATGTAATGCTTTGTGTGCTTGTCAATTCTTATATATGCATCCTTGTTTCCTTTCCTCTTACCTCCATCCCCTTAGGATGCGAGGATGGAACATTAACATTAGAGAAATGGCATGTACTCACTCTATATGAAGTTCATTTTCTATTATTAAATGACAAGTGCATTAAAAACTATTATTAAACAACAGTTATTATTGGTAATAATATAACTAATATTTTTCAATGTTAAACAAGAAAAGTTAAAAAATAAAGTTAAACATGCTTAAGTTAAAGTTCATAGCTTCACTACATTAAAATTATATAAAATAATATACAAAATAAATAGATAAATACACTGTCTAAAACAAGTCTGCTTTTACAAGTTTAATGATTAATACTAACATATTGCACACTTAAATATGATTTGAAGAAGCTGCGATGTGAAAAGGAGGGGGATTTATAAGGTTTAGTTGATTAAATATTTTAGTATAGGAAACATTTGTATCCTCGCTCTTGACTCCTCAGGAAGCCTCATCGTTCCTCGCCCTCCTCCCGGTGGAATTAAAGAATTTAGATGTCCTACATGAGAGCAGAGCTCGATCGGTTTCAGGGTCGTAGGACATACGAGCGAGAAGTGAGGAAACGAGGAAGCATATTGAGACGCACCTTCTGAATCCTGACCCTATTTTAAGCCCGGCTCACACTGTGCGATTTTGGCCACGATTTGTTCGTCTGAGACAAATTTTGAAAATCCTAACATCCTAAAAGATTCCTATAATCCTAGGCTAAAATCGGTTGTCTAGATCGCTGGTTTGACATGTTCACCGACAGCCGATTAATGGCCGTTGCGATCAATTTTTTCCTCCGATTAAATTCTGGCAGTGTCAGAAGATTTCAGACACTTTCCTCAAGTTTCCTGCAGTGTGACATCTCCTACGACGACCGTCAAACCAAGAACCAATAGGAGCACTGAACTTGATGACGCAATCAGCGCGACAACTTCAAACCATTCATTATTTGTAAAAAACAATATATGTACAACGTAAAGTTTACTTAAAGTTTATTTATTAAGGGGCAGGATGTTTAAACTCGAATAACAAAATTACCTCAAGTTCGCTCTGTAGAACTGGAAGTCCATAAAGTCCTCTTTTGCCCAGCCATGACTTGTTCCACACACGTCGTCTTTTGTTTTTTTTTAACATCAAGGCATGTAATTAATAAAACTAACGCTACACGTTGCTGTTGTTTGCTAGCTACCATTATAGCGAGAGAACGTGGGTCACGTATTGATGACGTAAAACTCCGGACAAGTCTTCTTGAGTACGTCCGTTTTTATCGCGTCTTGACTGTCGTACAGTCTGACATTAAGACAACTGAGATCCTACAGTCTGACATGGGGATCATGTTCGTACAGTGTGACAAGCAGCAATCGCAAAAGATTATTAAAAATCGCACAGTGTGAGCCTGGCTTTAATTCAAAGTAAATGGAGTCGAGGAGTCGATTCCACCGACTCCAAAATTAGGAGTCGGGAGTCGGAGTCGACTCCAAAAAAACCGGAACCGAACACCCCTAAGTAGAGCAGCTGATTTGTTTACTGGGTTACCGGGGTAACGGCAGCGCCCTCTAGTGGCGAATGTTCGTCATTCAGCGCGTCTGCACTTTAACTCGCTCCGCTTTTCTTCTCATCTGTGCTCATTTAAATTAAACCGTTGCCTTTTTAAAGTTCTTAAGTAATCATATGAGGCTGCATCGCAATTTTTCCATAAATAAACAGAATAAATTAATACGTTTGTTATAGGCTACTGTATAAGTTAGGCTGTTTTGTATTTTGTTTTGTATTCGCACTTGTGCTCCTAAATACATTTTCCAGTTCGCACACATCTATTTTTAGTCGCAAATGTGAGTGAAATGCTCGCTCTGTCGAGCCCTGTATCTTGCTAACGGAAATTCCAGCATTGGATCCGCTTGTATTGCTTGCTATTAAGCATTTTGCTCGAAGCATAGGCTAACTGTATGAAAAAAAACGCTAACTTAGCTGACGTTATTTGACTTAAGCAAACAAATATCTGTTGTTTAGCTCCAAAAAGACTGGTTTACCTTGAATTCAATTTCCATCAGTGTTTCCACATTAGGTCAGGTGTCTCTTGACAGGCGCGAACACAGATGGCAGTGTGTTTCAAGATCCTGAACCAAGCGCTGAGATTCCGATTGGTCCAGAAAAAATGTCATTTATAAGAATTGTCCAATAATGGCGTGAATCGTGCCGAACCGGGGAGTTTTTTTTTATGTGCCATATTTCTATAGAGAAGAGCGGCACCACCCCAGGAGGGATGAACACCATCTCTTTTCAAAAGGTCAGGTCTGCCCCAAAAACTCGTCCAATTGTCTATAAAGTCTATGTTATTCTGCGGGCACCACTTAGACATCCAGCCATTGAGTGATGACAGTCTGCTATGAAACTCATCGTCACGGTAAGCAGGGAGCGGGCCAGAGCATATTACAGTGTCTGACATCGTACTTGCAAGTTCACACACCTCTTTAACATTATTTTTTGTGATCTCCGACTGGCGAAGTCGAACATCATTAGCGCCGACGTGAATAACAATCTTACTGAATTTACGTTTAGCATTAGCCAGCACTTTTAAATTTGCCAAGATGTCAGGCGCTCTGGCTCCCGGTAAGCATTGGATTATGGTGGCTGGTGTCTCTATTTTCACGTTCCATACAATAGAATCGCCAATAACCAGAGCACTTTCATCAGGTTTCTCATTGGGTGCGTCACTGAGTGGGGAGAACCTGTTTGATGTTCTGATCGGAACGGAAGAGCGGTGTTTTGACCCGCGACTAGGCCGCCTTACAGTCACCCACCAGAACTCGTTAAAAAAACGGAGCCAGAGAGAAATGAAAACAGAGCGAGAAAAAAGAAAACAATAATAGGTGCGAACAGAAACGCGAATAGAACTGCGAGTAACAAGCTAACCAGCTGATGCGCTGCACTCGCGGTTTTAAAAAAGCGAATGATCAAATTAGTTAGATTAGTTTGATAGATAATACCAGAAATATGGTGGGAATTAAGTTATATATTATCACTTTAAACAACAGAGAGTGAAAGTAAGGTAAAGATTCAATAAAAAAGCGGAGCTACAAACACAAACCTCTCAGCAGCACAACAGACAGGGACAGACTGAAGCAATCGATCCCTTAATCACATGACTTCATCTCACAATCATCATAATATGACATTACATATCTCAATATTGATTGTATCTCATCATCTAATTTTATAAACTACAGTATATAAAGTTTATCTCTCAATTATGGCTATATCTCATAACATGATTTTGTTTCATGACAATACATATATTAATATTGATTGAGATATTAATATCTCATAGTTTGAGTAAACTAAGTTTATCTCTCTATTAATACTTTATATCTTATATTTGTGACTTTCTCACAGTTTTACTTTATAGCTTAAAATATGACTTCATCTCACTTTTTTTCTTTTTTTTTTACTTAACACAAATCTTCCCTTTTAGTGTTTACTCAGGCATAAGGTGGTAAGTCTCTCTTTCAAAGCAAGTCTATAGTATTTTTTTTTACATATTTTATCGTCTACCAGGCAAAAATCTAAAGTTTGATCACTTAGAAAAGTAATGGCACACTTCTCCTCAACTGACTATACGATTTGAGGTATCATTCATGCCTGAAGCACAAACAATGTGGGATGAATTACTCATTAAACTTTGAAACCTAAGAATGAATAATTGCAATTAGTACCACTAATGAATCACTCTGTACATTTGGATATTTCTCAGTAACGTGCCCTTGGTCAACTTTCTAAAACAGCACAAAATGTGATTTCAGTGCATGGGCGTAGGTAATGACCTTACTGTGAATTGAAATGAGAGATAATTATCTTTATTTGATATGAATGCAAAGATAATATGAAATTGAAATATTAGTTTAAAATGAAATGCGTCATTGTGGTATTCAAGGGATAGTTCACCCAAACATTATATATATATATATATATATATATATATATATATATATACTCACCCTTGTGGCATTCCATATCTGTATGAGTATATGCACACATTGTTCAAAGCATATTCGAAGTTCAGCAGAAGAAAGAAACCTAATACAGGTTTCCTAATACTTTTATTTAAAAGCTAAGGGACATATAGATATAAATGATGTAATTTCACACAGGGAAAACTTTAGTAAATCACGGTAGACTAACAAGTGCTTCAAGTCTGGGCTTGTTATCAAATCACAACCACTCTTGCACAAAGGTGTCAAAAAGTCACGAAACGTGAAAATAGCTCATTCACGACACACAGGCTCTGTGTAGGAATTGTTGTAGTATTCCCTGAGTTCAACACGAATAAATTAACACGTTTAAACAGACGTGTGGAAAAGACCAGCTGCTCATTCCTCTGATCTCTTCCGTGCCGCTTCCCTCATCGCTGTGGTCCGAATCACGCGAGTTCGTTCTCTAAAAGAGGGCTTTCTCACTTTATTTGGGTCAATACTTTAAGAGGAACACTTTATAACCTGAACACAATGTTGATTATGTGCAGTTTACTTGACATCAACGTGACATTTATAGTGAAGAGTATGAGGACAGACCTCTCAGTTTTTCTTGCTGAGTCGATACATCAGTGTTCACCTTTAGATTTGCGACTGAAACTGTTTTTGAAGTCTTCCCAACCTCACCCTGCTGGTTGCCCAGCAACCCTGTGAGATTTCTGCATTTGGCTCCTTAAAAATGCTTTGGTGAAGCACCTGAGAGAAATCAACAGCCTTCAGGGCTAGTCTGCCAGCTGCCAGCCAAGCACCGTCTCATTCTCTCATTCTCTCTCTCTCTGTCTCTCTCTAACCTACTATTCACACTTATTTCCATGTGAAAAATGATGTGTCCCTGAGAACACTGGAAAGACGACTAGCGTATTTGTAACAAAACACTTTTTAATTGGCTAAAAAGTGTTTCCTTTAAAACCATTGTTGATGTATAGTTGTTAATCGTTAGTTAGTTGGTTAGTCAGTGTATTTTTGTTAGATTGGGAAATGTTGTTATATTTAGGCCATGCACACACTGCAGCTATAGATTGCACACTGCACAGTTCATCTATGTCCATTACATTCTACAACCGAATTAACTGACTCCCGAAAAATGCATGTAGTTACAATCACATTTGCAATGAACTAGTGCTAATGATCTATTTAAAGGGTTACTCCACCCCAAAATTAAAGTTTTGTCATTAATCACTTACCCCCATGTCGTTCCAAACCCATAAAAGCTTTGTTCGTCTTCAGAACACAATTTAAGATATTATGGATGAAAACCTGAAGGCTTGTGACTGTCCCATTGACTGCCAAGTAAATAACACCGTCAAGGCCCAAAAAAGTATGAAAGACATCGTCAAAATAGTCTAGCTGCCATCAGTGGTTCAATCTGAATGTTATGAAGCACTGAGAATATTTTTTGTACACAAAGAAAATAAAAATTACGACTTTATTCAACAATTCGTCTCCTCCGTATCACCGTAGCGCCATTTCACTGATGGCAGATGGACTATTTTGACGATGACTTTCAAATTTTTCTGGGCCTTGACTGTGTTACTTACTTGGCAGTCAATAAGACAGTCAAAAAAGCCTCCATATTCATCCAAAATATCTTAAAATTGTATATTCACAATTATGTAAAAAAGTGCTGCTGGGGTGTAAAAAATCCATTAATCGGTGCTCTTTCGATGCGGGATTCTTTCGTCTCATCAAAAAACTCATAAATCCAAGGCACTCGAGTAGTGTGAAAAAATTAAAAGGCCTTTATTCACATGGCTTTAGAATTTAAAACAACACATTTGTGCAACGACGTGTTGCGGCTTTTTATCTTAAAGTTGTGTTCTGAAGATAAACAAAGCTTTTACGGGTTTGGAACAACATGGGGGTAAGTGATTAATGACAAAATTTTCATTTTGGGGTGGAGTAACCCTTTAAACTCGTATCAGAATTGTGTTCTATAGGCTATGCGTGTTTCAAGAAATTGCAGTGAACCAAGTACGATTTGACTCATTACTGTTGCCAGATTTTGCTACAAAAACAAGTGCATAATACGCTTAAATCCAAACACTTTGTTTTGGAAATAAGTCGCATATCAACATATTGTTGTTTACCTGCCTACTTCAACTGGATCACTTTATGAGCTGGGCCCAAACAACAAGTCCAAAGATGCTTAATAAGCATTGCTTATAATAAACGAATATGGCAACCCCTCTAGATTGCCCTCTGCAAAGCAAGCTTCCAAACAAAAACAAAACACAATACAGGGCTTAAAGTTCTCCGGCACCGTGCCGGATCTCCGGCGTGTGGCGTTTGGCTGCGTAAAAAAAAAGATAGTCCTACATTTAAAAAAACTTGCTGATATCACATTCGAGTTCATGAGATAGCCTACCAATGGTATGAGAGGAACTCATCTTTCACTCTCAACCAAACTAACTGTTGCGAAGAGCCAGACGAGGTTTGATCCATTTGCAGCTCTTTATTAAGGATAGTCAAACAGGCAGGGTCAATCAACAACAAACTGAGCAATAGGGGCAAGGCAGAGACAGAGTTGGAAAATCAGGCAGAATGTCGAGGCAGGCAGCGAGAATCAAAGTCCAGTAAACAAAACCAAATCGGGGCAGGCAGAGAACAATCAGTAACGTGAGACAGTCCAGGGTCAAGAGGTACAAACAAAACACGGGTAGTAACGCTCAGAACTGACAACCGGGGCAAATCAAGACTTCGCAATGAGTGCGCGTGTGAGTGCAGCTTATATGTGTGTGTGGTAATGAGGTGCAGGTGTGAGTGCAATCAGTCCCAGGTATGAGGCATTGTGGGAAATGGAGTTCAAGGGAAAACTAATATTCGGGCGATGGCTCCCTCTGGTGGTGCAAGGGAGGTGGTACAGGAACCTCCTCTGTAACAGAGCCCCCCCCCCCCCCCTGCGAGCAGCTCCTGAAGCGAGGAGGCAACCGACGCCGGGGTCTTCCTCGAGGTCGGGGGGCCGGTTTCTCCGGATGCGTCCGGTGAAACTCCTCAGTGAGAGTAGGGTCGAGAATATCATCTGCATTAACCCAGGAACGCTCCTCCGGACCGAATCCCTCCCAGTCGACCAAGTACTGCAACGTACCCCCCCCCCCCCCGGCATCTGGAATCGAGCAACTCATGCACACGATACGCCTCCTCGCCGTCAATCAGGATAGGAGGGGGGGTCTGGGGTGCAGCTCCTTCCTCCGTCGCTCCGCTCGGACCACCAGCGGGTTTGAGTAGGTAAACATGGAAAGTAGGGGAGACACGATAATTAGCAGGCAAATCCAAACGAAATGATACAGGGGTGATTTGTCTTAATAATTTTGAACGGACGAACATACCTGGGACTGAGTTTCTTGCAAGGTAATCTGAGGCGGAGATCTCTTGTGGAAAGCCAGACCCATTGACCAGGGGCATATGCTGGAGCAGGGCGACGATGACGGTTAGCCTGTTGTTCTTGTCGTCTGACTGCATGGAGCAGATAGGTATGAGCCTGATCCCAGACGGCCTCGCTGTTCTGTAGCCATTCGGTTACTGAGGGCAGGTCGGTGGGTTCACCTGACCAGGGGAATAGCGGTGGTTGGAAACCCAGGATACATTTGAATGGTGTCATACCTGTGGCAGGTTTGGAGAGGGAATTCTGGGCATATTCAGCCCAGAACAAATATCTGCTCCACTCAGTTTGATTTTGTTGACAGTATGACCTTAGGAACCGAATAACCTCTTGATTGAGACGTTCTGTTTGTCCGTTTGATTCTGGGTGATATCCGGATGTGAGGCTGACATTGACATTGAGATGTTTGAAGAACGCTGTCCAGACTCGGGAGGTGAATTGTGGTCCTCGATCTGACACAATATCGTCGGGTAGGCCGTAGAACCTGAATACTTGATTGCAGAGAAGTTCGACGGTTTCCAAGGATGTGGGCAGTTTGGGTAGGGGAATAAGGCGGCAGGCTTTGGAGAAACGGTCAATGATGGTGAGTATTGTGGTGTTACCTCGTAAGTTGGGTAGGTCAGTGATGAAGTCGATAGCGATGTGTGACCAAGGTCGTTGTGGTGTGGGTAACGGAGTCAGAAGGCCGGCTGGTACTTGTCGGGGGGTCTTTGACGTGTTGCAGCTGGTGCAGTTGCCAATGAATGTGACTGTGTCAGTTAACAGGGTGGGCCACCAGAAGCGGTTTCGAAGGAGTTGTGTCGTGGCTGTGATTCCGGGATGACCTGAGCTGGGTGTTGTGTGTACCTGGGTTATGAGTTGTTTGCGGAGGGTCTCAGGAACATAGGTGAGGTTGGCCGGGCATTCAGCTGGAGGTGGTTCTTGACTGTTCAATTGTTCAATTTCTGTCATGATATCCCATTGCACTGGGGCTACGAGCAGACTCTCCGGGAGGATATTCTCAGAAAGGGTGGTGTGAACCGATTCCTCCGTTTGGCGGGATAGGGCGTCAGCTTTCGTATTTTTGGATCCTGGACGGTAGGTCACAGAGAACTTAAATCGTGTGAAGAACAGTGCCCACCTGGCCTGACGTGGGTTCAAGCGTTTGGCTGAACGGAGATATTCCAAATTCTTGTGGTCGGTGAGTACAATGAAGGGATGTGTGAATCCCTCGAACCAATGTCGCCACTCCTCAAGGGCCAGTTTCATAGCCAGAAGTTCACGATTGCCCACATCATAATTGCGTTCGGCATCAGACAATTTGCGAGAGAAGAAGGCGCACGGATACATCTTGGCCGGTTGTCCATGACGTTGCGACAGAACTGCCCCCACCCCCGTGTTAGAAGCGTCGACCTCGACGATGAACTGTCGTTCGGGATCTGGGTGTCGTAAGATGGGCGCTGAAGTGAATCTGGTTTTTAGTTCATCGAAAGCCTGACGTGATTCTGTTGACCAACTCAGACGGGTTGTGTGACGTTTCGTCATGGTGGTTAATGGTGAAGCAATAGTACTGAAGTTCCTGATGAAACGGCGGTAAAAGTTGGCGAATCCTAAGAAACGCTGGAGCTCCTTCACAGGAATTCGCATTTCTCAGCTTTGGCATAGAGTTGATGCTGGATGAGACGATTTAACACTGACCGGACGTGACGGACATGTTCCTCCATGGTGTTAGAGTAGATTAAGATGTCGTCAATGTATACTATTACCCATTTGTTAAGCATGTCCCGGAAGACGTCATTCATGAAAGACTGGAAGACAGACGGACTGTTGGCTAGGCCGAAGGGCATGACAAGATACTCATAATGCCCACTAGTGGTTGAGAAGGCGGTCTTCCACTCATCCCCCTCACGAATGCGGATGAGATTATAGGCGTTGCGGAGATCTAATTTGGTGTAGAATTTGGCCCGATTGAGCTGTTCTAATGCGGCTAGTACCAGTGGCAGCGGGTAACGAAACTTCACAGTGATATCATTCAGGCCACGATAATCAATACAGGGCCGCAATCCCCCATCCTTCTTCTTCACGAAGAAAAACCCGGCTGAAGCTGGTGAAGACGAAGGTCTGATGAAGCCCTTGGCTAATTCTTCCTCGATGTAGTGCTTCATTGCTTCAGATTCTGGTTGTGACAGAGGAAAAATTCTTCCCTTTGGTGGTGTGGTACCGGGCATTAGATCAATAACGCAGTCTACAGAGCGG
This sequence comes from Barbus barbus, assembly GCF_936440315.1. Taxonomy (NCBI): domain Eukaryota; kingdom Metazoa; phylum Chordata; class Actinopteri; order Cypriniformes; family Cyprinidae; genus Barbus; species Barbus barbus. The sequence continues at coordinate 18,819,691 of NC_136737.1, forward strand.
TGTTCAGGTAATTGAGATGCTTTTCTCTTGCTGAAGGCCTCGGTTAAGTCAGAGTACTCGACTGGCACGTTTAGGCTGTCAACATCCGGAGCAGAAGAGTCAGAGGCCTTACTGGGGATTCTTGAAACCTTGGACAAACAGCGATCTTGACAAGAGGGATCCCACTGGATAATTTGATTCTCTCTCCAGGAGATGTGAGGGTTATGGGTGCGCAGCCAGGGTAGTCCAAGGATGATGAAGTGAGTGGATGAGTTGATGACATAGAATCGGATGGTTTCTGAATGCAAAGTTCCAATGAGGAGTGTGACCTCCTCCGTGGTCTGGAGGATCTTCCCTTCATCGAGGGGTCATCCATCTAGCGCCTCCACTGCCAAGGGTGAGTTACAGGGAGTTAGGTTCAATTGGCACTGAGTAGCAAACTCACTTGAAATGAAATTCCCCGCTGCCCCAGAATCTATGCGTGCTGAAGTCAGAAATACCTTGTTCCGATTGATTAACTGAGCAGGTAGATTAAAGCAAGATGAGGAGGGGGTGTTCTTGGTTTGTTGACTCACCGTTTGAGACCTTGTAGATGGACATACAGGGCAGGAAGTCCTCATATGTCCTGGTTGACCACAGTAAAGACAGAGGTGATTTTGCATACGACATTCGCGTTCCTCAGGCGTGATGTGGGTAGTTCCTAATTGCATAGGTTCCTGATTCGTGACCGCTTCGTGAGACACGTGGATTGGGGCTTGTGTTGAGCGTCGTGAGCGGATTAAATTGTCAATTCGGATGGTGAGATCAATGAATTCATTCAGATTCCTACCCTCGTCACGGCAAGCCAGTTCGGACTGTAACTCTGTTCTTAATCCTCTTCGAAACAGCAGTTTCAGTGTGTCTTCGACCCAGGTGGTTTGAGCTGCGAGTGTGCGGAATGAGAGAGCGTACTCCGCAGCCGACATCCTCCCTTGAGTAAGGGTTAATAGTTGCTCTCCAGCATCTCCCCTCTCAGTAGAATGTTCGAAGACCTCACGGAACTGTTGAAGGAATGCCTCGAACGTGGGGAAAGCGGAACCATCCGTCCTCCAAACTGCTCTTGCCCACTCTAACGCTTTCCTGGTAAGCAGCGAACAAACGAACGCTATACGGCTGGATTCAGTGGGGTATAATAGCGGCTGTTGATTTACAAAAATAGAGCACTGTAACAGGAAACCCTTACACTTAGTCGGAGTTCCGTCAAACCGTTCTGGGAAGGCGAGGCGTGGGCTGACCGGGGAAGTCATTGACGGCGTGGGGTTACTTGGTGCTGGCGGTTGGGCGGCCTACTGTTAGAGTAGTCAGTCGATTCAGCTGGTACTGTTGTGATGCCAGCTGAGATGCTTGAGCGGTCAATTCGGCAGAGAGTTGCGCGAGGGCCACTGGATCACTAGTAGGCGAAGTCTTCTGTTGCGAAGAACCAGACGAGGTTTGATCCATTTGCAGCTCTTTATTAAGGATAGTCAAACAGGCAGGGTCAATCAACAACAAACTGAGCAATAGGGGCAAGGCAGAGACAGAGTCGGAAAATCAGACAGAATGTCGAGGCAGGCAGCGAGAATCAAAGTCCAGTAAACAAAACCAAATGGGGGCAGGCAGAGAACAATCAGTAACGTGAAACAGTCCAGGGTCAAGAGGTACAAACAAAACACGGGTAGAAACGCTCAGAACTGACAGCTGGGGCAAATCAAGACTTCGCAATGAGTGCGCGTGTGAGTGCAGCTTATATGTGTGTGTGGTAATGAGGTGCAGGTGTGAGTGCAATCAGTCCCAGGTATGAGGCATTGTGGGAAATGGAGTTCAAGGGAAAACTAATATTCGGGCGATGGCTCCCTCTGGTGGTGCAAGGGAGGCAGTACAGGAACCTCCTCTGTAACACTAACATTATTAGCCATCAGAAATGTTTGCTCTTATAAACAGAGGATTTCATTCAATATAGCAGAGGAATGGAAAAGAAGCGGCTGTGTCTCGAGCACGCGACACATTGAAAAAGCTGCTAGGCGCAATGGTCAAAGATGTCTAACTAGCGCCATATTTACATACAACAGCTATTTAAAAAAGCAGCAGAGCTTTGTAAACAGCTCAAAATAATCACGTCATCTCCATAAGAACTATATGATTGTCAGAACAAATTTACCAGTAGTTTTGAAAAGGATATTAATTTAGCAGTTAAATATTGTGTGAAAGGGGCTATAAACTCTTCCTCTGCATATGTGGTGAGTTTACGTTCATCTGGGAAAACTGTGCGTTATCTCACTAGATTTGTAACGTAAAACATTAATAAACCTGTGCCGTGAATCATTTATAAACCTTAAATATTTCTAATTATGCGATTGATTGAACATCGCGATTTCAAAATAAAAGTTTCTGACTTTGCATGTGGCCAAGCATTCAAATTAAATGGATTTAAACGTCGTTGAATCACATTAAACATCACCAGGCCGTTGGCGCCCTCTACAGGTATTTCTTTTTTTTTTATAATATAGGCATATTACATACATGTATTTTAACAGTGAAACCATGTAATTAACAATAAAACCATGTAATTACTTGGTTTTGATATTTTATTTGGGCCAATTATTATTGCCTCACATTAGTTTCTATATAAATATTGTCATATTAAACCCTGTTTTTCAGCTCATAATTTTCCAAGTGTATGATACAGCTTTCTTTCTCAAAAATTTCAGGTCAATTATATATTCTTGAAAAAAAAAATCTGTTTGAATAAGGAAAGCAGTAACTTTGCCATAGTATCCTTTCAAATGTTGCCACAGTCATTGCGTTCGTGGCGTGTGCAGCTCTTTATTTGTACTGTTTTGTTTTATTAGTTTATTTATCAGGTAGTTTCAAGGAAAATCATTTTCAAATGTTTTTTTTTGTTGTTGTTGTTTGTTCGCCAAATAACCCTGTGTATGTGTCCACCCTCGCAACCCCCCAACCCTTGGAAAACAAAGTTCAGACTCAGGATTTTTTATTTTTTTTGCTTTAACCCCTGACAATAGCTCTGTCGACAGTGATTTAATTAAAATTGCCAAACATAATTCAGTCGATAATATTACTGTGGTCAAAAGATGTGTTCACCCCATATTGTAATTACAGTTATTACAAGATGCCAACTTGTAAAAAGCGTTCAGGTCCTTGTAGAACTCATAATTGACCTGACCAATCATAATGTCGAATCTTGTCCGGCAAACAAATCAGACAGGACAGTAGATTATCTTCAGTGGTCTTAAACTTGAAAAATGATGTGTATTGATGTCTTACCGCGGTTGAAATAAAATACGTTCGGATGTTTATTCATGTGTATTTTGTGCTTTAAGTAATTATGAAATGATGACCAGTTCACGTGTGCCGCTTGAACTGAGGCACTACAGTGATCTGTCATGACACATTAAAGAACCACAAAACGGTATTTATTGTTTGAATTTCTTAAAAAATGACTAAATTTGAAAGCTGAAACCATGTTTCATACCTAAAGTAGCCTGCTCTTTCTTGTCTGTCAGCATGTTGTCAGTTTCCTCTTTGCTCCGCGATGTGTTTTTCACAGCGTGAGAACATGTGTAGTGTGAGAGTGGCATTTTTTGTCGGACATAGCAACAGTAACTTTTGCAAAGGGTCAATTACAACTTGTGAACTGGAAGTTCTCTGAGAGCTCCAACTTGTAATACCTTGACCATCTCAGATTCATTAGACTAGTTCCGGGTCTGAGTCCAAAGGTGTGAACGGCTCCAAGTAGAATGTCACGTATTGTCATCTTGAAATTACAGTAATTACGATATAGCGTGAATGCAGCAAAAAATTGCTAAAACCAAATCACAAGACACTACTACAATGGTGTCAGTCATTGCAATTTTGAGAGCAAGTTCTGTTCTGTACAAACACAAAACTGTAATTAGCATAGATGCCAGGGGAGTTCTTTAGCTTGCTTTTAAAAGTAAATTAATTAATTTAAAATAGATAAATCGATTTTCCATTCAAGACAAAAACAATCCAACAGTCAACTCTCTATTTTTATAATCAGCCACATCAGTTTGAAAGGCTCACTAAATGAACCCAGATTTAAAAGCTGTTTTTTGTACTCCCGATGAGTAATCGTAAACGCAATATGTGCAATATTTGTCCGCCAGCTAAACTGCCAGCACTCTTGTCCAAATAACATTAGCTCCAGTGCAATAACAAATAATGAAAACAATATTTCCTGAGCTTCTTTGAGGTTCCTTATTTATTTGAAGATTATCCTTATATGAAACGTAAACCTTTTTTTATGAATTTGCTTTTAAGAATTTGTCATAAACTTCAACAGGATGCGAGCTGACAACAACTTCCACATACATTACTTGTGACAAGCTGTACAATTGTGCAAATTTGCCCTTAGAAATAGTTTCACATTATCAGCATGTGTCTGTGATTGTGTTTTGTGTATTTGTGTGGGAAACAGAGACCCTTTTGAGGAAGGATCGGTATTGATTGTGTACAGTTCGTCTACAGTAGAAGCATCTCTTATTGAAGCTCTTGAAGGGACATTTGCACTATATTACGTTCGATTTCTCTAGAGTGTCAGTCGGCCTATTGTGCTCTTTTCTGCCGGCAGTAAAATCAATTAAAAGCGTCAGCAGAGATGACCTGCAACTTGGCAACAAAGGGCCTGAAAAAGAAAAGAGTACATATATATAGCATTGATTAAAGTGCAGAGAGATAACTTAGAAAATAGTCCACATGCTGCAGCTAATAAACTGCATGGGTCATCTTTGCATTTGGCATTTGACTTGCTGCAGAAAGTACTAAGAAATAACTAGTGTTTACCTGTGTAAAAATAGTTGCTATGATGCTAGTGTGTTGTGAGTAATGTTTTCTGTGTAGCTTCCCTGTTGAAAAAAAAAGGCAGTTGCTGGTTAGGTAGGTTTTGAAGTATAGATGCTGGTTTGAGCTGGTTTAAGCTGGTCCTTTGCTGGTTTAAACTGGTCCTAAGATGGTCCCTCCTGCTCAGGACCTGCTTAGGACTAGCACATGACCAGCTCATGACCAGCTTAAACCAGCTCAAACCAGCATCCAAGCTTCAAAACCTACCTAACCAGCATATGCTGATTTTTTAAAACAGGGTTTTAGCATGTTGCTAGGTTTTCTACTCAGTTAATTGGTTGTGCAAGTCCACAAGACAGTTTTTGAAAGCACAATGCAAACATTTACTACTTCACAAACAGTGCTTACAGTCTGCTTAGCCATTTTAGCTGCTAATGATTCCTCTTGAAGTTTGAGTTAGCAAATTGACATCCTAAAATAAACAACACCTGACAGATTCATTATTCAGTTGTCACCTCTTTTCAAAACATTTTTCCCAAGGCTCTGCAAACTGGCCTGTACAATTGAGACAGAAAACACTCCTAGGCTGTATCCGAAATCGCCCCCTATACCCTCATTCACTATTCCCTACATTAGTCCACTCATATAGTTCACTTGAAGGAGTGAATGAAAACGAGTGAGTGAATTCGGACACTGAATGCACCGGAAGGACTGCCGCTTTTACATAGTTTGCTTGCTGTTTAATAATAATTTGAAACGGGCAGCTCCAGCAGTAAGATTGAAGGATTTATCTTGAACTCTGTCACGGAAATTATGTATAAACCCTAATAGTCAATTTACAATTAATTTGTACCTGTGCTGTATTACGCTGTATTGCGCCGTGGACAAGCGCTTCTAAAATCAATGGATGATTCAGCTGCGGCCGCCATCTTCTGGTGAGACGCGGGAATTCACTTGGCACGTGACTCTCACAGTGCATTCTGGGTCATCTCTAGCCGTTGAGTGTAAATCAGTTGTACACTCGTTTTTGCGGTGCATTGTGGGATTGAATGAGTGCACTCGAGAACATCCACTATGGTTTCGAACACCACTTAAAATGGCTGTCCCCTCAAATAGTGCACTATTTGAGGGTATTGGGGGCGATTTCGGATACAGCCCTAGTCTGCAGCTAACACCAATTACTTACTTACTTCTTCGATTTTATGGCGGGTAGCACCAACATTGAGGTGCATTATCGCCACCTACTGTATTGGAGTGTGAACCAGAGTTTACCCTTTTTATGTAATAAAAAAACAAACAAAAAAACAAAACCTAAATTCTCTTAATCAACTCTGTTCTCTTGAGATAAAGAAATAAACTTTCTAAACCATAAGTAACTATATTTTTAAGCTTTAATTCATCTATTTCCATCTTTCTAAGTTCATTTTCCATTACTTCTCGTTCATTAGTATACTTTTGACAAACACAAATAACATGTTCTACTGATTCCTCTGTTCCACAGTGCTCACATAATCCTGTTGGATGTTTATTTATTATTTTTAAGGTTTTATTCAGCATAGTATGTCCAACCCTTAATCTTGTTAGAATATTTTCCTCTTTGGTGCTTATTTTAGTTATCCTGTCTACTCCTACTTCTCGTTGTATTTCATAAAGATGACGTCCTGTATTTCCTGTGTCCCATTTATGTTGCCACTCCTTCGTGATATATGCTTTAATTACTGCTTTTGCTTTATATTTACTAAGTGAAATATTCATGACCTCCTCATTTTCCAAAGCCTGTTTTGCTAAACTATCAACCTTTTCATTACCTTTTATCCCCCTATGAGCTGGTATCCACATAAATATTATCATGATGTTCATATTCTTAAATCTGTAGAGATTTTCATATATCTCATTTACTATATCCTGTCGACTGTGAGATGTGAATGATTTCAATGATTTTAATGCCGAACATGAATCTGTACAAAGTATAACCTTTTTGATTTGAGTGTCTTCTATCTACTGTAGTGCTGTTGCTATTGCCATCATCTCTACTGTGTACACTGATAAATGATCTGATGTTCTCCTATTAACAGAAATGTTTAAGGATGGAATACTGAAAGCAAAACCTGTTCTCCCTGTATTAGGATCTTTAGAGCCATCAGTATATACTGGGACAAATGCTTGATATACAGTTTGTAGTCTATCTTCAACCACAGCTACAATGTTTCCAGATTCTTTCTTTAACTCTAGCATATCAAAATCTATGATTACTGCAGGAAACAACCAAGGTGGAGTTATTGATAACGGTACTGTAGGAATGTATCTTTTCTGACTTAAAATCATTTCTCTAGCTTCTTTGTCACTATTCCATGCGAAACACCTCTGTTTAGACCTTTCCTTTTCCCAGCATGGAAGGAGTACCTTTACTGTTGGATGGTGGTCTTCTGAATGGCCTTGAAGATTTACCCAGTAGTTCATCATTAACTGCTTTCGTCTGATTTGCTATGGCATTTCACCCACTTCAACCTGAAGAGCAGATACAGGAGTCGTTTTAAAAGCACCACAACAAAGTCTCAAAGCTTGAGCCTGTATCACATCCAACAATGTTTTTGCTGCCGAACCATAAACAATACTTCCATAGTCTAACACTGATCTTATCAGGGCTATATAAATACTTTTCATTGCCGTTCTACTCGCTCCCCACTCTGATCCTCTTAAACATCTCATCACATTTAAAATCTTTTTACATTTAGTGTCAATTTTTCCAATATGTTTGTTCCATGTTAATTTTGCATCAAACCATACACCCAGAAACTTAAAAACTTTAACTTGTTCAATAGTTTGTCCATACATCTTTATCCCTGTGTCAATGCCTCTTTTCCGAGTGAACATTATTGTTTTTGTTTTATCTGCTGAAAACCTGAATCCCCATGCATATGACCATTTTTCTACTACTTCAATTGCCTCTTGTATTTTTCCTATAATATGATTTATATTCCTTCCCCGTTTCCACAATGCCCCATCATCAGCAAACAATGAACGCCCAATGTCTCCTTGAACTTGAGAAAATACATAATTTATCATAATTGAAAAGAGTATTGGACTTATGATGCTGCCCTGGGGGGTACCATTTTCTACCATATATCTTCCAGATAAGACTTTCCCAATTCTGACTTGAATAAATCTATCAAACCAAAAATCTTTAATCCAATTATAAATTCTACCTGTTATTCCTATCATATCAAGTTTGATCATTAACCCCTCTTTCCAAACCATGTTGTATGCTTTTTCAACATCAAAGAAAACTGCCATCACTGATTCCTTATTAACCTGAGCTTTCTTAACATCTGTCTCCAAACATATAGTGGGGTCCATAGTTCCTCTTCCTCTCCTGAAACCACTCTGATGAGGTGATAGAATTCCTCTCCTTTCCAAATAAAATGCTATTCTCTCTGTAATCATTCTTTCCATTATCTTTCCTATATGTGAGGTCAATGCTATTGGCCGATAGTTCTTTGGATTTGACTGGTCCTTTCCAGGTTTCCTAATAGGAATAATCACTGACTCTTTCCATCCAGAAGGTAGCTTTCCTTTTTCCCAAACTTCATTATAAAAGCCTAACAGTTTTATAGATGCCAAAACACCCAAATGTTTTAACATTATGTAGCAGATTTCATCCTTTCCAGGAGATGTTATTCCAGCTCTTTCTATTGCCCTCTTCATTTCTTCCATAGTAAACGGAGCATCCATTGTACTATTAATTTCCTTCTGTCTCTCAATCCTTCCAGAATAAACTGATTTTGTTAATTCCCTTCCTCTCTTTCCCTCCTCAGTTAGATTGTTTGAGCTATGGATTTCAATGAGTGCCTTTGCTATCATTTCTGCCCTTTCTTCATCCGATGCTGCTGCCTTTTCCCCCACCTTCATAACAGGGTATTTCCATTTTATTCTGATCCCTCTCATGCTTTTAATCATGTCCCATACCTCCCCCACAGGTGTTGATCTCCCTATTTTATTGCAAAACTTCTGCCAGCTTTGTCTTTTTGCATTCCGTATAATTTTCCTAACCTTTGCTTGCATTTGCTTATATTTAATTAAATTTTGAAAATTATGAGTTCTTCTTAAAACTTTATTTCTTTCTTTAACTACTGCACTGCATTCATCTGTCCACCAAGGGACCACCTTCCTCTTCATTTGTCCATTACTTTTAGGAATTGACTCATTAGCAGCTTCAAGCAATACTGTTTTCAATTTTTTACACACAATATTTAACTGCTAAATTAATATCCTTTTCAAAACTACTGGTAAATTTGTTCTGACAATCATATAGTTCTTATGGAGATGACGTGATTATCTCCTCAATATCTTCATTTAAATCTATTTTATCTATTTCCCGCTCACAAATAAAACTAAACGTTTCCCAATTAGCACGATCAAATATCCACTTCCCTATTCTTTTCTCTTGTTGTTTATTTTCCTGTAGTAATATTCCACAAAATACTGGATAATGATCACTCCCTACTGATGTTTCATAAGTTACATCCCACTCACATATCCCTGCTAAATTATTTGACACCAAAGTTAAATCCAATACTGACATATTCCCTGTGTGTACATCCAGTCTGGTCCTTTTTTCATCATTTAAACAAACCAATTCCTTTTCCTCTAACAATTGTTCAATCACCCCTCCGTTTACATCTGTTTTTGTTCCTCCCCATAATGTACTATGCGCATTAAAATCCCCACAAATGACTCTCTTATTTCCATCCATTCCTTCAATTTGCATTAACCCATTCAGATCTAACTTCTTACAAGGATTATAATAATTAATAATTATGAGCTCTCCTTCCTTTGTCCAGATCTCTATGACTACGTATCCATGCTCATTTCCTATTCCTATCTCTCTAAATGCAATATCTTCTCTAACAAATGTTACACACCCACCCCCTACTCCTTCCCTCCTATCACACCTAACACAATCACATCCAACTAGTCTAAAATCTAAATTTGGTCTCAGCCATGTCTCCTGAATACAAATAACACTAGGTTTGCTAGATAGCTCTTCTATATATTTTTTAAATTTTTGTCCATTGGCCAACAAACTTCTAGCATTCCATTGCATCAAGAGGATCATCCTTAATATTATCCAACCCATGCTTGTTCCTGGCTTGCTTGAGAACTAAGATCATTTCTTACTTCCTCCCATGTCAGCCCACTGATATTTAGATGATGTACTGCAGCTTTCACAATTATTTGTATTCTTTCTGTTTTAGATTTAATCTCCATTGTAGCATTAACTACCCCTGCAATGAAAATAACTAGTTTCTTTAAGTCAACCAATACATTTTCTTTATTTACCTGTTCTATTTCCTTTGAGGTATGATTCTCCACTCTGTTTCTTTCATTTCTTCCTTCTCTTGGATTCACTATCCTCACAGCTTCTGCATATGTGATCTTATTCTGAGTTCTTACCTGTTGTATTTCCCTTTCCTTTCTCAACACTTCACACCCCCCATAAGCCACACTGTGATTCCCCCCACAGTTACAACATTTTGGCTGTTCATGATTACATTGCCCATATTCATGATCTTCTCCACACCTGGCACATCTCCTTCTACCTTTACATACCTTGGCTGTATGTCCAAATCTTTGGCAGTTGTAACACCTCATTGGCTTTGGAGTGTATTCTCTTACATTATAGCTCAAAAATCCTAATGTCACTTTTTTGGGTAGGAATTCATCTTCAAAATCAAGTACAACATACTCACTGTCTTTTCTCACCCCCTCTCGAGTTATTTGTATCCGTCGAACACCTTTCAGAATTCCTCCTTTTAAGTTTGATTTAATTTCATCCATTGAGACTCCTACCGGGACTCCCCAAATCACTCCTTTACTCCACTTACTTTCCCTTTCCACACGACTTGTATTTATTACTTTAAATTGTCCTATTTCCTTCATTCTTCCAGCCCTCTCCCTCTGCTCTTCAATTCTACAAACAATCAGTAGATTTCCATCTCTCAAAACCTTTGCCATATGTATGTCTCCAATCTGGTTTGGCAAAATAGTTGTCAATTTCACTGGACTCATTGCTGATATTCCCTTCTCCTCACCAAATCTCAGTATAATTTTAAATTACAAACCTTCTTGATCATTCTCCTCCACTCCTCTTTCAAAACTTCGATTACGCCTGGTTTTCTTTGCTCTAATCTCCTCAAAATTATTTTCTCTTTTCTCCCTCATTCTTCCACTTCCTTGATTTGTTTCCATACTATCATCACTATCCACTATATCAGAATCCCCCCACTCTGGTCCATTCACAACACAGCTGTGCTTACCCGCCACCGTTTTCTTCTTTTCATTTGACTTTCCCATTCTTATTATTTTTCCGCTTTTCTGACCTCCAGTTGATAAACATGCTTTTCTTCCAAGATCATCTGTTATATTTCCACAATTTGTTAATTTATAAGTTTTAACCATAAAACTCTTGCAATCTCCCGCCGTCCGCCGTTCGTTTCGTTCAAAACCTTTGACCTAGCCCACGTGTTGACCGTCCTAACGCACACTCTAAAAACAGAGACACATCAGCTGATCCCCAATTACTTACAGCTGAGAGTTAAAGGTGCCATAGAATACATTGATACAATATTTTAATTTGTTCTCTGATATCTACATAGAAGGTATGTGGCTTAGGTAAGGGCAAAAATGATTTTACATGTTCATTTACAACCCTATGATTTCTCCCTAGAATTAAATGGTCTTATTTGGAAGGGTCATGAATAATAATGTTGAGCTCTGCTCTGATTGGCTGTTTCCCAGTGCGGCTCAATGTTGAGCTCTGCTCTGATTGACTGTTTCACAGTGCGGCTCATTTCAGTAGCTCACACAGCAGGAAAGAAACACAGGGAAAATATATTATTTCAATACTTTCTCGTGCAGTTATATCATTGGGTAATTATACTGTAAAAAAAAAAAAGAAAAACGGCATCAGTGAGCCACTATTAATATGCTGGACTTTGAAACTGCTTTCAATTGCAGGATGGCTTTTTAGTTTCACTTTCACTTTCGAGATTCGCGATAGCATGTACTCTGTTTATACTATGGAGCAGCAGTACTTAGCACACATTTTACAAGATCAGATGCTTGTCAGTGGTGCTCAGGATCTGTAAATCATTCGCCATCATCAGTCATCTCTCCTTACTTTGTTTATGTGGTAAGTGAAATCTTATGCACTGCAGTGTAACAGGCTACCGCTAGCAAGGAGCTAATGTCCTTTTAGTGACTTGCGTTATTTTATTAGAACACGTTATTTGCTTTCCGTGCCTTTCTGAATACAGACACCAACCCATCCCTGCACTTTACATCCCCTGCACTGCCTGGAACATAACATTTATTTCCATGATCTGCAATTTTCGCCATTATCCTCGCTTGTTTCTTCCCAATACCTACAGAACTTCTGATGGTTCAGCTGTGCAGGTTCGGCTGGCGGCTGGCCTAGAACATGGGCGGGTATATGCAAATGTTGGGGGCAAAACTATTATGTTCTGATTCGCCTATTTTTCAGTGGTCTTTTGCATTCATGAGATTTACATAAGGAGGAGGAAACAATGGTCTTTGAGGCTCATGGTATGTCATTTCCATGTACAGAACTGTTATTATTCAACTATGCCAAGGCAAATACAGTTTTCCATTCTATGGCATATATATGTATAAAAAATACATATATATAGTATTGGTTAAAGTGCAGAGAGATAACTTAGTTAGTCCACATGCTGCAGGTAGCTAATAAACAGGATAAGTCATGACTTACCATTTGACATTTAACTGGCTGCAGAAAGAGCTAATGAATAACTAAATTGCTTAGTGTTTACTTGTTAAAAAAATGCTAGCATTTCGTGAGTAGTTACCTGAGTGTTTTTTTTAGTTGCCAGCATGCTGCTAGGTCCTACTTACGGTTAGTAGTTTGTTCAAGTCTGTAAATTTTAAGCAAATATTTACTTTACAAGTAGTGATTTACAACAGTCTTTTAGCAATTTTAGCTACATTCTTCTTGAAGTTTATGAGCTAGCAAAATAATACTGGTGTGTTGTTAGTAGTTGCCAAAGTGTTTAGCTGCTAGCATGTTGCTAGGTTTTCCACTTGTGTTAGGTCTATTTTATAATTATAAGCAAATATTTACTTTATAAGTAGTGTTCGCAGTCTATTTAGCTGTTTTAGCCGGTAATGATTCCTGAGGTTTGAGTTAGCAAAATGGAATCCTAAAATATACAACACCTAAAAAAAACAATAGAGGCCCAACAGAAAGCATCACAGAAATTCCAATGGTTTCCATTAAAATAACATTATAAACCATTAGCTTTTTCCAGTAAAACCATTACAAAATTCCTTTTTGTAGTGTGTTTTGGGAATTTTTCCAATAGGATTTAACATCCCACCAATAGAATCCATCACATAGTAGACACCGTTATAGTTTCCATTAAAACCAACACAATTCCCATTATAACCATTAAATCCATTACATGTTCTATTGTGTTTTGGGCAGGGTTCTATTGTTTTATTTTTTAGCAGGGTTTTCAAAACCTCTTTCCTAAGCATTTGCTTGGCAAACTAGCCTGGACAATTGTGACGGAAAACACCGTTAGTTAGCTGACACCACATGCTGCAGCTAGCTAATAAACAGTATAAGTTGTGATTTCTTTCAAATGTCCTACCATGTGACATTTAACTTGCTGATAAAAATCCTCTTGAAGTTTATTAGTTAGCAAAAATGTGTGTGTGGTGTGCTTTGAGCAGTTGCCTAAGTTTGTAGCTGCTAGCATGTTGCTAGGTTTTCTACTTACGGTTAATAGTTTAAGTCCGCAAGTTTCAAGTGTATTTGAAATTAGAAGCAAATATTCACAAACAGCGCTAGCAGTTTGTTTAGCAATTTTAACAGGTAATGATTCCTCTTGAAGTTTATGAGTTAGCAAAATGACATCTTAAAATAAACAACTCCTGACAGATTCATTATTCAGCTCTCACCTCTTTTCAAAACCTCTTTCCTAAGGCAGCGTTTGCTCTGCAAACTTGCCTGGAGAATTGAGACGGAAAACACCGCTAGTCAGCTGATGCCAGTGACTGTTAACAACGCTAACCCCAATTACTCGCTGTTGAGAGTTAAAAAGAAAAGGGGAACAGCTAAAATTCGTGATTGACTGCTCGAGGGACTGGACACTAATGAAACAATCTTTCCTCTGCTAGCTCGCGCTGACAGGCGGAGAAATAGAAGTGAAAGGGAAGACACCAAATTACCAGGCACCTTTATCTGCGCACTCCCAGGTTGGGTGTGATTGTACATTATGTGGGGTAATGATCATGACTGCAGGCAAGTCTTTATATGCTAAAGTGGCTCCGTCTTTTAGGCCCGGGCCTGCATCGTCGGCTGAGTGACTTTGATCTGGCAGTCAGTAAGGTGAAGAAAAGGAAGATGAGGAAAATTACATTTTTAACAGCCTGCTTCGATTTGAGGGATGCAACTTGAGGTTTGGATGTTCCGTATGAACATTACTTTTCTCAGAAACAGGCAGTTACTTTAGCAGTATCGAAATGCTATTCTTATAAGAAAAGGATATTTTTTCTGTCTATTTGAATAGCTTCTTTTTTCTTGGTGTAATCACTTTCTGTGGGCGAAATTAATTGCAGTTCTCAGAAAACATACCCACAAACTGTCCACAGTCATTCACTTGATGTTTACAGCACACAAAACTGAAGAACACTATCACAGTCTAGACAGATAGATAGATAGATAGATAGATAGATAGATAGATAGATAGATAGATAGATAGATAGATAGATAGATAGATAGATAGATAGATAGATAGATAGATATGCTTTTACTCTTTTTATTACAGTTTACAAGTTACTTTAAAATAACTAATTATTATTATTATTATTAATGCATAAATATATTGTCTTAAATGTTTTTATTTTTAAATGTTATATAATATAATTGTTTTATAGTATTAGAATTATGATATAATAAATCACTTTAAAATAAATTTTTTAATTATAAAATACATGCATTATTATTATATTAATATTATTATAAAAACAATGTTATTATATTTTTGATTTAATAAATAAATAATTGTATTTAAAAAGATCATTTAGGTATTTATCTCACATTAACTGCATATCCAAATACAGAACTGTATATTCTGCTTTGTTTTATTACATTTTACTTTATTTAAAATACTTTTTTTTTCATTTTTAAATAACAAACTGTTATTATTACTATTGTAAGTAAATAAATAAATTAAATGCTTTTATTATTAAATCTATTTAATTTGTATTACATTGTATTTGTTTTATATTAATATTATTATTATTATTGGTTTTAGATGCTAGTCAGATAGAAAGTAGTAAAAGTAGTTAGAAAAGAATGTTTATAATTTTAAAAACTCAAGAGATGTAAGCAACAGTCACACTATTGTTTTGTTTTTTTTTTGTTTGTTTTTTTTTTTCCTTTTGCTGTTATTGCATATGTTGCAGCCTTCGTAAAGTTACCAGCCAGATTATTTTCTCCCTGAGGCTAATATTAATTTACCTTGCTATAAATATAATTGTCAGGTGCTGTTCATGAACTCATCTAACCCCACCAATAAACAAACATGAGACTTCCTACCACTTGTCTCCACAACACTTTTAGTGAGAAACCAGGTAAAATACAAACAAAAGTATTGAATCTCAAACATAATAACAGTAATAGTAATAATTTCTTGTTTCTTTGTTTAAATGTCAGAGAAAATGTCACATTTAATCACACGGGTGGCATTACTTCTGTTAGCATGCCGCAGTCGGACAATAATCTGTTTACTTGAGAATTCTTTCGGTGTGGACCAGACTAATTTAAAAATATTTGGCTTGTGTTTCATGAGAGGCTGTGATATGAAATGTCAACTGAAATTTATCATATCTCTGAGGAAATCATTCTATTCACCTAACTAACAAGGTTGAATGGACAAACACGTAAATATAAATAAATACAAATGTCTCATTGCATTGAATGGTCTCTGCTTTCCTGGCTTAGAAAATCGCTCAGTCAGTTTACAACAACAGATTTGTTAGTGCACACTATATTAACTTAAAAAAAAAACTTTGTATTTGTAAACACTTTATTTATCAAAAATTAAAAGCGATTACCGTTTTGATTTTGAAAGTGATCACATTTTAATTATTTACTCTCAATTTTTACTGACGAATCACATACAATCAACACAATCGTATGGCAGTTCATAACTTTTACATTTAGATGGTGGCTAATTTGTACGACTCTCTCTCTTCCCTACAACAAACAAATTCTCATGGCAGTAACTAATTTTTTTTTTACGATCTGCTTATGCCATAGTCACGTTTATATTAGAGGTGGACCTTTGCATTTTTTCTAAAAATCATATGTTTTTATACATTTCACTACACATGAAATTGTACGAAGTCGTACAATCTCATTCGTACGATCACATTTGTCCTAGTCATATTTTTGTTTAGGGGTGGGGTTAAGGGTGGACTTTCATGCTGCTTTTTATCAAATTTGTATGCATTCGTACAATTCACTTTGTACAAATTCATACTAAATTAATGAATTTAATACAATTTTCATACGAATGTAATTCAAATGAAATTAATTTGCATGAAATCCCTTTTCTACAACCAACACGACACTAAATATTTTACGTTTTGGCAAACTGGTGCAATTTGTATAAAATTGAAGATACTAAATTGGCACCTCAAAAAATAGTTGAGACTGGGTTGCTAAAACTCGGTCTGTTATGTAACACACCCACTTTTCAGTATCCAATCCATTCTCAATGGATAAAATCCCACCCGTATTTATTTTCAGTAGTTTCTGCTGGTTTGAAGACAAAGATATGATGAAGCCTGATATATTTTTTAACTGAGGTTAGATGAAGCACTGAATTCTGTGCACTATATCTCCGCTGTGACCTTTGCCCCCTCCTACTCGCCGTCTGTGTGGCTGACCTGCTGGACGGGCAGCGGTTCTCAGATATTGGGGTCAGCTGAGTGTGTCTTTCCTGTTTGCCGAGAATGAGCAACTGAGGGAAAATGTGTCACCTCAGGGACTAGAAACGCCACAGTTGCAAGTTCCAGATTACAGTCTATATTCCTCTTCTGGGCCTGGTGGCTGTGTATTTTTTCTGCTAAGCTTGTATTTATGTCTCAAAGTTGGCAGTGGGCGCCAATCAATTTTTAGATCTCCACAGCTACATGATTCTAATTTAATTTCCCACCTGCTTTCTACAAAGCAGAGTAGTCTTTAACGCTAATTATTGTTCTTACTTTTCTCAAAAAGACAAGCGAACGGTGAGTGATTTAATTTAATTAATTGATTTAATTATTGTTTCCATGCAATATGTGCAAGCATGTGTGTGAACCATGGTTCCAGAGACATTTCCATCTGGTAGAGTGCCAGATAATGATGTTTTCTGCTATTCTTGTTATGTCACAAATTGGGCCTTATAAAGCACACGATTTATGGTATATATGAATATCTAGAGGCTAGTTGGAATGGAAAGTAATGTTGGGAATTTCAGCATCCCTTAATGGGGATCAGTGTGCCATTCAAATAGATTGTCAACCTGTGTGCTAATTAGGGCTATAGTGTGTGCCATTATAAAATCCTGAAACCAGTGTTCTTTCGTGAGCTTTGCCTCGTTTGATTGGATCATGATTCTCAAATCCATTTTAATAGATTCAAACCTCAAGAGTGCATAATACCGACATGCTAGTAGAGACAGCGCTGACTTAAAAAAAAAAAAATAATTATACACAGCAAAGCTTTAAAATCTCTCTCTCTTTCAGATATTCAAACCCAATGTCAGAGTATATAGCATAACATTATTACCTAGCCATGTCTGCTTTTGAAATGTTTCATATTCTCTGCGAACAAAAGGACAAACTGGAATCTTTTCTCCCTCATATTCTTCAATATGGAAACTTTGTAGCATGGATGGATGGATGGATAAACAAATAGACAAACAGACAGATGAATGAATGGATAGATTGATGGATTGTCATACAGACAGACGGACGGACGGATGGATGGATATAGTCAGACAAATAGACTCACAGATAGATGGATGGATGGATGGATGGATGGATAGATGGATGGATATAGTCAGACAAATAGACTCACAGATAGATAGATAGATAGATAGATAGATAGATAGATAGATAGATAGATAGATAGATAGATAGATAGATAGATAGATAGATAGATAGGTACTAGCAATGAAACAAGGTTACCATAGTGGCATTTGGACATTGTTTCTTTTCCATACAGCTTGCATTGCACTCGGTTTGACCTCCAGGCAGCCAAAGTGATGGTGGCAGATGAGTGCGAGTGAGATTGTGCACTTCGATAGTGAGGACAGGCGATATACTCTGGCAACAGTCCAAGCATGCTGAGAGGAACGGATGACCTGCGTCAAAACCGGCACTGGCAACTCTGACAGCTGTGTAGGAGGGCCGAATGGTCCTTTGCAACTCAAGAGCCCCACTTCACTGTTCTTAGCCCCAACCATAAATGGCTAAACATATGGACCATGCCCTCGAAGAGAGCAAAGATTGCAGAAATTAATTCAATCATGCTTTTTTGCCTCTCGTTAGACGCAATGGGATATGTGAGCAAACAGCGCTGGGATGGCTACCGCATTAGTTAACAATACTCTTGCTACTTCTTACCCAAAGCTATGAATTTTCATGAGGATTTGAGGCTTTATTATTGGAGTTGTACGCTGGGTCTTGATTGATTCTGTCTCGTTAGCATTCACATTTTCCTGTCCTTTTGTAATCGCTCTTTAATGGACTGCTTGTGAGAACCATAATAAACCATTTAGTAGGATTACTGTACTTGTGGACACTAGCTTTCTGATCTAGAAGGAGCTTAGCGATACACTGAAAAAGAAGGACAAGAACAGTGAACAAAGGTATGAGGTCAGCTTCAATTGGCCTGATGGTTCTCATTGACCCTATGACCATGTAAAATCAGGTTGTAATGAATTCTTGAGAGACAGTGAATGAAAGAAATAACCATAGTAATGATTGCCATCATCTTTGTATTTTGTCTACTGCGTTATAGATCTTCCTGTTTGTAATAGTTCACAATTTTCCTGACCTTTTGGTTTCGACCACATTTGAAAGGTGAACTCTTTTTATTTGTTCTCTTTATATGAGTTGTGCACTCTTCTTGTAGTACAAATCCTGTGGTTGTATTCTTAAGTTAATGTTATTGCAAATGTCTTTGTTTCACTATAAGATAATAATTTGCTATAACTTGCAAACTTAACTTTTTTCCAACAGCACAACCCTGCAAGACCAGGTACCTTAACCTAGATGGAATATAATTTAAATAGATAAATTCAAGTCCTGACCTACAGTAATAGTTTTTTCCTCATTGAACACTGTTTGCCTCAGGAACACAACAGATTATGGAAGTAAAATGAGTTGCGTAAAACATTTGTTTCTTCAAGATGGGAGGGCTTTAGAGCCTGCATAATGAGTTTACCAATAAGTCATGCATGGTTTCCAAAAAATGCAGTCTTGCTGAGTAGCTCAAGGTTTGTCACCACCATCACAACCTGTATTCCTCTACTTTAATAATAACTCTAGCTCTGGTTTCTAACCCTTCACAGTTTAATTATCCTCTTTCCCACCTCCAGTCTCATCTCTCCTTCTGCCCTGAGCTAACAGGTTAAAGAGAGCTTTCTGTAACAGAATGACTATGACATAGAGAGAACAGAGCACCCCTGCTTGCGTTTGAGGCTATTTTCCTCTAAGAAATGGGGTTATGCCTTTGTCCAGACTTTTCAAATTACAGTGGTATATTCTGGGAACCAGACTCGGTCATTTTTCTGGTTCCAACGTTATGCTGGAGACCTTCTTGTGGGTGGTGATGGCGCAGTGGATAAGACACATGCCTTTGGTGTGAGAGACCCGGGTTCGAATCCACTGTGAGACACCAATGTGTCCCTGAGCAAGACACTTAACCCCTAGTTGCTCCAGAGGCGTGCGACCTCTGACATATATAGCAATTGTAAGTCGCTTTGGATAAAAGCGTCAGCTAAATGAATAAATGTAAATGTAAAATGTAAATAATAGAGGTATGCTTATTGCATCCAGACCCAAATGAAGCCATCTCTGGACTGGATGCACCTTTGTGTGGCTAAAAGATAACATGGAAAAAATATATCACACGTTTACAACCACAGTCAGAGGACTCGAATGCAAGTTTAAGAGTCACACTTGATCACCAAGACAGGACTGTGACGTTGGCTGGTGTGTGGTATCAAGACGAGGGACTTTAACAAGATTTCCAATGGCAGTTGTTATCACGAATGATTCACTTTTGCTAAGACGGCTTTTGTTAAGGCTAAATTGCAGTGTTCAATAGACGGTGTCAACCCTCTCATTTAGATTTGACTTAGTCTCGGTCAGAGACAGTTTGATACGACAAGAAAGAAGCACATTTAAGGTTTGAGAGCTTAATAAATAAAGGGCTCATGGCATACCATTATTTCCTTGTTTAAAAGGCAAAGCATTAGTCAGGAGAAAAATGTCAGAATGAGGAGCTAAAATACCCAGACAGCACTTTGTGGATAACAGTAGTTATTGTTAGTAGGTGACATCCAATTGTACTACAATGGGTCTCTGACAATAGCAAACCTTTTTATGCTAATAAAAACAGCTTTTAAGTCATGATTCTTCTTTAGGAATAAAGGGATGAAGAAATATATCAGGACTTGATGGATTCCCAAGAGTTCACAGAATCTCTTTGCTGCTTTAACTTCTTGCGTAACAGAGATTTGCCTGGTTAGCATGGGTTTGTTTGCCCCTGCAGGTGGATGGTGTATCTACAGCATTGTGGGGTCAGAATGCCTGCCAATTCGGAAATAACAAATAAATAAATAATACGCTACATATAAATGGAAGGTTTCAAACCACATACCTCTGTGGAAAAAATGCTGTAGCTAGGCAGCAGCCATTAAGATATATGGGAATACCATTGGCAAACTTTCTTCAGGTTGTAGTTTTTGTTTGTAGTTTGAAATAAAGGGGCCATGAACTGAGTAGTATTGTCAAAAGCATCGACCGTGATACCATTCGGTACTGAAATTTTAAAAACATCCATTTCCCGCTAATATTAGAGTGCTGTTGAGCAGATTTGTAAACTCTGCGCTGATTGGTTATTGTGTTCACACACTCAACAGATATGACTGTGATTTATCTACAATGATCATCACTTCACACTCATCACTGAGTGCTCACACAGAAACACACTGGAGCATTTGAAATCCGCATCTATCAGCTGATCCGTCACCATGAGCGGATCCCAAGTATATTGCACATAGATTGATCCACTGACAGATGCTGCTTTCAAATGCTCCCGTGTGTTTCTGTGTGATCGTTCGGTTAAGAGTGTGAAGCAATGATCATTGTAACTAATCACAGTGCAGGAAATATACTTTTTTTTTTTATTTCAGTACCGAATGGTATCGCGGTTCAAACTATCAAACTTCCCTTGATCTTTTGAAATATAAGAGGTCATTGTGCTATAAAAAAAAAGTTCTGTAAGTTTCCAGAGCTCAAAACTTTCTCGTTAGTCTAAAACCAGTCTGCCAAAACGACATGTTGTGGAATGTGCCACTTTATGACGTAATAGTGTGGCTAAACACCATCGCCGCATAAAAGATCAACACCTGCTTCTACATTGCTGCCTGTTTAGCCCCGCCTACCGCTTCATGCCATGTAGTAGGTAAATGACAGGAGCGGCAAATGCAGGTCAATGCAGAAACCAAACTATAAACTTTATTTGATTAACTTTATTTTTAGTGAAGTGCCAGATCGCATCAGTAAGAACTTGGTCCTTTTTTCACTTTGATTTGTTTATAAACAAGGCACAGCGTTCTGATGATGGGGGTCAAAACAGGACAGAAAATAGCCTATTACTCCTAAATTGATGTGTTTTATGTAAATTTATTGATAAAATTATAAGTGGACCTCAGAGAGCAGTACAAAATAAAAAACAAAGACAGTTCATGACTCCTTTAGATAAGAGTTGAGTCTTGAGCTTTGGTTTTGACCTTAATATTTGTACTGAAGTTTAGTTGTAGATTTTGTTTGTAGCTTGTTAAGTAGTAGATGATAATTGTCTCAAGCTTTGGTTTTGACCACATTTGAAACTTGGATTCATCTTTTGTTTATTTAAGATGCGTACTGTTCTGTTGAAGCTTGACAAATCCATTTCCAGACCATTGTGTGATCATTATCCAGTCTTCCAGACTATTGCATCCACACCTTGAATGAGACCAAGAAACATGTCATCTATTCAAGTAGGTGGAGAGGAAAGCAAACCATCTACAGCTTCAGACACCCCTCCCTTGGCCATTAAGCTGCACCTGGACTATCACTGCTGGACAAAACCAACTCAGCAATCCAGAGTAGCTGAGGTGAGCTGAGTGCTTTTCAAACAGCACAAAAGTTATCAAAATATTGCCGTTTCCATGTGTACTGTGGCAGCATTATAGATGAGCACGAGCAAGCATCTTCCATCACACTTATACACATGTTGAAAGGCAGAGAATAACGAGAAGGCTGGTTTTCTGATTAGCACAGGAACTCAACCAAGGACACTACAGGAATAGTACCTGTCAAGCAGCTTAAGAATTTTAAAAAACTGACAAAGCTGTCACTGACTGTCAGCTAAGCTAATCTTCACACTCAAGGCAAAGAGCGTCGACGAAAAACTGAGAGGCAGCTTTGGTTAAATTAGATGAGTTGAGGGTTAGAACTGAATGACGTCTAATTTAATGAGGCGAGGTGGTAACTGTCAGCGATGGTGCTATAATAACAGATTACAGCAGTGCAAGATATAAAAAATCATAACATTTCTGATTAGCTGCATGTCACCGCAGCCTATCAAGCATTCTTGAGTGTTAAATGTTATTTTACACCTTCACAGTTTTATTTACCTCAGTGAGCAGTCAAGTACATCTTGTGTATTTGTCATGGACTGTCTTTGATTCATGTTCCTTTAACGTATGTCTTGTTGAAATGCCACGCTAGGTGTGTTAGTATATACCATCATTCTCTTCCCCTTGGAGGGCCCCAAAACAGTTTGTCTGGCTGTTAACTTAAACAGCTTTCGTCAGCAGTGATACCCCCAGCATTGGTCTAACAGCTTTTTTTTACAAGGGTGGTGTTGTCACAGAATGAAATTTGGATCTTAAGACCCATTTTTCATTTAATATAAAATTAAATTGTAATCTCTTAGTACTTCTGAAAATTAACATTTAGATTCATTAATTTGGCTTTATCCAACAGTTAACTGACCTAAAGTGCATTCACAGTGTATATTTTATCTATATGTTTATTCTCTGGGAATCAAGCCCATGATTACTTTAGTGTTACTAGCATCATGTTCAGTACAGCAGCTTAGCATATGGTAGAGTTGGGTAATACCCTGATGGAAAATCAATTTTAAGATAGTAGCTGTAATTTGGATCATGATTTTTTTAGTTATCTTAAATGCTAACTAGCTTGCTAACATAAAAACCTGCTTTTCCATTTTATGACCTGCTTGGAACAGCTAATGACAAGTTTAGACCTGTTAGAAACTAGCCAAAATGTTCCAAAACACAACTGCACTAGCATTTTCTAGCAAGAGATACAGATTTTTTTTTTCTCCAGATAAAACATCTAAGCTAATGAAGAGCTAAGTAAGCTTAAACCCTAATTCATAGCATTGCAACAACATCCTGAATTATGGAAGCCAATACCCAGGGGTTTAAGTTGAAATGAATCAGGCTATGTTTTGACATTCATTAAGTTTAAGCATCAATGCTACCAGAACCAATTAGCGTAATCTGCCTAGCTGAAAGGCTACCACACATAGAGCTGCTTAAAACCTAGCAACAATAGGATGATATTAAACTGCTCTCCCCGAACAGACCAGTTGAGGATTTCCTAGCAAAAAAAGCATCTCACAAAGACAAGAGTCTCGTGGACGATTCTGTAATGAGTCATAAAATGGAAATTATGACAATGATGCTTGTACAGTACGAGTTAACAAAGTACATTGTTAAAAACACCCTTCCTTTGTGGTTTGCATTATTGATTCTTCACAGCAAAATGCTAAGCTAAGCTGACAAGTTTGACACATGGTCGACTCTCCATAGTAATCCACTGGACGTCTGTTTTAACATGATGGGGCAGTCGTGTATGGGTTTACTGGGACTTATTGATTTTAAACATGCACCATTTTAGATGGATTGCCAATACAAACCAAACACTCCAGCCAAGAAAGGATTCATTCAGCGCTGTTTAACATTCAGCCCACGAGTGCACGTATAATTAACTCTTGGGTAAAGATGCCCTCAGGAGAGTCGCTGTAGAGTCTCGACGTAGGGCTTCACTCAGCTCTGAATGTGTGTGCGGTCATATGAATGTGTGCAGACTTTACAGAATACCACGCTAGTGTAAGTGAATTAGCGTAAATGAATTAACCAATTAAAAGCAATAACATGGCCCAATAGGGAATTTCATATTGCAGACCAGCAGCATTAGACAACCTTATTAAAATTAGCAAACCACATTTCCCCTGCAGTTAGCGTCATTAAGGCCAAGATTGTAAAATCTGTTTTGCATGACTTTCATCAAGCAAATTGTACATTTTCTCATAATAGTAACTTTTTCTCTCAAATTTGTGGCTTCATATCTAACAGTTTTGTCTGGGAGTTTATATGATGACTTTATATCTCACACTGAGAATTTGGTTATTTTAAACTTTTTCTCTGTTTTTGATTTTCACTCTTGAGGAAACAAGTTACCATTATAGTCAAATCTGAGAGCTAACAGCAATGTATTTGTGTATGTTGTTAAAGAATATAGTATCTGTTCAGTACTAAACCTGTAATGCTTGCAGATTTTCTCATGAGAAAATGGTGTCCTACTTCTTGCCATAGCTTTGTTCTTTTAGAAAATGTAATGCAGAAAATCTATAATATTTCTGCTGTGAATAAATAAATTTCTAGATAACAAGTGGAAAAGTTCTCTTTTTTCCCTTTTTTTCCTGTTCTTAGTGGGCTCATCAAATATTTAAGAGAGTTGAAGGGTCTGTTCCCCAAGAAATCACTTTTGTGTATGGTTTATGTGTGTTCTATGAGGAAATTAAGGGGGGAAATGATGCCTTCTGTTCTCTGCTGCCCCCTATGATAAATTGGTCCCAAAACGCTTTTTCCATTACCATCATAGAAAATTGAAAAAATTGATTGTGCTCATTTTCTCTATTTTTCATATACAGTATAAGAGTGAAGTTTTATAGAGAAATTCCAATGGGGCATTTTAGACCATCCAGCCCAAGGAACAGTACACAAGCAATCCAAACAACAGCTCCATGTCATGAATTAATGTCTTGTGAAGTGAAAAGCTGTCTGTTTATATTAAACAAATCCATCATTAGGGAATTTTAACTTTAAACCATCACTTCTACTGAAAAAGTCCATCCCCTGTTGTCCTGTCACTTCAAAGTCCACCAACATATTTGTTTAGAATTGTTTTCACTCATAATCAATGCTTGGTCTGTGCATATTTATCTCCTGATTCAGACAAAATATTTCTTACAAACACGTAGCTTTTCACTTCACAAGATGTTAACTGATGGACTGGAGTCTGGATTTCTTGTGGATTATTGTGATGTTTTTAACAGCTCTTTGGACTTGTGTTCTGATGGCACACTGTAAAACATTGCTGTAAAATTTACAGAAACTTACTGGCAATTTTGATTGCCAGTAAGACTGTAAATTTACAAACTTCCTGTAAATCAATAATTACAATTGTACTGTAACAAACTCCTGCATGCTGTAAAATTGTTATGATGGTGTGTAAACATTTGGTTGACTTCATTTGAGTAAACTCAGAAGGAATGTTTCTTAATATAAAACTGCAAACACTTAATTTGTAATAGTAAAGTTAACTTCAACTCAAATTGTTGCAGTTTATCATCAGCTATAGCACACATGTATGTGCTAAAGCACTTAACAACGAGATCATCACTGTATCAGCAACTCTACAGTTACTGTCTTTAAATAAAGCAGCAGAACGTCAGTGTGTGTGGCTCATAATTGACTGAAGCACAGGCTCTACTCTCCAGCACAATGGTGACCCACAAAACCTTAAAACATTAATCTAACACCCACAAAACATTAATCTAACAGATCTCTCTTGTGTAAAATAATACAGTTCAGTTAAATATTTACTCTCCTTATGGATAATACCTGCTGTTGACAAGCAGGATCACTGAATGAAAGAGAAACAAGAACTACAACTGACTTCAGCCACAGCCTTAGATGAAATCAACTGAAATACAAGACAACATTAAATCTAATCAAACAACTCCTAAAACAGCATTACCAGCTTCACACATTACAATTTGACTTTATTTCTGTCATATGTCTGCAAAAATTATTTGAGAATTAACAGAAGTTTAGTTGTTTTATTGAAAACGTTTCGTTTGACCTCACCATTATGGTGATCAGGGTTTGCTTTAGTTGGGCTCTTGACCCTTGATTTTTAGTCTTAGCTTTTTTCTTGCTGCTTTAACTGTGTTTGTAAAGCACATTGTTGAGTTGAAGTCATGGTTTTAGTAACTTTACTATTACAAATTTAGTTTATGCAGTTTTATACTAAGAAACATTCCTTCTCAGTGGACTCAAATGAAGTAAGTCAACCAAATGTTTACACACCATCGCAACAATTTTACAGCATGCAGGAGTTTGCTGTATTTTTACAGTACAATTGTAATTATTGATTTACAGAAAGTTTGTAAATTTACAGTCTTACTGGCAACCAAAATTGCCTGTAAGTTTCTGTAAAGTTCACAGCAATTTTTTTACAGTGTACCCATTTACTGCAGAGGACACATTGGTGAGCAAGTGATGTAATGCTAAATTTCACACACGTTTCTCATTCCAACCAGATGTTTCCAAGTATATGTAGCTATGTAGTTTGTTAGTTGCTAGAGCTTGGTACCAAAAAAAAAAAAAAAAAGAAAAACTTTGAATGATGGTTGAGTTCCATTGCTTTTAAGCATGTTTTGGGTATGACCTCTGTGTTTATTTGTGTCTGTAATCTATTAATCTTAATCCAACACCAACCAGGATTGTGTTTTCAGTGAATGACTCATACCTACTTTATCAACTCGAATTGCTCAATATCTTGACAGAAAAACCATTCACTTTTTTAAAGCAAGGTGAGAAATCTTTTGCTTTTGCTCTCAGGAATAAAAACACCGAAAACTTGTTTTCTTTCATTCGAAATGTTTAAACGCTCGAAAACGAGATCATTCAGTCGCACCCATGGGATGAGGTGAGTGCTGTGCATATAATCTATTATATTCTTTTCTTCTTTTGCCAAGTTTCTCACTCTGTCTGCATTGTTTCAGGTTTGTTTTTGTTTTTTTTTGGATTCCACGTCCCAGACAAAAAGTATAGAAGCATGTTTTGATTTATTTAAACGCAACCTATATTGCACTTTGTGCTGTTCTCGCAAGACTGACGTGTGAGAGCCAAAGATTGTCTAGAAATGCCCTGCAGTGCATTTATTTATAGTTAAAAGATAACATTTATTTTGATAAGAATGGAAGCGTGTCTTTGAAACGCATTCTAGAATGTTTAATATTGATCTTCACCCTGCGCTTTTGAGAAGTTCAATGAAAAAGTTGGAATCTAAGAATTTGGCATACTGTACTCACACTTATTTACATTTCTATCACTACATTTTTGCACATTCTTTTTTTCCGGCAATGTTACAAAGAAGGTTTTTATTGTAGACAAGGACAAAGGAGATCTCGTACATGAATGTATTTTCTCTTACAGGGTCTTTCAAATGACCACCATTCCTTCCTTTTTCCTACACGAGACTTTGAAAAGCTTCGGCAGCTCATGCAGTCACACAGATTCGATTCAGTCATCTCGCAGAGTCCATCGTGCTCTGTCGATTTAGCTCGATTGGCAGGCTTTGTACTTTCTTGTGCTACAGATGAATACACTGCTTTCATTTATGCATGACCAGCCACAAAATTGCTAAAAAAAAGACTTCAGCTTTGAAGGGATGACCAAAGCATCTTGTTGTATAGAAATAGCTCTTTTGAATACATGGATTGATAAACATTCCTTAAGTTAAACGTATGTGTACTTTGTCTAAATGTTATGTCGTTATCTAGCCAACAACATACTTAAAATGATATAAAAAATTTATAAAATTAAATTAATAATTACAATAATACATAATAATTTATATAATAAATTTAATATGATATATTAATAAAACTATTATATATGTGTGATTTTTAACAATTATATGCTTGTAGTTTGACCATATATATATATATGACCATTTGTGTGTGTGTGTGTGTGTGTGTGTGTGTGTGTGTGTGTGTGCGCATATATACACACACACACACACAGACATACATACACATTTTCAGTTACTTTAAAAGACAATTTGAACTCACTTTGCTTTCTAAATAGATGTCTTTGTTTTTGCTTTGAATGATTCGTCTGTGCACATTAGACTATATAAAATATTTATTTTCGTACGCTTTCATCAATGCGTGGGAACACTTTCCACCTGACTATTTTTATTTTATTTCTTTTTTTGCTGTTGTTTATTTAATAAATAATGCTGTATTTTCAAAAACATGCAGTGATGATGCTAATGTATTTTTAGCTTGTTATTATCTAGTTTTGAGGGGATTTTGGGTGGTTGCTGGAGTCTGCAGCAGGTAAGATGTTTATTCAGATCCCTAGCTTACATTATGGAAATTAAAGACATTGTGAAAGTAATCTTATGCTGTTTTAATGGTTTGTTGTAGAGTAAGAACTTTCATAGCTTAGCATTAGCGACTCTGACAGTATTTCCTTTACCCGAAGTCTCTAAGGACAGATACCCTTGTAATGGCACGTTCACTTATGAATAATCCTTGAGCCTCAGAAAAAAATGAGTGCTCAATCTTTTCAACCTCCCGTACATCACAGTTCTTGGTTATGCAGTCAGTTCTTTGCCCCTACAGTAATAAAACCCAATGAGATCTCAAATGCATTTTTGAGTGTACTATAGGACTCATTAGGAAGTTGTGGCCTAATGGTTAGAGAGTTGGACTCGTGATCCAAAGGTTGCGGGTTCGAGTCTCCGGCCGGCAGGGATTGTAGGTGGGGGGAGTGAATGTCCAGCGCTCTCTCCACCCTCAATACCACGACTGAGGTGCCCTTGAGCAAGGCACCGAACCCCCAACTGCTCCCCGGGCGCCGCAGCATAAATGGCTGCCCACTGCTCCGGGTGTGTGTTCACGGTGTGTGTGTGTTCACTGCTGTGTGTGTGTGTGCACGTTGGATGGGTTAAATGCAGAGCACGAATTCCGAGTATGGGTCACCATACTTGGCTGAATGTCACTTCACTTCACTTCACTTCACTTCACTTCACTTCATTAAAATAACATGTTTTGTTCTTCCACACTTGCAGGTTTGCATTTTTTTTCCCTCTACAGAGACTTTCCACAGAGCAGGCAGCATCTTCTGTTTGTCTGCTCAAAGCCGCTTGCAGAAAAATCTGCATGACAGCTTATTTTCCCAGGAACAGCTGTATGAAGTGTATCTTTAATGCAAGCTCACAGCTATACAAATCCCTATGAAATCTAATGCTTCCAGGTCATCATATTTCAGGCCAGAGTTTGGCCTGTGAGATGTACTTATTCAGCTAGCGCTGTGGAATCACCTCAGCTCTAATGTGATTGTCTGAATGTCGATAAGCTCTGTGGTAAAAGAAAAAATTTATATATGTTGCTCAAAAGTTGCTCTTTCAGTGTTCATTAATTACCAACCTAATCTCAGATTTGTTTGAGACATTAAATCTCCTTTATAACTGGGACAGACAAATCTGATAATCAGAAGACATGCCTCAATTTGGTCTCCATTTAATCTCATTCATGTCTCTGAGAAACTATAGAGGGTGACTTCACCATCGGCTGAAGTGGCTGCGGTTCCGCCCACTGATTGGCAGCATTGGTTTTCAGCGTGAATGTTGTGACAGAAAACATGTCTAAAACGAGAAAGAGCTTTGCGATTGACTGTACTAATAGATTTGACAAGAAATATGAGGTGTATTTTTACAGACTGTGAAAGCTACAGAAAAGATAAACTAATGGATTGCTGCAATTCAAAGAAACAAATGGACTCCAGGAAGCAAAACACGGATTTGCAGATATCTTTTTATGTTAATATGTTGAATTTTGCGGTAAAATCACACCCTCCATGTTGTATTGTTATATATAGTATTGACAACTCATCAATTAAATATTTAACATCTTATATTCTGCATAACAGGATGTTTTTAAATAAACACTGACATTTTTGAGGTGGATGATATATATATATATATATATATATATATATATATATATATAAATAAAATGTATATATATATATAAAAAGGTGTGAAAAGCCCCCTTCCTGTTTTTATCATTTTTGCATATGTCACACTTAAAAGATTCAGATCATCAAACAAATTTTAATATTACACAAAGATAACCCGAGTAAAAACAAAATGTAGTTTTGAAATTATGATTTCATTTATTACGTGAAAAAACCTGTCCAAACCTGCCTGGCCCTACGTGGAAAATTAATTGCCCCCTAGATCTAATAACTGGTTGTACCACCTGTTTGTGATAACTGCAAATAAGTCTTTCACATCGCTGTGGAGGAATTTTGGAGAAAAATTCACTCTTCTTTGTAGAATTTGTAAGGTCATGTCATAACATCTCAGTCGGATTTAAGTCCGGACTTTGATTGGGCCACTCCAAAACCTTTTGTTTTTCTTGAGCCATTCAGAGGTGGACTTGCTGGTGTGTTTGAGATCATTGTCCCATAACCCAAGTGCGCTTGAGCTTGAGGACACAAACTGACGGCTAGACATTCTCCTTCAGGATTTTCTGATAGAGTGCAGAATTTATGATTCCATCAATTATGCGAAGTCATCCAGGTCCTGAAGCTGCAAAGCGCCCACAGACCATCACACTACCACCACCATGTTTGATTGTTGGTATGATGTTCTTTTCATGAAATGCTGTGTTTCCAGATGCAACGAGACACACACCTTTCAAAAAGTTCAACTTTTGTCTCATCAGTCCACAGAATATTTGCCAAAAAGTCTTGGGGATAGTCAAGATATTTTTGGCAAATGTGAGGCGAGCTTTTGTATTATTTTTGGTCAGCAATGTCTTTTGTCATGGAACTCTCCTATGGATGCCGTTTTTGCCCAGTCTCTTTCTTATTGTTGAATCTTGAACTCTGACCTTAATTGAGGCAAGTGAGGCCTTCCAAGTCTTCTCCATTTGTGGATAATGGCTCTGACTATGGTTCATTGGAGTCCCAAAGCCTTAGAAATGGCTTTATAAGACTTTCCAGACTGAAACATGTCAACTATTTTGTTTCTCATCTGTTCTGGAATTTCTTTAGATCGCAGCATGATTCTTTAAGCATGCTTCACTTTATCAGACAGGTCCTATTTAAGTGATTTCTTGATTCAACCGGTCTGGCAGTAATTAGGCTTGGGTTTGACTAGTCAAATTTAACTCAGCTTTCTAAAATAATCTGGTTAATCACAGTTCCTTCATGATTTAACAGGAAGGGGCAATTATTTTTTTACATAGGGCCAGGTAGGTTTGGACAGCTTTTTTCCATGAATAAATGAAATCATCATTTAAAAACTGCATTTTGTTTTTACTTGCATTAAATAAAAAAAAAAAAAAAAACAGGGAGGAAAAAACCTTTTCACG
The DNA here is from genome assembly GCF_936440315.1 of Barbus barbus. Lineage (NCBI taxonomy): Eukaryota > Metazoa > Chordata > Actinopteri > Cypriniformes > Cyprinidae > Barbus > Barbus barbus. The sequence goes on from NC_136737.1 coordinate 18,851,372, forward strand.
GCTCTTTATATATATCATCTCCTTGTTCTCATTTATGTTTCATGTTCATTTTGTTCGAATCATTTGTGAGTTTGAGTTTATACTGAGATCTCTTTTGATTGAAGGCATTGAGATCTTTTCTAACAGAGATACCTGTAAAATAACAGGAGACTTTTTCTTAAAGAAAAATATGAGAAACACAAGATTCTCAAAAGTCTCAATTTGCTCTCCATCTCAAGATACATCAGTCTAGGAGAAACATTGAGATATTACAGATTGTGTTTATTCTCTCCTGTTGGTAAATACCTCATATTCCCATATTGCTAGAAAAAGTGTGATCGTAGAATTGACTTCACATCAGTCTTGATCTTGATGGCTTTTTACTTTGCTCTTCAAAGTTTTCTCAAAATGGTGACTCGAGAGTAACAACCTTCTAACTTCATGAGTTTCTCTGGCTTTTTCGCCTTCTTTCTTTGTAGTCCATCAACCTGATTCAAAGAGACGTATTGATCCCTCAGCCTTATATGACTAATTCCAGCCGAGCTCCACATCATCAAACGCTCTCTGAAATGCTCTGATTCGCTATCAGCCGCAGTGACACAAAGGTGGAACCCACCAAGGCGCCCATCTGTCCATCACGTCATGCTATATAATGCGGTTTAGCGTTTGCTCCGGTTAGCATACATTTACCACGCCTTTCACAGTAGTTGTCACACCACATCAAGAATTTTATCTCTACTTAAAAGAAGCTAATTGTTTTTTTAACGAGCTTCATGTCATGTCCAAGGCGTTGTGTGGTAGCGGTAGTGTGGTTCGTTTTTGAATAATTCAGTAATTAGTTAATGATTCATATATTGGATAAACTGCATGGCCTCTTCGTTTCCAAGTTTAGCAATCCCAGCATGCACCACTCCAGCTGTGAAACCTGGCAGGTGCTTTTTTCTCATCATGTTTTTCTTCCGCAGTGTTTCAACTGTAGTCAAATGCTACTACCCCACACTGTGCAGGATTTTGATGTAAAGCGATTTTGTTGCCTAAATATACACTGAACAGCATGAAAGGGAATCGGAAAATCTACTGCGATAAGCTTTACACGTCGTCTGCCTTTTTTAGAAAAGCCATCTTTTTTATTGTTGGTTCGACAAGGTAATGCAAATTCATTCAGTCAGATTTGAAAATGAATTGTTCACACTGGTTTGGTGAACCAGTCCTACCAATTCAGTCAGTTTCTTCTACCAGTTTTTAACTCAAAATAATGAATAATTTAGAAATTGGACAATGTCCCACCCAAAGTCCCACCCGAGGATAGAAGTTTAGTTGTGTCGACCTCAGCACATTACCAGACAGCCACTTATTTATTAATTTCTTAATTAATTACAAGAAGACTTCCAAAGCAGAAACCGTGATGGCTAGAATACGTTGTGTATTTGTGAAGCCGTTTACTTGTGTGTGCAGTACAGAAAGTAACATTTACCTCCAGAGAGCCTGCATTTCTTATGCTCAGCTTGTATGCAGTCCTGACCTTTACCCACAATCCTGCACTCTCCCATTGACACCATGCAGTCATTAACAGGGTTTAACCTTTCATATGCATCAGGGAAGAGAGACAGACAGTGAGAGTCTGCAGTCCTTGTCTGTATTGGTATAAGCAGTCTGAAAACGAATAACTCCTTGCATTTCCAACCGGAAAGGCATTCTTTATGAAATGATCTAAACCTCTTGCCCAACTGCGAGGAAAATCAACACAAGAATCGGCATGATGGAAGTAGAGAAGGATGAACCTCAGAGAGAAGGATGCTGGGGACAGATGATAAAACGATGGAGTTCAGAGACACTGATGAATGGCGCAGTCGCTGCCATCAGATATGTTGCCTAAAAATAACGAGCAAACAAATCAACATGTCGGGCTGAGGGAGAGACGGAGGAGGGAAAAAATGAGAGAAGAGGAGAGACGGGTCAAGCAGGAGACAGCTTGGACGATGCAATTACCAGCTGCCACCAGAGACCCTGGGGAACCGCAGGTCCTTCTGAAGGGTGTAGTCAAGATCAGCCATCAGATCCACTCCATCCAAGAAGTCCACTCTAGATCACTAATGCTCTTGACTGGAGATTGCTAAACAGCTGAAACCATTTCAAACTTCAAGTAATTAGTTTGAGTCATGAGAAGTTTACAGTTCACTTTTTCTGGATTGCTAAAGACTTCCAGTTGTGGCCAACTATAAATCTTAGTTTGCTACAAAACTGGCCTGACTGTTACAAAAGGTAAATATAACTTAAACAGTACCATTTTTAGCAGTATACATTACTAAGAAGGCCCCACAATGCACTACAAAACAAAAAAAAGCCTCTAAAATGGCTGAAATACTGTAGCAGAATTGAGTGTTTTCTATTTTCTTTTTGTGCACAACACAATGGAAACAGTAGTGCCACAACACAACAAAATCTCCACAACACAACGCAAAGGACTAATTTCATATTGTTGTGCTAATTTCGTTGTGTTGTGGCTTGTTTCCATTGCTGTGCTGTGCTAATTATGTTGTGCTGCAGCTTGTTTCCATTGTGTTGCAGCATTTTTAGGTTGTGTTGTGGAGGTTTTGTTGTGTTGTGCTCTACTGGGCCACCGTTCTCTTGCTTTATCAACACATAATTTTCCTGTTTAACGCCTGTTTCACACTGGATGTGCAAGCAGTGCGGAGGCTGGAAAATAGAAAGGTTTCACTATTCTAATGCACTGTAGCCGTGTGTTTATGTATATAGTGTTGTTTCTTTGTATTAAGGTGTGTCTATTGTATTTTTTGTTTAGTAATAATCGATGTGAATTGATGTGAGACAGTACACGCTGTGAAATACAAGACAAATTTTGGAAAGAATTCGAACAATGAAGTGTAATTGGATTGAATAATTGAATTGAAAAGTTATCTTAAAGCTAACAAATGCCTCCTAGTTTTATTAATTTAACAGACCTTTGAAGTTTGGGAAAAACTCATGGATGTGATGTGTTTTCGTGCATTTTATTTTTTCATATGGTGATTGTGAAACACGAAACACCTCACTTACATGATTTTATGGTGAAATTTGTTATTTTTCATGTTAATCAGGTTCATTTTGATAAAGAGCAATACACTGTGGTTTTAATTCAGCGTAAGCGGTGCAGCAAAAATAGACGAAACGATCCTGCTACACGCTGCTGTGCCACCTCTGCGTGCGGTGTGAATGCTCTAATCTGTTAACATGGGCACCACAAAAAATACGCTCCTACACATGCAGTGCGAAACTGGCATAATACTATAAAGTTGCTTTGACACAATCTGTATAAAGCACTATAAAGATGATTTGACTATGTTTTTTTATGTTTAGAGTATCCCAATGTTAGCTTAGCAACATGCTAACAGAATATTTTACTGACATAATTTGTGATTTGGCTAAGGAGGTAAGTATGATTAAGTATAAGATACCTTCAAAGGCAGCATTGCAAGTGTTATTAGCATAGAAGGCCCCATGTGCAACAAACACTGAGGAAAAAATGCGTTCAAGATGGAGGACATACTATAGTAAGATAAATAATGATTAAATGTACTTCTAAATCATGCTGCCTTGGATATATTTTGAAACAAAGCCAAATTAGTGAATGACACTTAATTTGACTAATACAAAATGCATTTACTATTTTTATTATGGTTATTTTAAAACTAAAGTCAGAACTAAAGTGGTTTCAGAAACTTTTTAGTGGCATAGTTAGCAATGGCTGTGACAATATTCACAATAAAGAACAACCTTATCGCATAAACATAAAGTGATTTAATGAACTCTGTGAACAATTTAATGAACATTTCAGTGTGGAAAAACAGTGAAATTTGATTGATGGATCCAACAGTAAATGAGTCAACAAGGCAAGTAAATTTTTTTGTTCACAAGACAAAATGACCCGCTTTCCATCATGATTTTGTCGCCTCCAGAGCAGTTTCTTCTTGTTAATTTTTATTTCTTTATTTCACTCTAGTGCTTATCATACAAAAACAACTTGCCTGAGGTTGTTCTAGATGGCCATTAAACGGAAAGATTTGATTGTGCCAATTTGATTAGCAAGATTGAATATCAGTTGGCCAACCTGCTCTCCAAGCAAGGAGCAAATAAGTCAAAATTGAGTTACAATAATGTAGCAGCTTTTTTCGTCCACAATGGATCAAGTGGAAGAGGAACGTCACTAACATCTTGTAGAACAAGAATATCTTTACATAATTTGGATAACAGTTTTATTGACTAGTGCTTTGATGGAGTTGCCTCTGACAGCTTGGTTAATAAAAAAATTTAAAAACCTGTCAGCTATGTTAATTAGCAGTGTAGGATGCGGACATAAACGCACTGCTGGAGGCTAGTTCTGCTATGCTAATTGGTGTTAAAAATTTTAATTCAGGGAGAATTAACATGATTCACACACACAAATAGCTCTCAGCATTGCATTTTTTGAGAGATGGTTGGCGCTAAACAGAAACTAGGAGTGTGAATGGGTAGTCACAGGAACTGACTGGGTGGTGATCAGGATTTAATCAGTGAGAACTGATTGGTTGGGCCAGATGATTGACAGCTCTACTCCATCTATGTCCTATCTTCCCCTTTCAGTCAATTTCTCAGGTACCCTCAGGGAGCCAAAACCCTGGTGGGAAAATTGCAAACGTCTGATAGTGGTTCTGTGGCAGAGCTAGAACATATTCTTTCTTGGTATTTACCTTACCAGGACATACCTAAGTGCATTGTTGAGGGAGATCTATCCCAGAATGCCCTTCAGCAAGGTAAAATGTATTTAAAATCAACAGGAAATAAAATTTGAAAAACTGTTTACTTTCATGAAACGCTTTTCCTGGTCTTATTGTGTATGATTCAGCACAGCTTGACATTCCAAAGAGAAAACTGCTTGAGATTTATCCAACATTATTTTACCCATAATCCCTTGCTATGGAAAATGTGGACTTAGTGGCAGTTGTAGAAAAATAGTGGAGAATTTTATCTGAACTTAATCTACCTCCAAAATCGCATGCTAGTTTGTCCTATGTAGTATGTTTAGTATGTATGTAATCTGGATGAAGTCATCCAGATACTTGTTGTGTATTGTTTTATAAATGTTCTGAATTAGGACATACTATTCTTTCATGTACTGTTTTTCATTAACTGTAGTATATTCAGACACACCCTTAACCACAGTTTTACTATAGTAAAACTGTAGCAACCATGTTTTGTTTTTTTCTGGCATATTGATTACCATTTGTATAACTGCAGTTTTTCTACAAATACCATGGTTAGTGTAGTAAAACCATAGTTAATTTGTGGTTTAACTATAGCATTCTTTTTTGTTGTTTTTTTGGTAAAAACATGGTTAATTTTCATAAGGGCAGTTAAAGCTAACAATGAATTTAGCTATATGCTATACCCGTACAAACCTAAATGGATATGTGGAATCAATAGAAGTGTTTAAAAAACTATGTCATACAGTACAGATGTGCTCCATCACAAGGTGCAAATTAGCTTCATTCCAATGCTTACATACAAACAGGAAAGGTATAACAAACATGATAGCATGTTAGCATATGTGGTAAAAATACCAAACTATTCAGGGTGCAGTTTTAGCCACATGTTAATTCTTACATACAAACAGGTGTTGAAAATACTAAAAATTTTACCTAAATAGTATGCAGTATTCATTTGGGGGGGTGGGGGGTTATATTGCCCACAATTCAATGTGTTACCGAAGAGACCTGAACCTAAAAGGTAAGTATCCATATATTTAGCTAGTAATGCTAACACTTTGGTACCAAAACACAGTTTGAAGATGTAGTAGGATATACTCAATAAGTATGTCCTTTCTTATAATACTTTTTAAATGGGCTTGCATCTCAGTTTGAAATAAATTAGCTGACATTGGGTCATATTTTTCACTTATGATGAGAAACACGCTCAAAACTGTGGAGATGATCGTGGACTTCAGGAGAAACCCCCCTGCTCTCCCCCCACTCACCATCATGAACAGCACTGTGACTGCAGTGGAGTCATTCAGATTCCTGGGCACCACCATCTCTCAGGACCTGAAGTGGGATATTCACATTGACTCCATTGTCAGGAAGGCCCAGCAGAGGTTGTACTTTCTTCGCCACCAGAGGAAGTTCAACTTGCCACAGGACTTACTGAAACAGTTCTACTCCGCCATCATCGAATCCATCCTCTGCATTTCAATAACTGTCTGGTTAAGCTCAGCTACCAAATCTGACCTCAGAAGACTACGGAGGGTAGTCCGGACTGCTGAGCGAATCATTGGTACAACCCTCCCCACTCTCCAAGAACTGTACTCATCCAGAGTGAGCAAAAGGGCTGGTAAAATCACTCTGGACCCCTCACATCCAGCACACTCCCTCTTCGAACTGTTACAGTCTGGTCGACGCTACAGAGCTCTGTGCACCAGAACGACCAGACACAGGAACAGTTTCTTCCCTCAGTCAATACATCTCATGAACACTCAACAATAAACGTGGAACACACAACTAATACATTATCCATTCACCCCACTCACTTATTTTATTTTTATTTTTCTCATTTCTAATTTGCACATACTTGACCTGTACATACATAGTTGTCTATATTATATATTGTGTTTTTTTTGTTGTTTTTTTCTGCTGCTTTGTACATTGGTTATTGGCTATTTCTTGTTATTTTGTTTTTATTACCTGTGTCCTTTCCTGTTACTGTCTCTCTGTTGCTCTGTGGAGCTTCTGTCACTACAACAAATTCCTTGTATGTGTAAACATACTTGGCCAATAAAGCTCATTCTCATTCTGATTCTGATTCTGAAATATTAAGTGCAATCCCTAGTCTATGAAAAAGTAAAGCAGTATTTGTGAAACTAAAACAAGCATTGGAGTTTCTACTTATGTTATTCATTTATTTTGCCAGTGATTCGGGGACTTCAAGAGGTTTTGAGCTGTTTGGAGAGCAGCGCTTTCTGTTCATCATTTGGAGTAGATCCCCGTGAGTGAGCACAAGAAATCTCCCAGGCCTCCCTCCCCCCCTTCTCCTGAAAATATCTCTGCCGACGGTAACACTCACACACTCAGAGCCAGAGCGCAGTGTCACTCTTTCCTCTCTTAGCTCTTGATAAGCAACCCATCAGGGCTTTGCAGGGGTTTAACTGTTTGAACTTCACAGCTTCTCTCTTCCTCTGGGGAGAAAAGTAGAGAAAGTAAGTTGTATTTAAAGTTGTAGACGTTTAACATGGATAGGCGCAACCAATATTGCCAGTACACACAGAAATAAACAGACCAAATCATATATATACACACACATGCTCGAACTAAAGGGAATTTTTAGCTAAGATAAGCCTGTATGTGTTGGGGAAAACTTGAAATTACAGAAACTTTGTCTGCATTCCTCTTTAATAGCTCGTTCTGTCCTGGGAAATCAGAATATATTGCCTTTCACGGCTGATTTTGCACAGGAAATAGTTTTGGAAACACAAAGCTTTGAAGGCGTTGTTCTGTACACCATTTTGTTATTAAAACAGGGCGCATCTGCAGTGGCTTGTGTGTGTTCTGTTGTATGTACAGCGGGATTGTGTGTTTGTTAGCAGCTGATCAGAGCCGAAGTGTAAATGTGCTAGTGCTGAGGAGGAGCTGTGAACAACAGACCCTTCGGTTCAGTCGAATACTCCCTAGAGAAACACAAATATAGAGTGTCTTGAGGCAAACAGAGACTGTAGAACCAGCAAACAACAAAAAAGAGAGAAAGAACAAAAGCAAATGAAAGAGAGATGTGGGCTACGTTCAGAAAGGAATGCTGGCGTATTGCATTCTATTTTTTAAAAATAGCATGTGAAATACATTCAAATTTCAGACATTACAATGTAACATTGTTGTCACATCCCACAAGTAAGAAAATCACAATATCTCAATAATTTCTTCTAGAAAGCGATGAGATTAAAAGGAGATCAAATAGAGACTTTTGTATACAGTACATCTTTCATAAGAATTCACTAATAAGATCTCTTTTACATCTCATTTGTTTCTCTGAAACAACAATGAGAAGTAATTGAGATCAAATGGAGACTTATGCATGTATCTTTGTAAGAGACTTGCAAAATGACTCATGAGATCTTTTTTATATCTCTATAGTTTTTATGAGATTAGGAGGCCTCAATATAAACTCTAACTTTCCCTTTCAAATCTTCCATGACCAAATTATCTATATAGTTTTAGGAAAAATATCTGAGACAACGTTGATAAATAATGAAACATACTGTACATGCTATCTCCTTTAAATCTTATGAGTGCTAAAAGAGCAACACTTAAGCAATTAAGATTTTCTATGCATACATTATGCAATTTTCAGATGCAGGTAATCACAATCACACAGTCAATCTCTCTTATAACATTCTAACTATACAAAATACACTGCTTTTAATACACTAGTACATTACAACACTAGTTTAAATGAAAACGATCCTCGTCTACACTGGCGTTTCGGCTGCGTTTCAGAAACAATCTCCGAAAACGCATATTATATGACACTTCATGCAGGTGCAAACGTATATTTAGATTCCCTATTATTTAGATGGTGGACACATATATGTGCTTGGAGCGGTCGAATGGGGGAATCTACCCATACTTATCTATGGGTACAACAATGAGCATGATGCTATTGTTTACACGGTCGTCAAGGATATGCAGAGCGCATGTGGGCAGCCACAACATCGTTTTCAAAATTCGATGTTTTAGGGCATTTACACTGAAATGCAACCTCTGAGTTTTCAAACTAAAACGGGGTCTGCAGCAAAGGTCAAAAGTCTCCATTTTTGACCTCAAAAACACCGGAGTACTGTAAACGATAGGCGTAACCGTAGCAAAACTTATGCGTTTTAAAATGAAAATGAACTAGTGTAAACGGGGCCTTAGTAACAAAGGCTTGGGCTCAGCTGTTCAACTGTCAACTCTAGATTTGAATCCGTGGCGGAAGAAAGTAGTTCTGCGCAAAAGACACTCCGTTGTTTTTTTTTTACATTTACATACTCAGTCCACAGTATGCATACTTCTTTCAAAGTAAGTAGAAGGTAGTATGCTGAGTGAAATGCTTGCATATTCCCATGCTTCCTCAGAGGGTGTTTCTGCTTGACTTGCTTCCCTGCTGTTGTTTCTCGGGATCTCAAGGTCTTCTGTATAAGTAGCAGTTACCCTCCAACTCCGCCCATGCATATTCACCTCCCCCTGTATTTGTGAGCTGCGCTTGCCGTCCACGTGCAAACCTATTCTGCTCTATTTCTCATCATCTTCATGCAGCAAATTGCTTGTCATGGCCTATTTGAGGGTCTCCAGCCCTGGAAAAGAGCAGCTGGGGAAAGGTGTGCATGTGTTAGGAGAGCAAAGGAGCGTTGCAGAGATTATGCAAACTATAATTACACTATGACTCACACTCTAAATGACCTTTGACATTAACAGGTCGAGTTTACAGCTAGTCACAAACTGTGGTTAGTTAAAGAAGACAAAGTAACCAAGCTGTGTGCAGTGACAAAGTCAACTCCACACTCTTTAAAGTCCAAACAAATTTCCAAGCCTCAACAATATTTATTTGGTTGGTTTGTTAGTTGGTTGGTTCCAGACTCATTTCAGAAATCACAAATGACATCTCTCTTATATTGCATTACTTTCTCTTATATAGAAGACATGGAGACTCACTAAAAATGAATAATAATTTAAAATTAAATTAATAAAAAAAAATAATAATAATAATAATAGTAGATAATTTAGCATTATTATTATCTAATTATCATTAAAAACTCATAAATCACAAATGAGATCTCTCTTACATCGCATTAGTTTATCTGATATAAAAGACAGAGACTTATTAAAAAATAATCATTAAAAAATACTAATAATACATGTGTTAGTAGTAGTAGTAGTAGTAGTCAACGTGGTTGTAGTAGTATATTGATGTTGTTGTTGTTGTTTTAGATAATCAATATTATACCAGACTCAAAAATCATGAATGAGATCTTATGTATCTAAAATTAAATTAAATTAAATTAACTTAAATTAAATACTCAATACTAATTCAGTCATTAGATTTATTAAATTATTATTATTATTAGCAGTAGTCAAGTCAATTCACCTTTATTTATATAGCGCTTTTAACAGTACAGATTGTGTCAAAGCTAAGTGCTTTGACACAATCTGTACTGTTAAAAGCGCTATATAAATAAAGGTGAATTGACTTGACTACTAGTATCAAATTGGAGGATAGAGTTTCAGTAATGTATAAAAGTAAGATTAAACATTCAATTTTCAGTTAAAGGCATTTCATTATTGAATTCAGAGATGTCATTGTCTAGGTCAGTTTAGTTTGAATAGTATCTGTGAAATCAAATTGACGATAATCGCTAGAAATTAAGTGTCCCCAACTGAGCAAGCCAGAGGTGACAGTGGCAAGGAACCAAAACTCCCTCTGTGACAGAATGAAGAAAAAAACCTTGGGAGAAACCAGGCTCAGCCGGGGGGCCAGTTCTCCTACTAGTAGTAGTAGTAAAAGTAGCAGTAATAGTAGTAATTAGAATTACCATTAAAAATAATGGGATTTAAATAAATAAATATGTCAGAAAGACATTTACTTATGCAAAATATGGTTTCTGTTTATTTGGAAATGTGACCTGGACATAACTTAATTTATGAAATCCTCCTTCACTTTGTCTTTGTTTTATTTGCTTGTATCTCTGTGTTTATTTGGGTATTCTCCTATAACATTCCCTGAAGAACAGAGAAATTAATTGCTTCAGAATAAAAAAAAAGACAAAACCAACCAATTTCACGCACATTGGAGGCCAGCCTTCAAGGTTTGCATGCCTTCTTTTATAGAAAATAATAAAAGAAAACTTATTGTAGAAGTCATGTTTTATAACGAACCAGCATGCCAATCACCCGGCACAATTCTGTTTTGCTGTCATTGACGTCGCGTAGATATTTTTGGTTTTGTTTTTCTAATCGCTTGGCATCTGAACACCAGCAAGTTGAGCTAGCGGAGCACAAAACTTGTTTTAATTGTAATAGATTTTGGTTCAGCTTAGATATTGATTCTGGCATCAAACAGTTTCCGTCTGTTTCTCTATCTACCTGACTAAGTCAAGTAATCAAGCTTTGACGTTTTACCATAGCATTGATATGGATCCGTTATAAATCCAGCTGACGTGGTCGTGGCTTCTATTTGGATGTCGCCCAATTACCGAGAGCAGGACACATGGATGTGCTACTGCCGTGCAAACAGTTTAATTAAACCCAGTGACAGGTCATTGATTTCCACATGTCAAAAGTCCCATAGATTATAAAAGATTACAGAGAGGATTTAAACAGCACACTAATATAGCTACTGCTAGAGCTTGTGTGTGTGTGTGCATTTAATACCTATTCTGTATAGCTAATAATATTCTGTTTATTAATAATAAATTAATTATTACTATTAAAGTTAATTTCATACTTTTATAGTGTGAAATTGTGCAGTGCAGTGTTTTAAAACTGTTGCAAGTACCAAAAAGTGCAAGGCAAAGATACTGTAGGCGAGTGTGTTTTTTGTTGTTTGTTTGTTTTTTTGTTTTTGCACGTTTATACATACATATTAGTTTGTTTGTTTGTTTGTTTGTTTGTTTTGGGGAGTAGATATGATACACACATATGATGATGATGACGATGATGATTATTATTATTGTTATTATTAGTTATTATTAGATTTTGTTCTTTGTTTTAATTGGGGGAAATTGGTACTGTGGGGTTTGTTTGTTTTCCTGTTTTATATTATTATTGTTATTATTATTATTATATTGTTTGCTTGTTCATGTTGTTTGTTTTATTTTGTTCTGCTGATTAGTTGTTATGGGACCATAACGATCACGTTTTTATTTATTCTTCTTCTTCTTCTTCTTCTTCTTCTTCTTCTTCTGTGGATTATTATACCACAGTAGGCATGTTAATATTGTTTTTTGAAAATCTTTGAAGTGTCCTGTTAATACCAGTGAATATGATTCAGGAACATTCAGTCCCAGGGCACATATCAGAATACACTGTACTTTTCCATAAGCAATGTGCGACTCCATTTCCCTCTCTCTGCTTTCTGTCTTTTTCCATGGTCATTGTCATAAAAAGGAATTTCATGGAAGTAATCTTGTAACATGTATTAAATACTTTTAGACCTAGACTAGATTTTAAACTTTTAGAAATGACCTTTTGGGGGACGATCAGTATGTTTCGAAGAGAGTTTGTGTATTTTTTTGTATTTTTAGATGTCACTCCATGATCATTCATTCATTGTTTTTCTTTCTTTCTTGCTTGCTTTTGGGCTTTTTTATACATTGTATGACAATGGTCATAATATTACTACTTTTTTCTTTTTTTTTCACTATGAGAATTTGAACCCCATTATATTGCTAGGGAGATTAACCCATAATGACCGCAGTTGATTACTAACATGTATTGTCTCTTTCGTCATTATTTAAGGCAATAAAAACCGCAATGTCCACTTTGAAATTGCCCTAATAAAAACTGTATATTCTTCTTCCAGGCTCTGTTTTCACTTCACATGAACGAATCACCTGTCAGAAAGAGAAAGACAGAGATTTCTGTCATGACCTTTTCGCTCAGATGGTTTCACGCCGGTCAGGCTCATCAAACACGGTCAAGATGACGGACTCTGCAGGCCAGCGGAATTGGAGAGGTCAGAAACACACACATTCAGTTCAGCATGAAATCACAACTGACTTGATTTACTTTTCCTCCATGGCTCCTCGTGCATAATTTCCTGTGACATTACGGAAATAAAATGGCTTGTGAATGGCATTTCATGCTGAATGTGAAGCACACAATCTAATATACCATACTTTCACAAATAAATGCGCGCACAGCAGGTGTGCAACGAAAAAGTGCCGTCGCTTAACTTCGATTCTTTTTCCATCTCTTTTAGCTTTTCCTCCAGAACCCTTGAAGTTCAGACACCAAGACAGGCTTGTCAGTCAGCAGGAGACGCACCTCATCTAACCCCAGTTACACCTTCCCACCGGAGGGAGGCAGTGAGAGAGCCCCCAGGGTGCAGCTGGAGCTTTATCTCTCTTTTCATAAATCCACCGACTGCCTCACCTCTGACCTCTGGTATCTGCAGATACCGCACCTGTAAGGCAGCACTTGGTTCCGACTGACTGCATTTGTTATCTAACAACTTTTGCCTCACAGGTTAGTGCTGCACTCAGCTCACAGCTGTCAGAAACAACCATACATCTTTAGGAGAGCTGGGTGGAAGGGAGAAATGGGGTGAATCTCAAGGTCATGTTCACTTTTCACCCCAATAATCTAGAAAAAAAAGTTTAGTAAAGTTCAGCGTATTTACGTACAAAATCTTTATAATATGTACTTCAGCTTAATTGAAAAATGTTATATAATTTTTAATTTTTGCATATTTATATAATATGATTCTATTTGATTTTATGAATAGATATGCAAACTGTGTGTGTGTGTGTGTGTGTGTACATTTTAAATGCAAAATTGATATACATAATACATAAAATACATAATTTACAAGTTTTATATATACACTGTATATATATATATATATATATATATATATATATATATATATATATATATATATATAATGAACATATTTTCATTATCGTAATGCACAATAAATAAATAAGTAAATGTTACAAGCCTTTTATATTTATAGAATAATCTATGCTGATTTAAACTACTGTCATTGCATTACATCAATCAAAATATTTTTAAATGTTTTTTTTTATATAAAATGTTTAAGATATTATTTAAATGAATAAATCACACAATATATAGTTTTGTATATAATTTTTTGTATATAAAATAAGGCTCATTGCTTTAATGCAAAAAAAATACACACATTTTACTTTATGCTGATTTAAACTGTAATAAAAAATAATAATAATTGAATTCCAGTGTTTTGACTGAGAATCCTAAAAATTAGAAAGCTGCAAAGTATGAATGGATTCATTATAGTAATAAGTATTTACGCTAATCGCCATGTCCACAATGAGAGAATGCAAAAAGTCTTAACAGTAACACTTTATTTTAGGGTCTCTTAACTAGTTGTATGTTACTAGAATATTAGCCATTTATTAGTAGTCATTAAGCACATATTAATGCCTTATTCTACATGACCTTATTCTACATCCCTAATCCTACCCAATACCTAAACTTAACAACTACCTTACTAACTATTAATGAGCAGCAAATTAGGAACAAGTTGTAGTTAATAGTGAATAAGTGTTCCCTATTCTAAAGTGTTACCGTCTTAACTACTTTTTCCCCACTACTGAAGGTGAAATGTGACTTGGACATTTTTTTTGGTGAGATTTGCCCATTGAAATAATGCAAGAAAGGGGGAAAAACACCAAGAGAAAGTGGAAAGCACTAGGGTCGTAGCAGTGTCAGTTCTAGTAGCTGCTTGAAAACAGTCTGTAGTCAAGCTACTACTTCAACCCACGCTGGAGAGTTTCTAGGGAGGAACATTTTGGTTTCCAGCTTGATGAATGATGATTACAGGTGCGAACCCCAGTCACCTAATGCACTTGTCTAAGAGGTTGTTTTGTCAAAACCCCCCAGAGTGGAAAGGAAAAGGTGCGCGCTTTGTTTTGGTAAGGTTAATGTGAGCTCCTGCTTTCCTCGACGAGGACAAAATGAACCTGTAAATATCACAGATCCAGATGGTACACAAACACACACACACACACCCTCTGCCAGAACCAAACAAATTGTATTAATTTTAATTAGCAGATTTGACAATGCGTGCAAAAGACCCAGATACATTATCATGGGTAATGCATCAAACTTGTAATGCTAATGTTCTATAAAATAACTATGTTCCCTTAGTAAATGGGAATCGTAAGAAATTAAACAATGATTCAGATCCAATTAAATATTTGGTATTGATTTATATTATTGTATTATTTTGTAACATTTTCTCCAAGATTTTATGAAAATCACCCAGTCCAAGTGTTTTTTTTTATATAAATATACATTTCTGAATATAGTTCTCCCATAGTATTATTGCGATATTTTAGTATAATATAATAGTATAATATTTAGTATACTACTATAGTTTCTATTAATATTTTGATTTTTTTTTTTTTTTTTTCTGTTTTAAGTTTAATATTTAGTTAAAGCTTTACTTTTTGTCAATATAAATTGTATTCATTTTGATTTCATTTTTAGGTTTAGTTATTTTAGTACATCAAGATAAACTAAATAAAAATTAGATGTTGCCTTGGCACTGGCTGGAATGTTTTCTTTTTTTGTTGCTGTTGTTGTTGTTATTTTTGCTTGTTTGGTTTTTTTGCTAATATTCTGATTTATTTCAAGTTACGGAAGTTTTTTTATGGTTTAGTTTTAACTAATATATAAACATATTGTGACGAGTCGGCTGCCTCCCCCCTTATTGTCATCACCACCCCGTCCCATATTCGCCGCCCTACACTAGGCTCCCGACGGGAGTGGTTGTGTGAGAGAGGAGGGGCGCTGAAACAGCTAGGGCTGGCGGCGCTGTTTAAATGACGAGCGCGCCTCTCCTCGGGAGACCGGTCTCTTCCTAGTGCATGCACGCTGGTGTCCTCGTTGGTCCAGGAAGGGCACGTCGAGAATGGATCGAGTTCCGCACCCGCGAGACGGCTGACGGGCCAGGATGCCGGCTGTTCTATCCCCCGGAAGCGCCGCGGGCCGAAGAAGGACGAAGCCGCTAGAAGAAGCCGCCGCCCCCCCTCGCGCCCCGGTCCCGAGAGGCGGCCGTCTGTCGTTTGCTCCTCCCGCCACAGTGGTGGGGAATGCGGGCAAGGCGGAGCCTAGACAGCACAGTTGGGCAACACCTGACGACGTCATCCCCTCTCGCTCGCAAGAAAGTTCGTGGAAACCCGCACTGGGATGGAGGAACGACGGAGACAGCCTCCCAGCCACCAAAGGGGTAAGTGACGTTCCTTCTATTTGTCATTTACCCTGTGATTGGTTGAGGCTGTCGACTGATACCCGGTTTCTCTGTCCCGGTTCCAGTGCGGTGCAAGAGGGAGAGTTACCCGGAGAGAAATTCCTGCCCCGCCCACTCCGACCGCTGGAGCCTGGTTGAGGAAGGTAGCACTCCTGTGTGGGCGGCTGCCTGGGGACGGGGATGTCGCTTGGGGGGGGGGGGGGGTGACGAGTTGGCTGCCTCCCCCCTTATTATCTTCACCGCCCTTCACCAGGCTCCCGACAGGAGTGGGTGTGTGAGAGAGGAGGGGCGCTGAAAAAGCTAGGGCTGGCGGCGTGTGATGAGGTGCACCTGATCTGAATAGAGCCTCATCACCGCCGCTGTTTAAATGCCGAGCACGCCTCTCCTCGGGAGACCGGTCTCTTCCCCGTGCATGCACGCTGGTGTCCTCGTGGGTCCAGGAAGGGCGCGTTGAGAATGGATCGAGTTCCTCATCCGCGAGACGGCTGACGGGCCAGGCCGGTCCCGAGAGGGGAGCGTGTGCGACCACCGGACTCCGCCCCTTACCTGGACCCTTCCTTCCAGAACACTGCCTTCCTTCACAAACCCCGCAGCACGACGAGAACACCAGACCCCCCTGTTTATTTTTGGACACTTTTACCCCCCTTTGGACACTTTATTTTATTATTTTGTCTAATAAAAGCCTCTCCGAGGCCTGACGCCACACCCACTGTGTCTGTCGTTTGCTCCTCCCGCCACAATATATATATATGTCATGAATCCGGTCCATGGACTCCATCACAGTGTTAGCTGCCTTACCGAGCCATTCTGTGTTTTTGTTTAGTTCCAGTATTGTTCTGCGTTTATCATCTCTCCAAGTGATAGCTGCAATACGGAACCAGTTTATGGTTTTCTAGCCTGTGTTTCCTGAATTAATCCTTTGCCTTGCCATTCAGACTCTGTTCTCATCTCGCTTGGACTTTAGCTTGTGTACCTGGATTATCTCTCTGCCTTGCCCTGTTGGATATTGTTCGCCGATCAAAGACCCACTCTTGCCCTAAGATTACTCTGTGTCTAGTCCATGTCATACCTGTTTGCTGGTGTTTTGACCCTGCCTGTGTTTTGACCACGTCCCTGTTTAATAAAGCTTGCAAATGGATCCGCACATCTCTCATCTCGTTTGCCCTGTTACTATATGTATATGTATATATATCTCAAGCTCAAGCTTGTCACTGGATTAGTTTTTAATTAAAAAGGCATTCATGTCTCTTTTGTAGAACAGCACAGAATCATGGGTAAAGTATCATGAGGATAATTAAGCTCATGTTTTGATTATTTAATCATAAGTGATTTTAATTGATGAACATTAGTTTGTTTATTTCAGTAACAAGGTTTGCAGCCTCATTAGCGTGTGTGTGTGTGTGTGTGTATGTGTTTGTGTGTGTGTAGCTTTGTTCCTACACATTGAGTGTCTCTGAGCACAGAGAGTTGCAAAGCAATCATTAACATTCATAAAAATATTTCAGGTAAATTTAAATGTTCATAAACTCAAACAAATTATTTGTATTGTGGATATTAATAATGATTTGAACCTTTGCAGACATAAGTGATACCTCAAATCACAGGTTTGTGGTCACATTCATAAAAAACAGACTATATCGAATAAATTCAATATGCTTCATTTTTTAAATTCTTGTTTATTGTTAATAATATTAAATAAAATTTTCACTCTAATTTCATTACATTTCTAATAATATAATTTTCAATAGTTTTCTTCTGTTTTTTATGTAATTTAGCATTATTAAATTTGGTAGTACAACATACTTCCAATAATATAATATAATATAATAAACCAGAATGAAATTTGGATTACATCAAGAATACTGTAATAGAATGAGGCACATAAGTCAATACAACATACTACCTATAATATAATATAATGTAATGTTTGGGGAAGTCGTGGCCTAATGGTTAGAGAGTTGGATTCGTAATCCAAAGGTTGTGAATTCGAGTCTCAGGTCCGGCAGGAATTGTAGGTGGGGGGAGTGAACGTACAGCGCTCTCGCCACCCTCAATACCACGACTTAGGTGCCCTTGAGCAAGGCACTGAACCCCCAACTGCTCCCCGGGTGCCGCAGCACAAATGGCTGTCCACTGCTCCGAGTGTGTGTTCACTGCTGTGTGTGTGCGCACTTTGGATGGGTTAAACGCAGAGCACAAATTCCAAGTATGGGTCACCATACTTGGCTGTATGTCACGTTACTTTCACTTTATAATATAATATAATATCTTGTTAGTAATATAAGATTAATTTCATTAAAATTATTAAACAATTTAAAAAAAGTTATCCAAATTATCCAAAAAACGATGAGATCGATAACGATAAGTAGAGTAAAATGTGTGGAATTTTGCTCCCAAATATTTGTTAAAATGTGACTGTGACACCTTTACAAAGTTGCCGAAGGACAGAATATGCCTCTTCCACGTTGAGTTATTTCGCTCACACACACATTCGTTTGGCCCCTGTTGGCTTGGATCATATCGTCAATCCCCTGCAGGTGTGCGTTCGCTCCCATCGGGAGGCCCGTGGTGTGCAGCCTCTCTTAATGCCTGACTGGATCTATCAAAAACACTGACACCTTCTCTTTCAACCATCTCAGCTTGCATTTCTCCTTTTATTCATCCCGCTTTTCTCCTCCTGTCATCCCCCTGCTGTTACAGAGAAACGCCTTTGGCATTTGCAGCGGCCCGTCCTCTGGGGCAAAACCAAGCAACATGGATTTCCATCCCACCACTGTTAGCCTTTCCAGCCGCTTTTGCGGGTTGCTGCTCCTCTGTCTTTGGTTTCCCATCTTTCTTGTGAGAAAGAGGGCGACAGAAGGAAAGAGGTGCGCACCTGTGCCAGAGGATGAGAGCCGCTGATAAGACCCCTGTCGATTCCACAGGTGGTCACTGATCCGGGCTGAGAGCTGCTCTAGTTATCGGCGTCTCATTATAGCCCCCTGACAGGCAGCTCGGAGCGAGTAAAAAAAATAAAAAAACCTAAGAAGAGGAGAGGAGGAACATCAGGAAGACAGCGACAGAGAGATAAAAGAGAGAGAATCACCTTCATCCGTTCGTTCTTGGCCCGGTGTGAGTCCTCCTCCCATTGCCTTATGAGAAGGCCCGGCTGAGGTTTCTCATCATATCACATGGTTATATTTTACCTCAGAGTCTCACCAAGACCAAAATATCAAGATTCAAGATTCAAGAGTATTATTTGTCACATACACAATTATACAGAGTATAACCAGCAGTGAAATGTAGGTCAGGTCCGCTCCAAGGACAGTGCAATTATAAAGTATACAAATATTAAGAGAAGAAAAGTAGAAAAAATAAAATAAAAGAATAAAATAAAATAAAATAAAATAAAAGATAAGATAAAAAATATAAATATAAATGTGCAGGTCAGTATGTTGTTGACTTGAATAGTAATAAGAGCAATGTGCAAAAATAATGTGCAAAAAAGTTGTACAGGGTATTTAAATAGCAGCAATATGAGGTAGAGAAAAATTATGAATAGCTTATTGATATGGTGATATTTACATGGAGTCAAGTGATGTTATGACACAGAGTTAGAGTTTAGGAGCCTGATGGCCTGGGGGAAGAAGCTCCTATTAAGTCTCTCAGTTTTTGCCATCAGGCTACGGAAGCGCTTACCAGATGGAAGCAAAGTGAATAGCTGGTTACCAGGGTGATTTGAGTCCTTGAAGATTTTAACAGCTCTATTTTTGCAGCGTTTGAGGTAGATGTCCTGCAGAGAGGGGAGAGCAGACTCTGAGATGCGCTCAGCTAAGCGCACAACTCTCTGTAGTGCTTTGCAGTCCTGATTGGAGCTGTTTCCATACCACACTGAGATGCACTGAGTCAATACACTTTCTATGGTCCCTGAATAGAAAGTTTTCAGGATTGTTGGAGAGACCCTGAATTTCCTCAGCTGTCGCAGATGGTACAGTCTTTGCCTGGCTTTCTTGACCTGTGTTTGGATGTGTGTAGTCCAAGTCAGGTTCTCTGAGATGTTTACACCGAGGTACTTGAAGCTACTCACCCTCTCCACAGGGGTCCCACTGATCATAAGAGGAGTGTAGGGCTGCTGCTGTCTCTTCCTAAAGTCCATGATCAGCTCTTTAGTTTTGCTCACATTCAGAGAGAGACAGTTGTCCTGGCACCAAGATGTGAGTCTCTCTACCTCATCCAAGTATCGTTGTTGGAGATGAGGCCCAGAACCACAATATCATCAGCGAATTTGACAATAGATGTGGAGCTGTGAGAAGACACACAGTCATGCGTGTAGAGAGAGTAGAGCAGGGGACTCAGGACACAGCCCTGTGGGGCTCCTACGTTCAGGGTGATGGAGTTTGAGGTGAACTGGCCAACTTTCACCACTTGAGGTCTGCCGGTGAGGAAGTCTTGAATCCAGTCACAGAGTGAGGAGTTTAGGCCGAGGTCTGTGAGTTTAGATGCCAGCTTGATGGGGACTATAGTGTTGAAAGCTGAGCTATAGTCAATGAATAGCAGCCTTACATAATTCCTATTGTTGCTGTCCATGTCTGTGAGGGAAGAGTGGAGAACGTGAGAAATGGCATCATCCGTGGATCTGTTTGGGCGATAGGCAAACTGAAGAGGGTCCAGAGTATCAGGGATGGAGGAGCAAATGTGGCTCTTTACAAGTCTCTCAAAAAGCTTCATGACTATAGATGTGAGGGAAACTGGGCGATAGTCATTCAGGCAAGAGAGTTTATTGTTCTTTGGCACAGGGATAATAATGGATTTTCTGAATGAAGTGGGAACCACGGAGGTAGCAAGGGACTCATTAAAGATAGACGTGAACAAACCAGCGAGCTGATCGGCGCAGGACCTCAGAACACGGCCGGCTATCCCATCAGGTCCGGCTGCTTTCCTGACGTTCACTCTCTTTAGCGCCCTCCGAACCTCATCCTCCGACACGGTGATTACATTCATCGCTGCTCTGCCCGTTGCTTCCTGACACGCTGGTCGGCAGATACGCGCCGCCGCCGTTGCCATCGAAGCGGCCGTAGAAGATGTTTAACTCGTCGGCCAGCAACGGATCTGCTCTCACCTCCGCGGAGGATTTGTTTCCGAAGTCACAGATGGTCCTCAGTCCCTGCCACATCCGTCGAGAGTCGTTGAGCTGGAAATGAGACTCAATTCTCTCTCTGTATCTGTGTTTAGCGGCTCTTACTGCACGACGGAGAGCATAGCACGATGCTTTGTACTCGCTCGTATTCCCAGACAGAAGAGCCTCATTGTAAGCGGCAGTGCGTGTGTTAACCGCGGCACGGATTGTTCTGTCCACCCACGGTTTCTGATTGGAGAATGTCCGTATCGTTATTGTTTCTGTAGCTTGCTCGGTTAGCGTGTTTACGAAGCTTAATGCTACATCCGTGAACTCGCTGACGTCAGAAGAACTCACCCGGAACATGTCCCAGTCGACGTCATCAAGCGCCGCCTGCAGCATAGTCTCTGAGTGGGAGGACCAGCGCGTCACTACTCTCTGCACCGGAGGTTCCTGAACGAGCCTTTGTTTGTATCCCGGTGTTAGAAAAATGGCGGCATGGTCCGATTTGCCAAAAGCCGGTAGTGAGCGGGCTTTGTAGGCATCCTTGAACTGAGTGTAGCAATGATCCAGTGTGTTTGGTCCTCTAGTTGGACAGGATACGTGTTGATGGAAGTTCGGCATGACCTGTCTGAGGTTGGCTTTGTTAAAGTCCCCCGCGATGATGAAGGCAGCGTCAGGATGTTTGTTAATGTAGCCGCTGAGCACATCGTGAAGTTTAGACAAAGCCAAGCCGTTGTCCGCCTGTGGTGGAATGTACACAGCAGTAACAATGATCGATGAAAACTCCCGGGGCAGATAAAATGGGCGGCAAATAACGGAAAGATGTTCCAGATGAGGCGAGCAGGAACGTGACAGAATGGAGATATTCCTGGGATCACACCATTTCTTGTTGATCATGAAACATACTCCTCCACCCCTGGATTTACCGGCCTCTGCTGTTCTGTCCGTCCGAAAGACAGAGAAGTTATCACTCGACATTACAGCAGTGTCCGGGACCGAGGACGAAAGCCACGTTTCTGACAAACAAAGGATGTTACAGTCCCTTATGTCCCGTTGGAAACTAATCCTGGCTCTAAGATCGTCCATCTTATTCTCCAAGGATTGGACATTAGCGAGGAGAATGCTTGGAAGAGGAGCTCTGTGAGCCCTTTTCCTGAGTCTGACTCGAATTCCAACGCGCTTCCCGCGGTGTTTCTTGATCCGTTGCCTCGGGGGGGTATTGTTTATCTCCGCGTTCCGAAGAATCTCCAGAGGCCACGCAGGATTCGTGGATAAAGTGTCCTGAAGCAGGTTGGTGTAGCGGTTTCCAATGTCCAAAAGTGTTTCTATGTTGTAGGTGATCAGTGCCGACATGAAATGTGTAAAAAGAGAAAGTAAAAGTAAGTAAAAAAGAAAGTTGAAGCAAAATCTCAGCGGAGCGACCCGAATGGCGTCCGAACACAGCGGCGCCATCTTGGTTCAAATATCACCTGTTCAAAAGTTGCCTTCAAGCCATGTCTGAATTACAGCATTTATTAGAATAACGCACATGAACCTCAATGAAATTGAAAGTGGGAAACTTTTCTTTCCCAGAGGTTCTATGTTTGAGCTTTTCAAGTAAAGAAATCATGGTTTAAATGTATTGTCTTTGGTCATAATTTGCATGTAATTGCAAATGTTGACTGTATGACTAAGTTTTTGCTAATTTTTGAACATCTTCTAAACTTCCCTGAAGTACTTGGTCTGCAAAGGTACACAACAGTTGCATTTTACCAAAAACATGCTAATGCCACAAAAACATTAAATCCATTTGATAGCATGCATAAACAGACAGTCGACACAACAATAACACTGGCACTTCTTATTTCTCAGGGGTTTCTCTTTTATAGCTCAGGAGAGTTCTCAGTCTCACTCAAGTATCTCAATTGATGTTTAAGTTTGTCTACGATTTCTTTTCAAACTCTAAAGGAAGAGCATGTGAAATTGCTAGCAACTTTTTGGGTTTTTAATATAAGAAAACAGAGATTTGATCTTTATATCACATTACTGTCTTGGAGAAACAAATTAGATTTAAAGGATATCTTTGTGTTGTATCATACTTTTTGAGACATTGCTGAGATATCTTCATAAACTCTATGGGATATACATGTGAGGCCATCTTGATATTTAACTTTCATATGTTTCTCTAAAGAATTCCTTTGTAAAAATTCAAGTCAGACAATGAGTGAGGTCTTTTAATGAATTAGAAACATTTAAGTCTGTCTTTTTTTCCAAACTTCCATATCTTGAAATAAAGACAATGAGGAAGGTCTTTGAACAAATCAGAAATTAAACTTTATTTAATTTTTTCAGGCTTCAGTATCTTTACAAATCTGATCACAGATTGAGATATTTTTGACATCTCTTATGAAACTCCAGAGGAGACCCTCATGAGATCAAGTACAACCCGATTTCCGGAAATGTTGGGATGTTTTTTAAATTTGAATAAAATTAAAACTAGAAGACTTTCAAATCACCTACATTTACCTACATTTCACTGCTGGCTATACTCTGTATAATTGTGTATGTGACAAATAAAAATCTTGAATCTTGAATCTTGAAATCACATGAGAACATAGAGAATATTTTACACTTTTATCCACTAAATGAGCTCATTCAAATTTGATGCCTACTACAGTTCTCAAAAAAGTTGGCATGGGGAAAACAAAGGGCTGAAAAAGCAAGAAATTTTGAAAAGATTTTGCTGGGAGAACATCTTGCAACTAATTAAGTTAATTGACATCAGGTCTGTAACATGAAGGAATGTCTTAGAGAGGCAGAGTTTCTCAGAAGTAAAGATGGGCAGAGGCTCTCCAATCTGTGAAAGAGTGCGTAAAATGTTTGTGGAATACTTTAAAAACAATGTTCCTCAATGCCAAATTGCAACGGCTTTGCAAATCTCATCATCTACAGTGCATAATATCAAAAGATTCAGAGAAACTGGAGAAATCTCTGTGCGTAAGGGACAAGTCCAAAGACCTTTGTTGGATGCCCGTGGTCTTCAGGCCCTCAGAAGACACTGCATTACTCATAGGCATGATTCTATCATTGACATTACTAAATGGGCCCAGGAATACTTTCAGAAACCATTGTCGGTAAACACAATCCGCTGTGCCATCAGCAGATGCCAACTAAAGCTTTATCATACAAAAAGGAAGCCGTGTCCTGTGGGCCAAGGCTCATTTAAAATGGACTGTTTCAAAGTGTTCTATGAGTCCAAATTTGACATTCTTGTTGGAAATCACGGATGCCATGCCCTCCGGGCTAAAGAGGAGGCTAGACCTTCCAGCGTGTTATCAGCGTTCAATTCAAAAGCCAGCATCTCTGATGGTATGGGGGTGCATAAGTGCATACGGTATGGGCAGCTTGCATGTTTTGGAAGGCACTATGAATGCTGAAAGGTATATAAAGGATTTAGAGCAACATATGCTCCCCTCCAGAAAATGTCTAATTCAGGGAAGGCCTTTTGTATTTCAGCAGGATAATGCAAAACCACATACTGCAGCTATTACAACAGCATGGCTTCGTAGTGGAAAAGTCCAGGTGCTGAACTGGCCTGCCTGCAGTCCAGATCTTTCACCTATACTGAACATTTGATGCATCATTAAACGGAAAATACGTCAAAGACAACAACAATCTCTTCAGCAGCTTGAAACCTATATCAGGCAAGAATGGGACCAAATTCCAACACCAGAACTCCAGAATCTCATAATCTCGATACCCAGATGTCTTCAAACTGTTTTGTAAAGAAGAGATGCTACACCATAGTAAACATGCCTCCATCCCAACAATTTTGAGAACTGTAGCAGGCATCAAATTTGAAATGAGCTCATTTAGTGCATTAAATTGTAAACTTTCTCAGTTTAAACCTTTGTTATGTTATCTATGTTCTATTGTGAATACAATATTGACTCATGTGATCAATAAAAAATCTATAAAAATTCTGGAAAAATATGAGTGAGAAACAAATGAGACAGTGAGTGAGTTTCATTTTTTCAGACTTCAGTATCCTGACAAATCTGAGCACAATTTGAGACATTGTTGAGATCTCTTTTGAAAGTCTAGAGGAAACCCATGTGAGATTAGAACCTGAAAAGCTGGAACTCCATTTGATATCCAGTTTGATGGAAGTAAATATCTCCATATAATAATGTTCAATAAATCTTATTATCTTGGAGAAGCAAATGAAAGACAAAAGAGATCACCTCATAGCATACTTGTTTGCATACTATTTTAAACAAATAGCGTGCAGTATACAGTACATAAAGTTTATGCTATCATCTCTGTCGACATTGCTGAGATCTCATCTGTGAAAAAACGCTGAAAATTGTGAATATAGATGGTAAAATTGAATTTGTTATGTGCTATGTACTTCATAACTGACTTTCATACATGCAACAACTGCACTTTAGCTCTAGCCATCAGCTAAAAATGCTAATGCTACAAAACGCTATTGCTGCTAATTATGGCTTGACATCATTAGCATTTACTGCTAAAGGTGATGTGTTGGTTGTTATAAAGGTCAAGCCATTCTAAAAGGATGTAAGAAATTAATCCTACAAATATTTATTTTATTTATTTTAGCTTTTAGGGAACCACTCTTACGAGTGATGTCATATGATTAATGGGTATTAATCAGAACATCCAACTTATACCTTATTAACAACTTGTCCAGCAAGCATTAATATCAGCAAGTTATCTCTTAACAATTTTTGTTTATTTTACTCGCGGCCAACGATCAAAATAAACAACTAGTTAACTTAATTCTCAGGTTTATGAGCTTAGGTAAAACGCGAACTTTTTGGCAAATAATTACGACATGCAAAATCCATAGCACAGACAAGAGATTTCTTAATAAAAATCAAAGTTTATTCACTAACTCTAATACACTACTGACTAGACAACAACAAAACAGACGATTTAAACATACACACAGATGGGAGCGAGTTGTTTTATATCTGAAGAGAGAGAGAGTCTTAGGTTTTAATGCTCGTTTCAGCCTGAGGGAAAATCACACGCAAGAACCCTTTACTTTTAAACAACAGATAGATATATCACCAGTTTCCAGTAGATTCAAGAGAAGTTCGTTTGCCTCACTGTTCATGTTTCTTTCGGTTCAAAGAGTCTCTTTCCTCAGGTGAATTCCGTCCTTTGTTCAGGTCGAGACGGACTGCGTGCGGATTGGCTGCTCGGTCGGTCGTGTGACTAGAACCCTCTTGGTCGTCGTCGTTCTGACGTGATGAAGCTTTCAGGAAGTCGTTCGGTTCTTGACTTTTGATGTTCAGATGTTAGTCTTTGGTTGTTTGCAGTACTCAGCCGTGGTGTTAAGAGGCGAGAAGCGCTTTTGGCGCGTGAGCAAACGAGAGAGAGCGAGGCGTGCGTGAGCCTCCTTTTAGTTTTCAACTCCAACACAACACACGGTTGTGCATCTGGTTTTAAGCGAGCCGATTTGGGATCTGCCTCCGGGGCCTGACCCAATCGGACTCTCTCCTGCAGGGCGATTGATCCAATCGCAAGTGTTTCTGTGGGCGGAGCCCCGCCCCTGCACAGTTTCGTGTTGCATACATTATCTGCGCAAGTATTTTATCACATAAAAACTTATAACAGCAAACTTCCATTCGTCTTGTAAATATGCATTAATGAAAACAGATAAGATTTCATTCATACCACAATATTATTATTCATGAAATTAGCGTTCGTTTGACACCAAACACCACGTAACTTTGCATAGACAAAAATACATATGAATACAAAGGATATTACTCGGTTAAATGCATCGATTAAAAGATCCTAAATTCTAAATAAACACATCGCGCATGTGACCTGACATCTCGTCATCAGGTAAACTTTATACATTCTGGAAACAGATTTACCATACATTTAAAATAAAACACACCAAGCTTATAAATGTCACAAACAAAAACATCCTTTAATATATATATGTATATGGTATATAGTGTTTTTGTTTCAATAGAAGAAACCAGTATAACTTTTGTTCTTTAAAACATTTGTTTCTAATTCAAAGGTGTGGCTCTCTCTTTGTTGGATAGAGAACGCATAGGCGCATTCCCAGAAATGTGCTGATAGCAAGGTCATAAAGTCAGTTCCCTGGAGGTCTGGAGGGGTCCGTGCCTGGACGTGCTCGTAAAAGTCTTCTTGCACTATATTTTTTGTTGAATTACTGCGACTTAATGGAGTTAGCAGTTAGGGAGGGTTTCTGTGGAGTTTCTCCAAATGACAAGGGCTCTCAAAAACCCTAAATATATGTTTTTCTGGTCCCAGGAGATAAAGATGTCCATTCCATACGGCGTCAGGATGTCTGTTGTTAGATGTGTGCGTTCAGACCACTTCTTACAAGGATATGCTTGCTGTTTAAAATTTAGTATTTGTGAAAACCCTTAGGTAAATTGGATACCCATCCAGATGATAGGAAAATCAGTAAAAAGAAAAAAGAAAAGAAAATGAGCCTGGGAAAAAAAATCTTAAGGGTGACGTTCTAAATTCATACAGTTCCACCATAAAAGAAACCATTCATCTTTTTTCTCCCATCCCCCACCCCTCATCCCTCATATTTTTGATATTCAGATGGCGGAGCTGTGAGAAATGCATCTTTATATTTGTTTGGAACTTACAGAGCAAGTAAGCTGGATGGAAATGTCAACGGCATAAATACCAGCATTTGTTCTCCTCCTCGCGATCAATAGAGAATATCATTATACTCCCTGTATCCCTCCACAGAGCTCAGGCGTGTAAAGTTTCTAGAACTTCTCTTTGATAGCTCTCACTCCTTTCAGATTTATGTGTGTGTGTCCTGATTGTGGCCTTATCTTTGCTGGAAGATGAAAAATCATTCAGAGAAGAGAAGAGACAAAATGAGACCAAAGAACAACCGTGATGTTTTTCGTGTGTAATTTCAGTCATAATCCAGTGTTCTCTTATTTCCTTGTAGTAGAGAGATGAAAAGATGAGTAAAACCATAATGGTTATAATTTGTATTATCAAATAAATGAAGAGACATGATGAGATGAGAACAAATGAGAGGCTGAAAAGAAGAGAAGAAACTAGACGAAAAGAGAACATTTGATACAAGACAAATCATCCATAAGGTTATCTTTCTGTGAAGAGAAGATACTAGATGAGACGAGACAAGACAAGTTGAGGGTTGAGGCTAATTGAGACTAGAAAAACCATGATGTTCTCCTTTCTTGTGAATAGAGGATAAGAGGAAAGGTTGCTCAAGGATGAAGAGAAAAGATGAAATGAGAACAACTGAGAGGTTAATCATTTCTAATATTAGAGAAGAGAAGATGAGAATAACTGAGGTTTTTCTTGTCTCTTCATTTCTCTTTTCATCAGTTTTCTTTCTGGTAATACGATAACTTCATAAGTAGCATAAGCTGTCCTCTCTTTTTCAAACTCATCTTGCCTCATTCTCGTCTCGTCTCTTCTCACAGGAAAAGTTAACCTCACAGTTGTTCTGTTCTCATCTTGACTCATCTCTTGTGTTTTCTTCTGAATGGAACGGTTATCCTCCATTATTCTCACTTTGTCTCATCTTGTCTTTTCTTACAGGAAAAGTTAAACAGGTTCTGTTCTCTTCTTGTCTTTCCTGTTCTGTCTCGTCTCTTCTGTCTTCTTCTGGAAAAATAGGAAAACCACAATGTTGTCCTTTTTAAGAAAAAAGAGGCAAGATGGATTGAGACGAGATGAGACAAGAACAGCCATGATGTTAAAAAGAGAAAATACAAGATGAGGTGAAGAAAGGGAAGTCCTTTACCATTAACAGAGAGGTGAGATGAGGGGAGAACAACTGTGGCATTTTATTAGCAGAGAGATAAAGAGATAAGACAATGTGAGAATAACTGTAAAGTTGTTCCATCAGCAGTGGGATGTAGAGGAGCAAAGCACAAGAACTGATGTTAAACCTTCCTGTTAGCTGAGAAGAGATGGAACAATGTGAGATGACATGAGAACAACTGAGAGGTGAACTTTTTTCTATTAGCAAAGATTAAGAGACAAAAATAAAAATGAGATTCAAGATTTCTATTAGCAAGAAAAGATGAGAAAAAGTCAGATTAAATGAGAATATCTGAGATATCAATGCTTCCTTTTAGCAGAGGTATTGAAGAAATGTCACAAGCTGATAAGAGATTATAAGAGAGTAAGGGAGGTTTAGAAAAATGAGGAGATGGTACAACATGGGAAGAGATACTCAACAACTGTGAGTTTAACTTTTCCTATGAGAAGAGACAAGATTAGATGAACTGAGATGAGATCAACCGTGAGATTTTACTCTCCTATTAGGAGAAAGCTGTAGAGAGAGAAACAGACAGCAGGGCCTAGTAACCAAGATTTATTACAGTAGAAGGCCTCTGATGGACAGAACAAAAGGAAGCACGGAGGAATGCATCTCCAAATCCAGGCCTTTCTCCCCCAAAACTGTCGTATTCAAGCCACTCCTGTCTGTCCTCATAATTCTCCTCACTGCATCCTCCATAAAACATATTGTCCATCATAACGGGAGCCCCTGTGGTTAGAAAAAGGGACTGTAAAGGCGAGGAGGGAGTGAATGAGAGGAAAAGGTGTGGTGATACATGTCTGCTTTAACCTGGAGACTTGGTGTTTTCTGGTGAGATATCAAGAGCACCACCTACTGGAGGCTTTGGCAGTTTTGTTTTGACACATTTGGTTTGTACTTTTTCTTCCCTTGCATGAAATTCCAGCATTTCTTTTTTAAACCGATTTACGCAATCCCGTTTTATCTTGAGAAGAAAAATATTTATCCAGCGTGCAACAACGGCGGTTTAAAAACAACGATTGGTTTAAATTTCACACTTCAGAAGTGAACTCAAGCTTCCGGTTAATTAAACCTGTGCCACTGTCCTCGTCTGAGTGATGAAAGAGGGAAAAACTCAGCATGTTTGAATCTGTAAAAATCCTCTGGGTTGACCCCGCAGCCGTTGAGTTTTGGCCCACTGTGTGGGAGAGAGATAATTGGCTCACTGTTCGTTAGCTAATTGCGTTTTCCACGTAATTATCCTTTTTCATCATTAATTTGGGCCGTTCGGGATGCGGTAACGAGCAGTCAGCAGTCACATGAAGGGGCCGTGGGTGGTGGAGGACACGGCAAATGAATTATATTGCAAATAAAAGGATTTTCACAAGCGAGGTGTGAGTGTGTGTGTAGTTTGGCGTGAACTAGAGTGGCTCTCTGATGATTTTCAGCTACATTTATGATGTGGGTCAGCTGTGGCTACATTCTCGTTCTGCTAATACACACAGACTCACACACACAGATTGAGAAAGATGAGATATTGCATTCCAGCATGTGTGTCCATCTGAGAGGAAACTCAGATGTTGCTCTTTTATAACTGTATTTCAAGTATTTTTTCTGTAGATGCTTCTCTTAAAATTCCTTGTGAAGAGAACATTTTGAAGCAAATGACACAACTGTTGACATAGAGTTTTAATAAAATAGTAGATAGCATATATCATTTGGTTTTTGAATTTGAGAGATGTTTGAGTTCATATTGTGACTGTTAGGATTTCTTCTGAAACTCTTAATGAGGTGATTTTGGGATTACTGGAGCCTTTTCTTCAGGAGAAACATCTGAGAAATTATACTAAAGCTAAGGTCACCATGTAATCATATTACTAACAATGGGAAACAATTGAGATATGAAAATCTTCTGAAAAATTACTCAATGTTGCTCTTTTGTAGATCATGGCTCAGATGTTTCTCCAAAAATCCATAAGGGGAACTGAAATAGATACATATTGTTAACATATTGACACAAAAGTGCAGAGCTATGAAATATATGGTTGGAGAATTTGATGAGACATGTTTGAGTTCATATTGAGATTTTTTGATGGAAGATATCTTGTCAAAACTGACCAAAATGTGAAACATTCTGAACTTTCATTATTTCTTTACTGTCAATGAGAAACTACTGAGATATTAAAGAGACCTTGTGATTGTGTTTTTTTCTTCTTCTTATAAATGAGGGCAACCAATATATGATTGAAGAGGAACATTACTCTTTTTGGTTATATTTAGCAACAAGTACTACAATATATTTGTCTCAGATGTTTCTCGAAAAATAAAACGCGTAGAGCTATAAAATAATGTGACTAGCATAGATCAAATCATTTGGCCTGTAAATTTCATGAGCAATATATGAGTTCATATTGAGATCTCTGACTTATTATTGTAGACGTTAGTGTCTTGGTCATTCTGAGAACAATTTGAGACCATATCGGGATCTCATCTGAAACTTTATAGCAGACAAATATGAGATGAGTCTTTGACAGAAGAAAAAAAAAGTCTCAGTTTGCTATGAATTTAAACAACTGAGATAAGTAAGAGATCTAATTTGTCTTTTTTCTTTCATTCAAGTGCTCTTTAAAGTCACAGTAGTTTATTTTCATGGTCTCTTTTTACTTTCTTTCATTCTACTACTCATTTCTCTTGGCCTTTATCTTTATCTTTCCCTTCCACCTTCATGTTGGCATTTCAGTATGTAGGGCGCACAAATTCGGAACGAGTGTCTGCTTCGTTAAATGTCGCCACACGTCTCCCTTCATCGCACCTTCTCCTCCGTCTTCCCTTCTTCCCCATCTCTCCCGTTTTCATTCCCTTGGCATCGGTTTCGGACAGTCGTGTCAGAGACACACACACATTATGACCAAAAATGTGAAGCATATAGCTGACAGCATGTAAGACAGAGATAGTTTATTATCAGAGGCTTTCCCATTTCTTTCTCTGACTGACTAAAGCAGGATTATTTTTCTAAAGCCAATTTGTGTCACTACTGTGGTATTTGGGACACTTTTGGAGGATCAAAAGGAACAAAACCAGAAGCCTTTGGAAAAATAATTGCTTTGCGATATCGGTACAATATCGGTTATCTGCCGATATATATATATATATATATATATATATTATTTATTTTAACTTATCATTTACATATCGCACTGCCCTAATTGTGCATGCTTATTTAGATAGTATTTATCATCATCTAATGTTGACAAAGTATTTTTAAAAGTACTAATAATTTAATAACACTGTTAAAAATAATCTTTAGCCAATCACAAAATGAATTTTAATTTTGCCTACTGTACATTATAATGTTGTGATGAATAAAATGAATTTATAGCCTTTACAAGAACTGATTTGACTTTTTTGTTTAATTTCTAATTTATTTAGACAAAATTGTCAATATTATATCGGGAAGTATCGGTTATCGGCCATAACGTGAAAATAGTTATCAGCTCATCTGTATCGTTCAGAAATTTAATTCTGTCAGCTGTACCTGTCACAGATCGGCTAGGCTCCCAAACCAGCCAATCACAATGAGCACCATCACCTGAGTTCTAATGGAGCACACCTGCACGTCATCTGAACCTCATCACGCCTCACTATAAAACCACACATCTCACTGCACTCAGACGTCTGGTCTTGTTCCTATGAAGTGAAGTCCTATATGTTATCACAGTGGCGTACCTGCCTGTCTACTTGCCTCTTGTGATCTCTCCAGCGGTGTGTTTATCCGTCTCCTGGTTCCGGTTTCTTGTGTCAAGAAAGTCTACTTTCTTTACATTGCTACTATGGTGCCAATTCTGAGTAGATCTGATTCTCCTTATTGATTTAACTCTGTTTTCACACTAAATGATGCCAGCAGTACTTACCAGCTGTTATTTTAGTCAGAAAGTTGGCAAAAAGATCCAAATCCATAATGAAGGTCCAGTGCAGTGACAAATTTAGCTGTAGTTACGGTATTTGAAGGAAGGTCAGAATAAATGAAGTGTTGTGTAAAAGATAATATACTGGAGACATTCCTATCCAGGCTGTATTGAATATCTTCGAGGATTTGCTTCATTTTCTATATAGTCTAAAATGTTGGATTTTGTCAAGACTGAAATTACTATGTCAGAATTTTGTAATTATAATCCTTTTCTGAGCTGTGCTAAATCAATATACATCAACGACTCAAAAGCCATCTAGTTCAGGCATACTTTTGGTATCAAACAGATATCAGATCAATATATTCTGTCTCTGAAAGCCCTGAAGATTTCCATAATCTTTCTTTTATTAATTTGTATTCACACTAAGCACATTTGTCCTTGATATTTCACTGAGCATCCTCTACAAATTGATAAGGACTGTGTGCAACATTTAAATGCCGAGTACTTTAGAGGACATATTATAAATTTTTAGTCATTGGGTTTTTGCACCAAAAAGCAATGGTAATGTAGTTTTACGTTTTTCAGAACTTTACCTTTTGTGTCCCAGAAAAGAAAGAACACCATACAGGTTTGTAACAACATGAGGGTCAGTAAGTAATCACAGTATTTAAATTTTTGGCTTAACTATTCATTAACATTAGAGCTTCAGTAGTCGGTCATATGATCATTGACTAACTGTTGCACTGAAAAACGTGCACGCTAATTAATTTTTTGCTAATACGTGTGTTTGAAAACACAATTAGCGAAGACCGCGCCAAACATTAGGCAGTCATAAATAATGTAACGAGTGATCATTGTTTTCCTTTCCGTTAGTCACAGAGAATACAGCAGGTCAGTGCGTGAGTTTTCTCAGTAATTAATATCCTGGCCCATATGATTCAGCTGTAGTTGGCGGGGGGTGTCTCGATGCAGTCTGCGTCTCCTCGGTCTATGCAGCATCTGTGGCTGCTGACAGCCAGCATCATTTCATTTCTGAGCAGAAAATGGCTGTAATTAAAAAGCCATTCCAGATCCCTTAACGCCTTCCGCCCCTCGCCGCCACAGCTTCCCCTTTGAGGGAAATAAGGTGGATGAGAGCCGTAAACAGAAACTTGATGTCACCTTCCTTCATTCGAAATATATATCGCTCAAATGCAACTTTAATATACTTTGAAGTTGGGATTGAATCATGTTCAAGGTTTCTGCATCATCATAGCTAGAGTCGTGAGCAGCCAATACTGGTTACTTTATTTCAGAAAATGTAAAAATGTAGTCAAACATAAATAACCTGACTGTATTTGCCTGGTTTGCCATTTTATATATTCCAAAAAAAAGAAAGAAATTGAAACAAGATAAATTTACTTCAGAAGCAATGCTGCATACAATAAAGACTTATTTCAACACTATTGTGGCAATTCGGAACTGTTTTGAAAACATTTTGTTGAATTCACATGATCTTATTTGTATGTTTTCATACAATCGGTTTATAATTGGGCTTTATTTATAATAGGGGGCAGTCGTGGCCTAATGGATAGAGAGTTGGACTTGTAACCCGAAGGTCGTGGCTTCGAGTCCCCGGCCGGCAGGAATTGTAGGTGGGGGGAGTGAATGTCCAGCGCTCTCTCCACCCTCAATACCACGACTGAGGTGCCCTTGAGCAAGGCACCGAACCCCCAACTGCTCCCCGGGCGCCGCAGCATGGCTGCCCACTGCTCCGTGTGTGTGTGTGTGTGTGTGTGTGCATTTGTTCACTGCTCACTGCTGTGTGTGTGTGCACTTGGATGGGTTAAACGCAGAGCACCAATTTCGAGTATGGGTCACCATACTTGACAATACGTCACGACTTTTTAACTTTAATAATTTAACACTCATGGTAATCTGTAACTTTTTTGATAACGCATGATCTCATTCTTATGTTTTTGTACAATCTGTTTATGATTTAACGCTCTAATGGTAATTTGTAACTTTTTTTGAAAACATTTGTCGAATTCGCATGATCTCATTCGTATATTTTTGTATGATCTGTTTATGATTCAATATTTTCATGGTTATTTGAAACTTTTTTTTTTAAATGTTTTGTCAAATTCACACGATCTCTTTTGTATGTTTTCATACAATCTATTTGATTCAACGCTCTCATGACAATTTGTATCTGTTTTACATTTTGGTGAATTTTTGCCTAATTTATATGAACGTCTGTTCATATGTTTTCATACAATCTGTTTACATTTAACTGAAGGTTAGGTTTAGGGATGGACCTTAATGCTTTTTTGGACCTTAACCCCCCAAAACAATTTACGTTTCTGTACGAATTACACTGTGTGGATTCAAACAAGATATTTTTACTGGCAAATGAGTCAAAAAAAGACTAACTAAAAAAAAAAATTTAAACTAAACTTTTTTTTCTTGGAGTGAACTGTATGTATGTATCAGAGTACTGTTTTGAAGCCATTTGCTTGAACTTAAGGTGTGTTTGGGGAATTGAATTGTCTGCGAATAAATTTGAGGTCTTTCCTGGGACCCTGAGATCTTGGTGTCTCACTTGTTTTATGTAAAAATATCTTTCTCATCATTTTAAAGAGCAGTTTCACAGCATTTATATCAAAACGTGTTACCTCGTAAATGTTAAATTTCTCTTCTACTGCAGTGCAGATAAAAATGGATATTTGTATTGCTTTTGTGTGAAACGGCAAATTGAACTTTGTTCAGCCAAGTGTTTTGACAGGAACAGAGGGATTGTAAAATGAAAAGTACAGGTAGGTGGAACACCTGCTAGGCATTACTGCCGGTCGCACCTCCTCCGGTGCCCACGAGTCAGCTGCAGGGTCATCAGCCAGGAACCACCATTCATCAACGTTTCACTCCTTTAATCCTGGAACGTCTCCTGGTGGCGGAGCAGTGACAGGAACGTCTCCCTGTCACCCCCTGCAGCTGTTATTGAGGTTAGTTGTTTTTTCCCCAGCTCTTGTCTTTCCTCCTCAACCAGAGCCAAAAGCTCCCCTTCTCGGCCTCCTCCGCTAGCTCTTTAATTGCCTTCTTTAGAATCCCTCCAGTCACTCCTACTTCCCTCAGAAGGCGTGTGGTTGACAGCCCCACATAGCCTCGGCATCCAACCTCCACTGGGTAGATGGTGGTCTTCCAGCCAGCCTCCCGGCACTCAGTAACCAGTTCTGAGTACTTGGCCTTCTTGCGTTCGTAGGCAGCCTCCATCCCCCCCTCCGCTGGTATTGTGAGCTCAAAGAGAAGAACACTTAATGAAAACTTGGAGCCGAAGGCTCAGGCTGTCAGAGAGTGTGAATATATGTATTATGAGTCCAGGTTTTTGAAGAATATAACCTAACTTAGATGATTTTGGGGATGATAATGAAAGCAGATGGGTTTTAAATGGTCATTGCTTGTAAATCGTGACACTTAAAAGTTTTTTAAAGTTAAAATACCTCCTGTCCAGTTTAATGTGTCAAGACAAGCACTCCAGAGGTTGCAACACATTTTACTTATGCAATCTATTTTTTTTTTCTTGAGAAGAAACTGGATATTCAATGAGAAAAATAAAAAGAATGTTATCCATTGGGAATTGGCCGGATAATGAAAAGTGGGTGTTACCTACTAGAATGGAGACAGATGGTTGAAGGAGAAGAGCTGAAAAGAGGGCATGGAGATGTTAGCCAAAAAAGAAAAAGTTATTCCTTTTGTTTAAACACCATGTTTTGTTTCCTTTTTTCATGCAAAGAAAGACCAGAAATGAATTTGACAAGTAAATGGGGTTATTTTGATTTCATGTTTCTTGCAGAAACAATATAAAGGCCCTAACATCTGCGTGCTGACTTCATCAGTTCCTCCACAGCCAACTTCCTCCAAACACATGTTTATGGGTGTGGGTCTTTCTCTCTGGAGCCCCTCTTCATATCTGGTCCAGAAAGCAACTGCAGCTTATTTGAATTCAAAGGGTGGGGCTACAAATTCAGTTAGCTAACAAGAAAAAACATGAGTTTTATATCTGAAAAACGCCAGAGAGATTGAGCCATCCAGATAGACATACATGGCCCTTTAGCCACATGCACTACTGTCAAACTCAAGATAGCTGCCAGTCGGTGAACATCATCTGGTGAAACAACCTGCTACCATTGGCCTGGTAAGTTTCAACTCTGTCATTCACTTCACGTTGTTGGGTTTCTGTTGTTGTGAGACCCTTGCGTAGCTTCGTAAGGACACACTGCCCTTTCGCTGGGACAGAAGGTTGGGACATTAGATCCATGCTGCAAGGCAACACCTGCAATGTAACTAATAGCCGGTCTCATTCTGTCAAAGGCGACACTTTCGAATTTGACAAATAAGACTCATCACAGGCGCCTGGTCCTCTGTGTCATTTCTGCCTTTTCCTGGGAAAAGTTTGAAATAATCCACAACACCTTAATTAGCTGCCTAGCACACGTATTCCTTCTCAATGTGACTTTATGCTGAAGTTAGGACAGAAACTTGCTGTTCGCTATCTACGTAAGAAGATGACTCATAAGTGAGTGATTTGGAGCGCTCTACAGACTGCAAACTCTCCACTGATTCCAGCAGAGTTTGGTATTAGCATGCTGCTAATATGATGCCTTAAAATACTGTAGGCAGCATACTAGGTTTCAGAATCTCACAATTTACCTTAGTGCCCTTTAACTTTAACATAGATGCTTTATTGTTTTGTAATTAGCTGTATGTGTGTATATGTGAAACTTTGGTTGTCATATTCAAAACTGTTTAACATTACTGGGTTAAATTGTACTTTAATGAGGAAAACTCAAAATTCTAATTCCCACATGTATATACGTGAACGGTCTACAAGATCGTGCATCCTGCTCAGTAAACAGATGAATGTGTTCTCAACTGATAACTTTGAGTGCTGGTCCATGTTTCATCCAATGATAAATTTTCTAAAAATAGGGGTGTGGGATTGTATGCGTGCAGCGGCAGCCAATCAGACACCAGATCTTGCTTGGAGATTCTGTGCCACAGCCAACAGCTGTCAGCATTTTCTGATCGCAACTGATGTGTCCGAGCGAACTGAGTCTCACGCAAGCGGTTTCTGAGTAGATGAACCAGTACAGAAGAAAATACAGCGTACAAAACATGATTATTCATACATTTTAATATGAATTTGTATTTGAAAGGCTGATATCCCTATGTTTCTTGTCAAACACAGGAATTCTTAAAGTCAGACTACATACCTACATATCAGTCATGTCAGACCCCACGACTTTCATCCCTACAGTGGTCCCAATGAGCCCAAGCATCCCAGCTCTACACGCCTCAGCATGGATTTTAAACAATGACACCTGTAAGTGTGTTTCTCATAAGTCTGAATAATCATGCAATATTGTGTGCACTCTTTATTTATTTACATAATTCTGGCTTTTACTAGATTTATTTATTTTCCCTTACCTTAAGTATTTATTTTTGTTATGAAGTAATTTATAATAATAATAATAATAATAGTAATTATTATTATTATTAGTTTTACTTTTCAACTTTAAAATATCTTAAGAGGATGAGATCTGAAATTCATTCATTCATTCACTCATTAACACATCCTTCCTTCCATCCATCCATTATTATTTTATTTTTTTCTCAATAATAATTGTTTTTAGCTTCAGAATATCTTAAGATGATGAGATCTGAAATGTATTTATTTATCTATTTATTCATTTATTGCTATTATTAGTAGTAGTTTTTAACTTCAAAATATCTTAAGATGAGATTTTATTTATTTACTCATCCATTATTGGTATTATTATTGTTATTGTTGTTGTTTTTAATTTCAAAATATCTGAGAGGGTGAGATCTTAAAGGAACTAATTAATTAATCATTTTGTTTGTTTGTTTGGTTTTAACTTCAAAATATCTTAATGATGAGATCTGATTTGACAGGAAAGAAGAAAGATGGGAAAACTGAGTGAATGTAGAAATGTGTGGAGGGTGTTTTGTGATTCTGGGCTGGTAGTTCTTTGTTCAGGTTGCCCTTTGATTTAACTAACGCCTTTGAAAAGTGCACGACTGGTATACGTACACAAGGCCTTTTCATGATACCCAGCTTTGAGCAAATATAACGTCAAGGCTGGTGTAAGTGTATTCAGAAGGTGTGTTGATTCTTCCGACTGCTTGTGTGTGGATATAACAGTTCAGGATCATGAAACAGGATCTACTATTGTAACATGGATTAAAACTAAATTACTTCCTGTTGATAAATCTATATCTGATAGGTTACAGCTGTGTAATATATTGAGGTTCTCCACAGTCTTTTTGTCTTGTTAAATGTCTTTGCGTCATCATGAAAGGTGAGGATACTGATTCAGTACCTGTCCACTCGCTATTCATGCAAACAATACTTACTCGGCCATCGCTTTATAAGGACTTTGGCCTGTGCTCTGACTGGCAGGAAAGTGGAGTGCCTATATTTTGCTGTTGTCTGAAAGATCTCCATGTTGAAGCAATAAAAGCCTTTTCTTCCAGTTGCGCTCCTCCCTTTAGCCGTTATAGAGTGCCTCTCACTAAATAAATTGCACATCACTCTACCACGCGGGCCAGCATAGTGCGAGCAATGTTTTGAAAGCTTCAGATTATTGGGCTGCCATACGTACAGCAACTTACAGAGAGAGATGGAGAGTGTTGTATAACAGTTATTGTGACCTCACAAAAAGAACCATAACAATATGTACTAAAACCCCATTTGACCATAATGTGTGCATGGCATGTCCGTGATAAAACTCATGCATTTAACAGCTAGTAATTAATTCAAGGGAAAATATTGAGCAGTAAAGTTGCCTCAGATGTAGTCAGTCACGTGACTTTTCCAGTGTGGCATTGAACAGTTTGGCATTTTTTCTCAATTTTTCAGGAGAAAATTCCCAGGTTATTATTATTATTATTATTTCCCATTATTTGTTTTATTTTTGGTAAACCGTAAATGTTTTTGAGATTAGGTTTTGATGTAGACCGTTGTTTCCACTCTCTCAGAATGCCTGAATTCTTGTGTGTAAGGAATGAGATTTACTGTAGGTTGAAAGATTTAGTTGTGTTGCCTACGTGAATAAGTTATCACGTGTAAAAGGAAATATAAGTCTTGCAAAATTAAAATGCAAAGGTACAGTGATAAATATTTAGTGAACTGGTGAGTTGTTGACTCAAGAAACAATTCAATTCAAATAGTTAATTTGTGATTGTAAAGACAAAATTATTTCCAGGTTGTGGGTGTCATTTTCATTTCTGAGACCAGTTGTGTCAATCATTCAGATGGTTGTGTAAATCTTTTTTTTTTTCTTCCATTTTCGCAAACTAGTCATTATCAAGTTTTCATCCAGATTTTGCGCTGTTTTGTTATCGATAAAGAGAATATGCGTAAAAAAAAAAAAACTTTGCGAAATTTGCTTAAATCTATAGCCTGTTTCCATCCACCTGGCCTTTTACCGATAAAAAGGTGTACGTGATGATGTCATCCCTAAAAAAATTAATTCGCATAAGTTTTGGTGTATCGCAAAAAAATAGTTTACATGCATAATTTCTCCTATTGCGTAAATTATAGGCTATAGGCTAGCCTATAATTGAAACAAAACAGCCTATTATTAAATTGTATAGGCCTACATAAAATCATTTTTATTAAGTGTCATGAGTTTTTTTTTTTTGTACTTTGTTATAGACTAGATAGACAGGCCACTGTTGATAATCAAGCAATGATCATAAACAGGTGCAAAAAACCAAAACAACAAGCGATCATGCCAGTGCCTCACGTGCAGTTACGCATCGACAACGCAGCCTGTTCATTGTCATAATAAAATACAGTCAGCCAAAAATATTGAAGAAACATGAAAAAAAAAATATTTCCCCTCACTCCACAACAAATCCTTTAAATTTAACGGTAGAAAGAACTCAGAACAAAACAAGAATAAAAATATAAGAAGCTAACAAGCCTAAACGAATTAATTTAAACTTTTGCACTTCTCATTCCAAAATCCATGTAAAACAAAATGTGCTTGGCATAATATCACGGGGGTATGGTGGTAACGCTGAAAGGCACTGACTACAGGCTATTTAAACTGAACAGTGCACTGTAAAAAAAAAAAAAATGTAAACGTAGGCTAGCCTACTAACATCAAATTAAGATAAGTAGCCTATGATTGAGAGGTAACTCGTCTTTTTCTTGCCATGTATAAAATCATTTTAGATGCAATTTAATAATATGAATATGATTTAATGTGCTTTTGAACTACAGGGAAACGGTGCTTTAATGTGAGCAACACCATGAACACGGACGCTGCCTATAGGCTAATTCTGTCATGAGACACCACATTTATTTGCGTTAAAGCCCCTTTTCTTGACAAAAAAGTGTTTCCAAACAAATATTGGTGACTTTTGAAAGTAAGCTTTGAAAGCTTATACGGTACATGCCAAGTGGACAGGGAATTGTGGGATTGCAGTCAATTGGGCCTGTCACAGTTTCCATTTTTGCCGTCTCTAGGGAGACACCAAATGAGAGAAGCTTCCATGCTGATATGGGTTCAGATGGCATGTGAATGGTCCGTAAATCATTTACGCAACATGGATGTGGTATTTTTATGGTTTTATAAGGAATCCACAGTACTACCCATCCATTCAAGGTTCAAGAGTTTCACTTAAATTTAGTTTTGAAGATTTAATTCACTGAAAATGGTTCAGTGAGTTGTCACCTCAAGACCCAATCGGACCAATTCAGTCGGATTTGTGAATTGTTCTGTACGGTTTGTGAATGTATCAGTCAGTCAGTTTCACAAACAAATTGTTCAGTCGTTTGATACACAAGTCTTTTTGATTTGTGAGTCAATCAATAACTTGGTGAATGAATCATTTACACCAGATGTGTCAGTCATTTGGGCTGGTTCTGTGAATCATTCTATCATTTCTGTAAGTCATTCAGTTCAATATGTAAGTGAATCAACTTATGTGTTCGGTGAACGAATTATTCAGATCTGTTCTATTATTATTGTCAACAGGTCATTCAGTCAATTAATCATTTCGTTTGATAAACATATCATTCAGACCATTTCCGACTTCATTTTTGTGAAGTCATTCAGTCCAGTTTGTAAGTGATTCATCCATTTTTCTAAATTCTGAATGAATCATTCAGTCCAGTTCTGTGAATCATTTTATTGTTTTCGTGGACTTTGTTAACTTAAAAGTTAACTAGTTAACTTTGAGTTTGTGAGTGAGTGAATCAATCAGTTAATTTGGTGAATATATCATTCAGACCAGAAGCAGATTCATTGAAAAAATTCAACTTAAATTATTCTTTCACAAATTAGACACTGTTACCAGTGATGTATAATATTAAGATGCTATGATCCAAACAATACCCGACGGATAATATCAAGTCCCGCCTTTTTTGCCGTTTACTGGTATTGACTGCAGTGGTCCAGAAGATTGATCAAGTGAACTACAAGATGGTGGACTTCAAAGGATCACTGTTTAGCTGATTAGCATGCTCCTGTTAGCATTCTGCAACAAAAAAAGCATCTTCGCCGTGGAGTTTTATTCAAATGTAGCCACATTTTCACAACATAGTATTTGTTTTCTAGTGACTAACTGTTTTCTTGAGAACTTCAGTTGGCTTTTGACCTCAGAGCTCAAGATAGTTGTTAGCAAAGGACTTGGAGGACCTTAAACCTTCTTGGTTGTCCTGGTAGGCTACGTTTGGTTGGTTAGTATTGATCTGTGCTACCGTGTTTCTAAAACCAGATTGACTGCCATAAGCTAGTTTGACTTTGGACCAATGTCAATAAATTCTCCAATTTTCCACTGAGAAGGACAAGACAGAGAAAGCCTTAGGGAATTTAACATTTTCACCACTGAAATGAACGTGGAAGGACACAGCCCAAGGTAGGGTTACGAACATAGCAAAGAGGTTCACACATTCACTGAAAGAGGACCAGAGGCATTAGACGACATGAGCATTCACTTTAGCACGATCCTCGAAAAAAAAGAGTGAAAAACTCAGGTGTGGGCTGAGATTTCCTCTCCTGTTGGTACTTTCTTCTCACTTAGCGTGAAAGCCGCGCATACACATTTCATCCTGTGTGAAAGGGAGATAGGACAGGGACAGGAAGTAGATACAGAGTCGCAGTTTTTCTGTTGTCATTTGGACAGAAAATAATTGGCATGGAGCGATCTGGTCAACACGACCATACTCCCGCAGGAACAATAATAGCCTAGGAGTGCAGAAATAACCTAAAGCATGCTGTACAGTGGAAATTCAGACATGCTGCTAGAGCAAACGGACATGATTGTAAGTGTGTGTGCTACAGTATACAAATGCTGTGCGCGTCTGATTAAGTGGGAGTGTCGGTTTATCGTGGGCTCTCAGGGAGTCACAGGCGCTGAGCTGGAGGACTCACACAATGCGTCTTGCAGGCCTGATAGCAGCGTCCACTGCGCTATATGCTCCAGCTGACTGTCTTAATGTTCAAGAGTCTGGGACCACAAGAGTAAATACTTAAATCCTTCTGTTTGCATTTGTGTAAATGTATTATATATATATATATATATATATTAGGGCTGTCAGCATTAATGCATGCGATTAATCTAAAAAGTTTAACGCATTAATATTTTTTTACGCAAATTAATCGTTTGATAAGGTTTGACCCCAACTTCTTGCCGTCATCGTAGCGCGGAAGGTAATCATTGCCACATCGTCCCAATGTGCACACTATCCATCCTAAATTCTATGTGATATTAGTAATTTTCAATAATATTTAGGGCAGATAGGGTGGATAGTATGCACATTGGGACGCAGGGATTGTGTGATTATGAGGCGCCGGGCTCGAAAAAAGTGAAGCGAACGCGAAGAGAGAGAGCGAGTGTGTCCAAGAGAGAGAGAGAGAGAGTGCGTGAGAGATAAGTATACTCATGTAATAAGGGTACAGCGAACCAGTTTTGCCAGGGTCACGGTTTTCCTGCACAATTGGGCTATTTTGAAAATACAGTCGCGGGAAAAATTACAGAGCCATGGGTTGCGTTTTTTTGGGCTACTTTTATAATGTACCGCGGCCGCCCAAAGTGTATATACACATGTGATTGCAAAAGGAAGTTATTACAAACACTCGATGGTGGTTTAAAGTGAGTTCTGAGTAAAAGTGTACTATTAATCTCATCAATTGCCTTACGTAGCATGATGTTAATGTTAGCTCTAATGCACCTGCAGAACAGGTCCAATTCTTCTTCATAATGCATTTTATCATAATACTTCATGTAAGGTCGCAAGTAAATGTTTGTTGTATTTATTTAGAAATACTTTTGATAATAGTTGGGTAAATGTGTACTGGGACTGAAGCTTGGTAAACATTTTATTGTTAGTATAAAGGCTGATAATGGCTGAATTAAAACAAAAGAATAATAAGAATTATGTCTCATACCTGGCGGAGATGTGAAAGGTTTTGTTTCCTTAAACTAGTTTATCATGCATTCCTTTATTTCAACACATTTACAGGTAAATCCTAGTATTTTAAATTTGCAATTAATCATGTTAATCCAGGACTGTGATTAACACGATTATTTTTTTTAATTGATTGACAGCACTAATTTATATACAGTATATATTGTGTGTATATATATATATATATATATATATATATATATATATTTATTATTATTATTATTGATATTTCATTTGAGTGAAAGGGTAAATAGAAAAACTGTCCATGAAATACATAATTTTTTAGCATATATATTCATAGTGTAACTATTGAGGGCGTGATGACATTAAAACCATGATGGCCTTTGACCTTTCTTAGATTTCTATACATTTTGATATCGCAGTATGTCTATTATTTATGTCTAATCTTTTTCTTTTTTTTAACAAATCTTTTAAGTGAACAAATCTTAAAGTCAATGGACAATTTAGGTGAACCTTAAATCTTTGGTCTTCTGGGTTCAGAAGGTCCAACATAAATTCAACATGGTGAATTGTTAGTTTCTAAATAAATGTATTTTTTAACCAAATCTTTTCAGTGAATGGATCTTTTAAGTGAATGAATCAGTGACTGAATCAGTTATGTGGTCAAATGGTCACCTAACAAATCAATAAACAAATCAG
This sequence comes from Barbus barbus, assembly GCF_936440315.1. Taxonomy (NCBI): domain Eukaryota; kingdom Metazoa; phylum Chordata; class Actinopteri; order Cypriniformes; family Cyprinidae; genus Barbus; species Barbus barbus. The sequence goes on from NC_136737.1 coordinate 18,896,302, forward strand.
AATGAATCATTTTAGAAAAAAAGATTCACAAAGGTTAATCAAAATCCACACCAATATTTTTTTTATATGGTAGTTTACATACAACATAATTTCAGCATGGTGAATAGTTTTAAATGTTTTAGAAATTAATCTTTTAAGTGAACAGATATTTGACATTTTTATTGAAGATTTCTTTTAAGTAAATAAATAATTTAGTGAATTTTTAAGTGAAAGATTTAGTGAATGATTCATCAACTGAACAGTGATTGAGTCAAAAAAGGTGTGTGTATTATATATATATATATATATATATATATATATATATATATATATATATATATATATATATATATATATATATATATATATATCTTTTAAAATACCTATTAAAATACCTTTTTGTAAATGATTGATTCACTAAGATGAATCAAAACCCCCACCAACTAGTGGTGGATCAACAAGTAACCCTGAAAAATTGACCTTGTACTATTATTCCTTGCGATTAAATGGTATTTGTTTTTTGGGTGTTTTTACTGTAATATGTGTTTTTAATGCAGTCTCAGACATATGGACCCATGTGTCTTCATTTCCATTGCGTCACTGTTGTGCCTACAAGAATAGGATTCAGGGCCTTTACCCAAAATCCCACTGTGCTCTTGTCTTCTGACGTCAATGAGAGCAGTGACAGCAGGAGAAAGAGACAATGGCATGCTTCCGCTGCATTCTGGGATGCGAGTAGACAGGAGTGTTTGGAGTAAATGACTGTGCCATGCATCTTCAAGCAGCACAACTGAAACTCTGGTGGATATTAAAATCATCATTATTTATTTTTAAAGACATAAACCGTATTAGCAACACATTTAACCATTTATTTATTTACTTATATTTTTACTGGTTAAAAATGGGGGAACAGCTTTTTTTTTTCTTTAGAACAGTGGGGATTTCTTTAAGACTGCAAGGGAAGCTCGGCTTCCCCTATAATGTCAAAAAATTAATGGTCAAATATGTACTATTGTGTTAACATTTTATTGATTAAAAATGCGTTAGAACACGTTCATCTCAGAGACGAGTTCGTTCAGAATCAGCTACATATAGCAGGTGACTCGGTTTCCTTCTCATATATTCCCGTAGCATCAGTGTATTTCCCTGTTGAAGCCCAGCGTCCATTGACTTCAATGGGGCTGCTTTGAACAGTTTTTTTCAGTGCTTCGAAACTAGACGGTCATTGGATAAATGCTGCGATTATGTCCCGCCCACGGACGCTGGACTCCGGGCTTCTGCGTGATGATTGGAGGGTCTGTCGAAAGACTGCATCTCCTTTTGACTGACAGCGATTGTGTCCTATAAGAAGTCGCTGATGCTGAAGCTATTCGAGCTCAGTCCCATAGCGGATTGACAAACTGCTGCAACCTATTTCTAGGTATTTGCTTGGCCAATTTTCATCATAACAGGAGAAAGCTGTGTGATTATTTGGTGTTCCTTAACCCACCGGTGCGGGCTGTCTCGTTTTTCTTTATGAAGCGAAACAAACTAAAAATACTCCACGAGTTTTGATCGTATAGATAAGAGCAAGGTATCATTTGAAACTGCACATAAACAATATACACTATGAAAATGCCAGGTGCAAAAGCTTGGAGACAGCATATATAGAAATGAAAACTTTTATTTAGCACACAAGTGATGATAAAGACATGTATCATGTTACAAACGATGCTGTTCTTCTGAACTTTCTATTCATCAAAAAAATAAAAAATTCTTCTTAGCTCTTTTCAACATAATAATAAATGTTTTTTTAGCAGCAAATCACAATATTAGAATGATTTCTGAAGGATCATGTGACTGGAGTAATGATGCTAAAAAGACAGCTTTGAAAGTCAGCTTTTATTGTTCCTAATAAAATGTTTAACTGCACTCACAAGTGAATCTCAAGTTATTTTGTGTGATAGCTAAATATATACTTAATAAACTACAAACAAAAATTTAATTTTGTCCTCATATTCTTTCTTGTAACTCTTCCTCTCAGTCACATACTTGACTAAATGGCTCATTATGAAGCTCATTATGAAGCTCATTATGCAGGCCTGTCTTCTCAGGTGTGAATGTGAAGGTTGACGCCTTCTCGCATAGACCCTTTTTACTCAAAAAATCAATATATTGTTTTTTGTGAGCAAATAAACAAGATGATTTTCACATTATTTTGAAGCAAAAATTCTAGGCTACAAGATCCAGTTCTCAGAAGTCTTGTGAACAAATGTTCTGTATGTTTTTTTTATGGCCTTATTTCAGTGACTTCAAAATGTTAGTTTTTCACTAACCACGCATAAATGTTGTTTTCTCAAAAACAAAATCAAGTACATAAGTGCTGCTAACATATTATTGTAGCCCTGTTTTTGCTGTATACAGTGTTATTAGACTTTAGCCATTTATATATTTATAAGCAACTGAAAAAAGCACAAATGTCAGGGCATGTCAAAACTTCTCCAGGCCCCCAAAACACCCTCAGACCCCAGAGGGTTAAAGACACGGAGTTGGACAGTGCAATGCCTCAGCTTTACAAACTGTTCTCATTAGTGGCAACAATTGGAGCTACATCTGCAGGTGTAGAAAGGAGCTTCTCCTGTTTAAAGCAGCTCACAATGGGCCAAGGCCGTTTAAGCAGCCTAGCTCACCATTGAGAGGACACTGATCAAGTCACTGGAAAAGACGCCTAGTTGGTACGACAGGGTCACAGAGCATTTTCTTGAAAATAATTTACGTATAAATAAATGGACAATTTTTATGATGTAGGCCGAAAATGAGCTTCCCCTCTTTGAAAGACCAGCAGCCGCCACTGCTTTAGAAGCATATTTTTTATGCATGTATTTTATTATTTATTTTATACTTGTTTTACCCATTTCTTTTGTCTGTTTGTTTGTTTGTTTGTTGTTTGTTTGTTGATTGATTGATTGATTGATTGATTGATTGATTGACACCAGGGACATTTATTAAAAACAAAATAGAACTGAATTAGATTTAATGTTGATTTTAAAATACATTGTTACTAGTAGCCAAATGCTTCATTTACATATTCCTGCAACACTCAATTTCAAGTATAATTCAGTCTTTGGGATCTTTGAGAATAGCTATGATTTGTGCTTTAGACATGGTGTGCATTAAGTTATGCTCTCAATGTGCAGGAATTAAACTCCTGCATAAGAAATTCCTTACTGAAAACGTACAAAAAAGCCCTCCTTCAATCGCTTTGTCTCATTAGCTAAAAATGGAATGTGCAATTACAGTAAGGTTTGGTCCCACTACAGCTTCACTATCAAATCAAATGAAATGTTCTCACACATGCACAAAGGAAATAAAAACATTCTTTACCTTTTGCTTCCAATTTATCCACGGGGACTTTTTTTTCCCCTGAAATGTGCGTCTTAATTATTCTGTTTTGAATTTGCCAGGAGAATGAATGCAGAATGAATCACTACATGGTTTTCCTTTAAAAGTTCTTTGTGAAACCAACTCGCGTTAATTTCAGATATGAGCTTTGAGGTGCTAATTTGTTTATTATAGATATTACAAGAATTAAAACAATTTTTTTTTAATAAAAATCAAATGCTGCCAATTTAAATTTTTATTTTGTTCTACTGGGCGTTTTGTCAATTTCGTCAAATATGCAGATTAGACCAATTTGTAGCTATGTGTGGCATGTAAAGCATGACAAATTTGCAAAGTGTGTAGTGTGGTTGAAAATGTATTTTCTTTTTCTTTTTTAATGTAATCAACTCATTGTTTGATTTCAAAAGAGATTTATTTAGTAAAATATTTAATATTTTTAATTTGTGTAAATGAACAAGGCTTTGTCATTTTTAAAATAAAATGGGCAATAAAATTAAAGGGAATTTACAAATATATTATGATATATTGCTAAAACTGTAATAAAATTTAATTAATGATAAAATGTAATAATAAAAAAATTCCACAATATTATAATTGAATTATCATATTATATGTGTAATATTTTTGCCTGTAGTATTTCCCTGCATGTAAAGTTTTTTGCAGTATATTCATTTATCAGAACACAACTTTTTCTTCTCGTTTCATTTATTATTCCAAAGTTTCTGAGAAAAGGTAAAATTGTCCAAATGTGACTTGTGGAAAACAACATACATTTTTTTTTCTCCCCATTCTTTCAGAATTTTTTTTGTTTTCTTCCCTAGAGCGGATGTCTTGAGTGTTGAGGGAATATTGACGACAAGCTTTCTTATCAGGCCTAGAGGTTTTTTTTTTTCTTGGTAGCAGCAGCAGAAAAGTAGTTTTGCAGGAAGGTAATTTAATTTAGGGTTCACACTCTCTGCCCCTCTCGCTGAAACTCACATCGGTCCACGGATCTCTGGAGATCGTCAACACGCCACTGCAACTAGTTTCTGGAAACTGGTTCCAGTGGCGTGTTGACGATGGATGTATTAATGTAAAATGAAAATGAAATGAAAACTTAAGAGCCCATCATATTATTCACACCCTGGTAGCATGTTGTTTTTGAAAATCATTATAAGCAGCTGTCTCAGTATAATGATTTTCAAAAACAACATGCTACCAGGGTGTGAATAATATGATGGGCTCTTAAGTTTTCATTTTACATCAATACAGAGCAGATATGTAAAATTTAGGTGGTCAGAGTGCATATTTATATTTGGTGCAAAATAGACACAAACAGAAGTCATGAATGTCTAATGTCTCCATAGCAACAGTACATGCACTTCATGAGCACATTTTGTTATTATCTGTTGGCAAATTGGTAAATATGCATTGGTAAAACACAGTTTATTACTTACCTTTAATATATAAACTATATTATGGAAAAGTTATTTTATTTTTTCAGAAAAGAAAGAAAGAAAGAAAGAAAGAAAGAAAGAAAGAAAGAAAGAAAGAAAGAAAGAAAGAAAGAAAGAAAAATATTTTCCCCAAGGACATAAAATATAAAATGCAAATAAAATTATACAACCACTTTATCACATAATACTTATATAAATAATACAACTTAATCTTAATCTAAATGTATGGATTTCAAAATTACTTTAGAATTTATTTATTTTTTAATCTACAAATATTATTATTATTATTAATTTATATTTATTCTTTAAATGTAAATGTTACGTTTTATGTTATGTTTTATTCACATTTAATTTTTTTATGTTAAGGAAATAACTTTCTTTCTTTCTTTCTTTCTTTCTTTCTTTCTTTCTTTCTTTCTTTCTTTCTCTTTCCTGACGTTCATTTAATATATATTTAGAGATAGAGATTCCCATTTTGTATTTGTGCAGCTATTTCATATATATATAGCAGAATACTTCAATTATTGAATTGATAAAATATGTAATAAACTAAAATATTATTAGTACTATTATTGAATTATATTTATACATTTATTAAATTATAATTCAGATATTTTATATTTGAGTTTATTTTACATTATTCATATTTTATTTTTTTTCATTTATTTTACGTTTTTCTTTATTTTTCTTTACTTATTTATATATAGGCTACTTATTTATTTTAAGATCAAATTAAAATGTCCATGCAGTCTGCTTTGAAAGTGACCTTTTTTTCAATATCTCTAAATTTCATAAAATGAAAGCTACTATAGCAAGTAGCCTTGATAGAAACGTAGACTTGTTTGACAGAAGAAGACCGTCTGACATGCTTAGCTTCCAGTTACATCTGACTGGGATCATCTGTCAACGGCAGCCGAGAGCAATGCTGTAATATCGCAAAATACCCAAATAACCCACCTGAATCCTCCTCTGCCCTGTCACCCTCTCTCTGGTTCTCCCTCACTTCCACTACAATAGCACCCTACTGAGGGCACTTAGACCAAATCAAAGCTCGTAGCGCCCGTCAGCGCTGACGAACACATCTCATGCGTTTGATCAGCGTGTAGGTTATAGCGTGTGGCGTGCGCGCGGTAGAGAAAGCGGGAGCTGGCGTGTCCGTTCTGTCAGGGCAGGTGTCTGGGGAGGTGCTGCGTGCCTCCTGGTGAGTCTCCGTGTTTTCGTGCCAGGCTGGAAAGGGCTTTGACAGGTGGAACATGCAGACGTAGACTGAGTCATTTTGCCATTTATCATAGAAGAAGAGCTCTCTGATTAAGCACGGGCTCGATCTTAAAGGAACAGTTCTGCTGTTTGAAGGTCTTCGGTCCTCCTTTTGAATGAAATTAAGGTAATTGCTTTGAATAGAATTTCAATTTGGTCACTGATCACTTTGAATAATCTAATGCAGGGTTATATATATAGTGTCTGTATAGTGTCTTATAGTGTCTGTACAAGTCATTGGTGTTTGGTGATGAGTTTTTGGCTCAAGGTCTGCATTTAAAGTCAGCTGGGATCAGGACTTGGCTTTCTGCAGACCAGTCAAGTTCTTCCACACTGACTGAATCAATCACGTCTTTTTGAACCGTGTCTTATACACAGAGGCACTGTCATGTTAGAATAGAAAAGGGTCCTGTCCAAACTGTTGCTATAACATTAGAAGCACACAATTCCCTAGAATATCATTATATGCTTTAACATTAAGATTTGTATTAGTAAATAGAAATGACTAAAGTAGTCAAACATGTTCATTAGAAGGGGGTGACCCAATACTTTTGGCAATATAGTGTATGTATGTATCAGTGTATTATTTAATGTAGTCACTGTGAATCATTTAATGCAGCTAAACTGAGTTGTTAGAGATGGTCACTCTGAATCATCAAGTTAATCACTTTCCCCTGCATCCCAATGTTCATACTATCCATCCTAAATTCTATGTGATATTAGTAATTTTCAATACTATTTAGGGCAGATAGGGTGGATAGTATGCACATTGGGACGCAGGGTTTGAATCATTTTAAGGGGGTTATTCTGAATCATTTAAGGTGATTACATTGAATCAATTAAGGCGATCATTTTGAGTGATTTAATATGCTGAGTCATTTGTGACGGTCACAGATTCATTCAAAGTTGTCACTCTGAGTTGTCATTTATGGGGATTACTTTGAAGTATGTTATCACAAAGTTTTAAAAATTATTTAAAGTGGTCACTGAGTCAATCAAAGTGGTCCACTATGAATCATTTAATATATTCACTTAAAAGTCATTTAACTGGGTCACTTTGAATCATTTAAGGCAGTCAATGAGTCATTTAAAGTGGTCACTTAGTCAATCAAGGCAGTAACTGAGTTTAAGATGGTCACTTTGATCCACTACAAGTGGTCATTTTGAGTCATTTGTGTGATCACTTTGAATCATTTAATACAGCCACTTTGAGTTGTATAAGATAGTCACTGCATCATTTAAGGTGATCACTTTGAATCATTTAATTTGATCATATACTCACTTATTTATAAATCATTTCATACCTGTAAAGTAATCACCTTGAGCCATTGAAATGGAGTCATTTTGAATCATTTGATAAGTCTACTTTGAGTTGTTCAAGGTAGTCACTTAATTCCTTTACGGTGGTCACTTTGAGTCATTTCATTCAGTTTAATGGCAGCCAGCCAGTTTGGGGTCACTTTTTACAATTTCTTTTCAAGGTCACTTTAAACTGTTAAAACAGGTTAGGTAACACACTTTCTGTCACATCTGCTTGTTTGAGAATGTACCCATTGTGTCTCATTATTAATTGAACTGCTTCAGAAATAATCAACCTAATTTGGGTCGCATGTACAGTAAGTCCACTTAAAAAAGCCTAAGTGAGTCATTCTGTCTTTTTCTTTTACATTGTGCCAGAGTTAATGAGAAAAAGGAGAGCATCTGTCAGATATGTGGAGCTCGGTGCCCCAGAAGTACCACCAATGTGTGGTGTGCCTATATATGTGTGTAAATGAGTATGTTTGCCTGTGTGAGCTCTGTGCCCCAATAAGACCAGCTGTAGATTTCAAGGTCTCTACACTGGCTCATAGCACCACTGTATGAGGCCCTCCGAGACCCAATGAGACGCCTCGGCGTGCCACAGTGACAGCTGGGAAAATGATGGCTCAGATAAATTAATAAACTGCTAGAAGAAAGAGAATGCATCTAAATCAGGCCATGCCTCATATGATGAGCTTATATGCTTTATTAAAAGTGCACTGCACTTGTCTATTAAAGAGAAAGCAGGCAGTAACAAGAACCATGATGATGGAGGTTTTGGGTTCATATCTGTGAGAAATCACAGACAGACATTACTTTTTCATTGATTCTTTGCTGTTTTGAGGTGCAAGGAATCATGGGATACTGTTCAGAATAAAAGATTAAATCTCTCAGCACTCCTGTCATCTCATATCGAGCTCATTACACTGAGAATGTTCACCGACTCGCTCTAATTGTCATTTCCCATTTAAACATGTCAAAACATAGCAGAGCAGTCATTGTTAGCGTTAGCAGTCGTGAACCTGAGAATATGGATTCCTGGTGCAGCTTTTTGTTAAATTAGATCTCAGCGCAATGACACGTTGTGCTTGCGACTCTCAGGCGGCTCAAACGTATATACACTATATTCAGAAAGAACTCTCGTCAGTAAGGCTACAATGAATTGTTCTCACAGTGTATATATCAAACGTGATTCCTGTGAGAACTTACTCTTGGTTTCAACAGAGAAATCATAGCAATGTGCTAAAACCACTCAAGTCCTCCTTACAACCGCATGTGTGCTAAATCTGGTAAAATATTGTCAGAATTTATTAGCAACCATAACACAATGAGCTAAGTCCACTCCAAATATCGTAGAAATTGATTAACGAAGCAATAAAATAACTCAAAACACTTGCAACCACACACAGTGTGGTAAAAAAGTCAGAACACACTAGAAACCAAACCGCAATGTGCTGAAATCACTATGAACTCACTGCATAGCTGTGTGTTAAAATAACTCAAAACACCACATGCGCACTAAGTCTGCTTAGATCATAGCAGTAATGCAAAAAAATGCATTAGGCTAACTGAGACTTGTCATAGCACTTGCATATTGCTCTTTTGTTGATTTTGATTGTTTCTATTATCCTCATTTGTAAGTAGCTTTGGATAAAAGCTAAATGTAAATGAGTACATTAGCAGCCATATAGACTTACACTAAATACAATCAAAACAATCACAACTGCATATGCAGTAATTGTATAGTCATGCAACTGCATAGTGATGCATTAATTCCACTCAGAACACAGTAGCATTTGCATATGCACTAATTCCACTCAGAACACACTAGCATTTGCATAGTGATGCGCTAAATCCGCTCAAAACACACTAGTAACTGCATATGCACTGATTCCACTCAGAACACACTAGCATTTGAATATGCACTGATTCCACTCAGAACACACTAGCATTTGCATATGCACTAATTCCACTCAGAACACACTAGCATTTGCATAGTGATGCGCTAAATCCACTCAAAACACACTAGCAATGATATAGTGATGCATTAAATCTGGTAAAAACATACTAGTAACTGCATATGTGTTAATTCCACTCAGAACACACTAGCATTTGCATAGTGATGCTCTAAATCCACTCACAACACACTAGCAACCATATAGAAATTTACTATTCACACCTTTGCAGCTACAAAGCAACACCCACAACACTTTCTTTTGACAAGTTTTGCATTTGCAACATATTTTTAAGCAGCCATCTGTGTTGATTAATGTTATTCTAAGCACCGTAGCTCTGCTGAGCGAATCAAAGAACTGCAGTTTTGTGATCAGAACCGAGTGTTGGGTTTTGTTGTGAGCAACTGATCCTCAGTGTGTCTTTTAGCTCGATTGTTGACAGCGTCGACATAGACAGGAATATTATATTTTTATATTTGACAGCAGCTGAAGTCTAGACAGGAGTCGTCGTGAAGTATGTCATTCTGAAGACATTTTCTGCACTGGAGAAAGAGTTCTGGCACACATCACAGTTTCCTGCTCGCCTAAGTGAACAGTTGTGTTCTGGTGATGTCATGGGTACAAAGGGCCTTTTTAAGTGATGGATGTGCTTAATTCTCTATAAGCTTATTTTCACTTAGTGTTCTTGGAACACTGTAAAAAATATATATATATTTTACTATTTTCAGAAGCATGTTTTTCAATCCAAAATGTCTAAACATGCTTCAAAACAAAAAAAACATTTACTTGAAAAGCAAAACTGTAAATTGGTCAAATGAATTTGTTGAATTAAGTGAATTTTCATTTATTTTTATTTTTGGCAAACTTTTTCAAACAGTTTTTATAGGGTTTATGATTAAAATGCCATAAAATTATTTAAATGTTCATTTAACTTACTTTAACATATTTATACATTTCTGCTGGTAAAGATATATCAGGAAATATTATTGTGACTGATATTCAGGTTCATGATGGAAAACAGAAGGACCAGCTGTGCAATTTTGTTTCTGCCACAGGATAAAAAAAATTAAAATAAAATAAGTAAAGGTCATTGTGAATTTTTATCATACAATTCAGACTTATTTTTCTTGCAATTCTGAGCTTGTTTCTGGCAATTTTATGTTTATATGTTTATATCTCACATATCTCACAATTTAATAAACTCAAAATTGCAAAAAAAACAGATATTTATCTCAGAATTGAGAGCTTTATATCTATATTCTCAAATTGAGTTTATATTATAAGATATATATTTAGAATTGAAAAAAATCTGAATTGTGAGTTCATATCCTCCATTTCTGAATTCATATCTCAGAATTCTGAGAAGAAAATTCTCTTTCTCAGAATTATGAGGGAATAAATCTGAATTGAAAGAAAAAAAGAGTCACAATTACGGTTTTATTTCCTGGTGAAAACGGGCTTCCATAGTGAGCTGTTTGCATTGCATTGTAAGACTCAATGTTGAGCACAATTTGCTGTTATATTCTGGATAATATGAACACACTGCCATATTGTGCACGGTTTACGTAGTGTAAAAAGAGTAGTTTGGTAGTATGCTATACTAAAGATAGCTCATGACTTAGTATTCTGGGTAAAAATGTTGTATCGCAGTGCTTTTCAGATAGTTGTAGAAGTTACTGGGGTAAAAAATTAAGCAACACTCTCCAAAATGTCTTTGACAAATATGATTTTAGTCTGTAATGTTTTGAAAACACTTCAACAAACAACACAAACCTTGGTCAGAACATCCATGGTTTCTAGAAGCTCCAGTTAAGATCTCGAACACCCCACCCTAAAATATCTCAAAATGTTCAAAAATAAGTTAATTTCATGCCCACCACCTGGCCTTTTATTCCAACCAGATACCGCTCCTACTCAATTTCCTGTCGAAACCTGCAGTGCGACTGCGTATTTGAAGCGAGCATGCTATAGAAAAATCACACCTCCTCTCCACACCTGTGAGGGCTACAATAATAGTATCTGAACCCATGCTGTGGTCGGCAGATAAACCAACCCAGCGTGTTGAGGTTTGTGCAAATGTTTGGCAAAAAAGGTGCAGAAAGAGAGTGGGTGTCACTATTTCAAGTAGGATGCTTTAGTTAAAGACTTGTTATTTGACACATTTTTTTTTTTACGTTATTTTTTGATGAATATGTAGGGGTTATACATTTTATAATATTAATACGTAATTTAAAGAAATAGTTTAATTTAGCTCAAAGGGAATCATTTATGATTTTATAGGGATTTGAACAGAATCAGTGTTACGACGATTCACTGAACGAGCCGTATGACAAACTCTGCACTGGATATTAAAATCCCAAATATAGTGAAAACACTATTAAATAGCACAGTAACGAAATCGACAGATTAAGGCATTAACTTGTGAGCAGAAAACACAAGATACTTCTCTTATAAATCAGATTTTATTTATATAAACCTAAGACATAAACTAATCTAACACATGAACACAAGCATTCACACGTTGCAGAAAGAGAGAAAGTAAGGAAAGGATGAGTTTAAGAGAATGAAAATGTGAAATCCCAAGTTTACAGCAATATGTTCAATTGCATAGACCTGAACAACCATCAATCACTTATTTAACCCTCGCTTTGAGTTTCTCAATGAGGCTAAAATTTACATTAAAGTCACCAATTCAGAACTTGGAGGCGTTGCTTGCTTGCCTGTGTTACGGGGTTTCCTTTGTGTCGTCGTTGCAGACAGGGGGTTCCCGAAGTGTCTGATTGGCTGGAAGTTCAGTAGTCTTTGAAGTGACGTCTTTGGGCGTTGGCTTGCTGGAAGTTGAAGCGAGTGCAGTCGAAGCTGGACTTTGTATCAAACTTACATTAACACATGAAACTCCACGGAAAGAAAAGAAACTAAAGTAAAAGAATAAAAATAAAATGATGTAACGAGACTAAGTTGTTTTCCTTCTCATTAGTCATTATGGCACGTGGGCCAGAGCACGCTCAAAGGGCAGCACTCGGTGAGAGGGACGAGAGATAGAGAGAACAAAAGAGAAGGGTACGAAGAGCGAACAAAAAGAGAAGAATACGAAGAGAAAGAAAGAAGGAGGGACAACAGTTTTAAACTCGCTTCTGGACACATCCCCTCTGGATGTCTTGACCAATTAGATACTGTCCTTGCTTGGGGTGTTGGTCTGTTTCTCCACCAAATCATAAATCAACTTGTTATCTGTTCAGTCAGAGGTCCAAACTTTACAGGCTTTGGCAAAGTATACCTTTTTGAACATGATTTCATAATAAGACTATGATGCATTTGACAAAGAATTGATTGGAAGAAACATTCACAGCATGAATTTTCAAGCTCATACATACTAAATATGCAATATTTCCCTTTAAGGCTCGAGCTATTCAATACTTATTGAAAAGACATACATATTATTTGATTAAAACATGATATGTGGTTTACAACATAATATGAGGTTCTGCATAAAAATGTCCTTTTAGGATGATTTTATGTGCATATGAAAAATAAAGTCTTTGTATAGTTCTAAGGAGAACGAAGGCATGTTCTTTAGACAAAGGAATGTTGGTTTGGACTGTCTTCTATGTGTGGAGACACGCCCGAAAGAGTCTGTAGCTAGTGATTTCCTATCACAGGTTTACATGTGAACATCAGTCTTGATTACTTGCAACAAATTTGACAGTCTCCTTCTTGAATTGGAATTATCAATAAGTGTTCGTTTGTCTCAGTGTTGCAAGTTGTTTGGTGAAAGAGGCTTGCTAGTTGGGATTGCTTGCTTCCAACTAGATTTATGACGTCCTGTTCCTTAAGGCCTCTCTGCATTCCAGCTCCTCAGGTTTCAGTGTTCTGATGCATCTTAAAATTGTCTGATTCAGTCTCTGATATCCTACAAATATATAATTAAATTTATTATTTTATACTTTTTTATTTATATCTATCTATCTATCTATCTATCTATCTATCTATCTATCTATCTATCTATCTATCTATCTTTATTTACTGCCAGTTTATTTGTCAATCCATTAATTTCCACTTATTTATTTGTTCTTATTTTTTACTGTGTGTGTGCATTTATATTGTGTAAGTCTGTAAAGACAGTATATTGAATTACGTAATTTTTTTTTACAGATTTAAATAGGTTTTTAATTTAAAAATGTCAATAGGTTTAGAAAAAGTTATATCATCATATATTATCTGAAAACACATTTTACTATTTTATGCAAGTTTGCTTAAAATTACTGTAAAATGTACTACGTTAAAGGGTTAGTTCACCCAAAAATGAAAATTCTGCCATTAATTACTCACCCTTGTATTGTTCCAAACCTGTAAGACCTTCGTTCATCTTCAGAACACAATTTAAGATATAGTTTTCTTTGCGCATAAAAAGTATTCTTGTAGCTTCGTAAAATTACAGTTGAAGCACTGTTGTGGACTATTTTACTGATGTTCTTGCTACGTTTCTGGACCTGGGAAAATTGCAGTTGCATTGCTGTTTATGGAGGGTAAGAGAGCTCTCAGATTTCATCAAAAATATCTTAATTTGTGTTCCGAAGATGAACGAAGGTCTTACGAGTTTGAAATGACATGAGGGTGAGTAATTAATGACAGAATTGTCATTTTTGGGTGAACTAACCCTTTAAATGTGCTTTAATCTTTTTATCGGTGAAAATTTGTCAAGAATATATATATATTACACACAAAAAAAACAACATTATTTTTAATGGTATGAATAGCATATTAGCATACCCTTGGAGTCACCTCAAAAACATATTTCCATCTTTACTGGAACGTGTCTCATGGCATGTTTTTTGAGAGAGCGGGTCGATAGTAGATGTATGTTAGCTTAGCTGTTTTGTTGTGTATGTGCGCTAACATGGAAAGAACAAGTCATTTTCATCTCTCTGAGGAAAATATTACAACCTCTTTAAGCTTTTTTTCCCACCCAATCATCTTGTCATTTTGATTTATCTGAAGTGTGTATCTCCCTGCATGTGTTTGTGTGAGAGGGAGAGCGAGAGACTCATTAGGTGATGGTTTTATGAGGAGAATGGAGGGGGTACAAACGACTTCCATGGGGGATGAACTTATGGCGCTGTCTTATAGCTCTATTTAATTTCTGACCATCTCCCTCGCTGTGTGAGTAAGAGTGGAAGTTGTGCATTAATACACTTTAAATTATATCAGCGACTTCAGTAAAGACCCCGCAATTAACACACGCAGGTCCATTTTTCAGAGACTAATGCTAATGCTAATGTAAACGTTTACAAACCGGCTGTTTTAATATCGCTCAACCCAAAATCCACTTTCATTCAGTAATTTGGGAGAATGTTGCCACAGAAACTCATTTTGTTCCTCAGTTTACCAAAATCAAACAAAAATTGTGTTTACAGTGTAATGGGGCGAGGAACTGTATCAAATAAACGCTGAAGTACAGAGGAATTTCACCCGAATCAGCTCTTTAAAATGGCTACCGTGCGCGCGATTGCTGATTTAGCGCAGACAGTGCCTGATTGACTTAAATAATGCATGCTAAAGCTGCGTGACTGTCCAGTAAATTTTTTCAGTGAAGTTACTTACAATATTTAAGCTGTTATGTAACCTTGGCAGTAGCATGTTAAAATTGCTAACAAGCATTGTTTGTGTAAAGTTGTGCCCAGTATTTCATATCCTGTCATGACCTGCCATGTAAATCTGCAAACTTTTTTATGATACATAAATATATCGCGTGTGAATAACAGTTACGTTAACAGCGTAACAGTTAACCTGTCTACAAAAAGTAGGGTAAACTATTTTTTTTTTTTTTGCTAAATTTGACTTTACAGCTCAAATAACATTTTTTATTATTATTTCATTATTATTATTACTTTACTTTCATTTACATTTTAGTAAAGTTTATTTTTAAATTAAACTTTTAGACAAACATTGAAATATTAAGGAAAAATAAACTAAATAAGCTCTTTAAAATGTTTAAATAGCTCTAGACTACAACTTTTATTTGCATCTTGCTATTTTAGCGCTGATGCCAAATCTCTAAAATAGATTACAGCTGTTTTTTGTAATTAAATACTGCATGCTAAAGTTTTTTGTGCAACAATTTATTTATTTTTTTTACTAAATTTAAAATAACTTTACAGCTCAAATAACATATTTCAGAGCATAATAATAAGATTTTTTATTAAGTTTATAAATGTAATTTTTAGGTGAACATTGAGTGTTACATTTAACTTTACAGCTTAAAATATTTTTTTTACAATTTTAATTTATTTTATGTTTATTTCTAAATCACATTTTTAAATCACTTTATTTTGATAGTCCACTTTAGACATTCTACTAACTATATGTAGCTTTGTAACTACATATCAACTAATTATCACTAATTTCCAACTACATGTCTACTAACCCTCAGAGTGGACTTTTAGGGTAGGTTTAGGGTTAGTAGAATAAGTTGACATATACTTGCAAAGTTTCTCATAGTCAGTATGTTGTATGTTGTGAACCCATCAAAATAAAGTGTTAGAAGACATTAAGCAGACAGTCTACTAATACTCTAATGACTGCTAGTTGACATGTAGTTGCAAAGTTACTTACTGTTAGTAGAATGTCTAAAGTGGTCTATCGAAATAAAGTGTTAAATTTTTTTACATGAATCAGCTCTTTTCAACAAAACAAAACTCTCTGGGATGAATTGCTTCATTGATATCTATTGTAAATGTATTACTGCATGTGCAGCATTTGTTTGTTTTTATCAGTTAAGCGATTAGTGGTAATTGTCGCAGATGTTAAACTTGTACTGAACCCAGAACGTTCTTTTAAATGCGGTCTGCACACACATATAAAATCTTGCTCTTATACATATTCATTAAAATTCTCTCGTTGCTCCTGATGGGTGATTGTTTACTTCCATTACCCTTGATGGCAATAACAGGCAGTTCCCGACTCATGTGCCAGGAACCTCCCGCTAACATCACCCGCTTCCCATGACACCCTGTGGCCCTGAGCTCATTAAGAAAAGTCAGAGAATTGGTGATCTCACCGCAGAAACAGCCGCAATCTTCTTCTTGCTTTTAAACGATTAAAAGCAAAAATTTCGTACTTTCGGCTGACCTGGAGCATTGATGCCCTTTGCAATTCAATATTATGAGCTTCCAGTGACTGTAAACCCTTTGTTTACTTCTGTATAAACATCTAAGCATTAAGTCATTAGTTGTAATTATCCTCAGAAGGATCTTGCCAACTCAAAAAACTAGCTAACAAGGTTGAAGGGAAAAATGCTCAGATATGTCCAAATAGTGCATTAGCAAGAAAAACTAGTGGGGAAGGAAGATCTCTTTTGGTTTTTCCCAGCAGGTTTGGACTCTGTCCGGGTCAACGGTCCTGGCGCATGATATTTTTACGTTAAGCGGCAGAAACTCATCGGCTGTGTGTGTACTTGCTATACAGCCACTGTCGTTCTTATTTCTTACATCTATCAATTCCTACTTCACTTTATAAATAAGAAATATGTTTTTCTCATCTTTCCATTTCAACTCGTATGTAAGAAATGGAATAACCAGAAATGGAAAGACGGCAAGGCTTAAAAGTCATTTGGAGCCATTTCCCCACTAAAAATACATCAATAATACAACAAAGCCTTAAAAACCAATGCAAGCAATTTCAGCACAGAGGATTCGAATTCTGTAAATGTTGGGGCATTTTATATTGATGGGCCATTAAAAACCAACCCAGCACTTGAAGAAAAAAATTTAACTTCTTAGGAATGAAGCACAAGGATAAAGCAATACGATGCACACTGGAGGCCTGGGGTTGTAGACATTTTATAAGGATGTATTGGGTTTTTCATTAGGGATGTATTGTTAGGAAGAAAATATATGCCAGTTTGTATTCAGCTTGTCAATATCATCTTTCAGTCATCATAAACTGGGCTGTACAGAGTATGTGCTGTATGTGACAAAGAGTCCCATGTTATTTGCTAATATAAAATTAACCTATGATGAAAGCAAGTTAGATTTGTAAGTTGTTCGATGTTAATTTTAAACAAACATAAGTGAGGTTTGTTTGCCATCCCTTATTCCAATTCTGGCCATTCAGTTATTATTTTTTCTTTGCTTTTTCTTTTGCTTTGCTATGCTTTTCTTTTCTTTTTCTCTCTTTTTATTATTATTTATTGTTATTATTATTAGGTTTTATTGTGTATTCAGTATTGCCAAATTTAGCTTTTTTAGTTTTGAGTTTTATTTGTTTCTCTCCTTTTTTAACTTTTTTATTTGTTTGTAAATATTCTAATATTGTTTTATTTTTATTTGTTTTTAATTATCATAATATTTTAATTATTATTTGTATTATTTTTTTATGTTTTGATGTGTGTTTAATGTTTATTGCTAGAATAATCCTTAAACTTAAAAAGTTGTAAATTGTATTTAGATTCCAAATATTTAAATTTGACTTTCAGAGGTTGACAGTCAACATTTTCTGAAGATTAAGCACGTGATCATGTGTTTGAAAATTACAGAAAAAATAATGATTACATTTGTATAAGCTTCACACCCTATTTTTGACTACAATGTAAACTATCAAAATAAAAGTAAAATATCACGTGAAATGTAAAACGTGCAAAGTAAAAAGTAATGCATTACAATATTGCATTTTTCCATAAAAAAGTAACTAATTGCATTTTTTTTTTGTTGCAAGTAATACGTTATTTTAGTTTTGTGTTACTTTTTGTCACCTGAGCTGGACTTGCTTGTTTATTTTTAATAACAACGAAAACAAAAGTTATATTTTTGGCAAATATAAAGGCCCTTTCACACCAAAAGAGAAATTACAACTGCACCTCACTCCCAATTTCTCTCAACATGTGGACAGGAGAAGGTGTCAGTGAATAAATAGGAAAATAAAGTAACCTGTGTTACTTATTTGAAAAAGTAAATAATGCATTACTTTACTAGTAACTTGAAAAAAGTAATCTGATTGCGTAACTTGTGCTGCTTGTAATGTGTTATCCCTGACACTGACAAAGTAAATATGCAAAGGTAAAGGTAAATATGCAAAAGCATAACTGATCACCCAAAAACCACTGCTACAGTTTACTAGTACTTATTTGTCCATTGCAGGATTCAGTGCAAATGTTTACATTAAAACCAAATACTCATTTAATTCAGATAGAACAGCAGGGTCACAAAAGGGGAGAGCTTGTTTTTCCCCTAGTTAAACAAGCCTGCCCATTCCCACGAATAGGCTTTGCAATCAGAAAACTGTCTGTCGGCCATCCAAACAGAACCGCCTCTCAACTCCATTAATCTGGCAAAATCCATCAGAGAGTGTTCATCAGGACCCAAGCGAGCTGTCTGTCAGCATGCCTGTCTTAAAGAGACAAGCGCTGTTTGGGCCTGACAAACAAAAGACATTATTTTGACAAATTGCCCACAGATTAGGGACCTCTTTGAAAGCGGGGGCCCCTAGAGGTGAGCCGGGAGCAAAACTGCTCCAGGTGTTTGTTTGTTTGTTTACTCAAGCTGAATGTGGGGCAGGGCTGGAGTGATGGAGAGACTGACAGAGCGAGGGACCCCGGCTCTGTAGGGGACATGTAAAGATCATGTTTGTCACTCCGCATCAAATAGAGGTTCCCAAAACAACTTAAGTCGACACTCGAATGAGAAACGTTCCGTATGTAAAGCCTCGCCTTGCTTTGATTCAAATTCAGCATGGATTTAATGCTTTTATGTGTGAATATTTCAAGTTTATGTGTGTGAACACTAACTAAATACAGCCAAGAAATAGGTAAATCTGGTTTCAGAGACTGTTTCACTATTGAAGGCAAGTAAACGTTTGCTTACTTGCAATAATCTGTCAAATCATTTTCTTTTAGTGGAATCTGGATGAATTAGTAAAACATATTAATTTAGGTTTCATTTGTAACCATGTTAATTAACTTAAAACTGATTCTGGCATTTATTGTTTGTTTGTTTTGATCCCACTTTACATTAAGTGGCCTTAACTACTATGTACATAGCAGTGGCGGCTGCTGGTCTTTCAAAGAGGGGAAGCTCATTTTCGGCCTACATCATAAAAATTGTCCATTTATTTATACGTAAATTATTTTCAAGAAAATGCTCTGTGACCCTGTCGTACCAACTAGGCGTCTTTTCCAGTGACTTGACCAGTGTCCTCTCAATGGTGAGCTAGGCTGCTTAAACGGCCTTGGCCCATTGTGAGCCGCTTTAAACAGGAGAAGCTCCTTTCTACACCTGCAGATGTAGCTCCAATTGTTGCCACTAATGAGAACAGTTTGTAAAGCTGAGGCATTGCACTGTCCAACTCCGTGTCTTTAACCCTCTGGGGTCTGAGGGTGTTTTGGGGGCCTGGAGAAGTTTTGACATGCCCTGACATTTGTGCTTTTTTCAGTTGCTTATAAATATATAAATGGCTAAAGTCTAATAACACTGTATACAGCAAAAACAGGGCTACAATAATATGTTAGCAGCACTTATGTACTTGATTTTGTTTTTGAGAAAACAACGTTTATGCGTGGTTAGTGAAAAACTAACATTTTGAATCACTGAAATAAGGCCATAAAAAAACATACAGAACATTTGTTCACAAGACTTCTTTTTAGTTTGTTTCGCTTCATAAAGAAAAACGAGACAGCCCGCACCGGTGGGTTAAGGAACACCAAATAATCACACAGCTTTCTCCTGTTATGATGAAAATTGGCCAGCAATTTCGCCAAGCAAATACCAAGAAATAGGTTGCAGCAGTTTGTCAATCCGCTATGGGACTGAGCTCGAATAGCTTCAGCATCAGCGACTTCTTATAGGACACAATCGCTGTCAGTCAAAAGGAGATGCAGTCTTTCGACAGACCCTCCAATCATCACGCAGAAGCCCGGAGTCCAGCGTCCGTGGGCGGGACATAATCGCAGCATTTATGCAATGAGCGTAGTTTCGAAGCACTGAAAAAAACTGTTCAAAGCAGCCCCATAGAAGTCAATGGACGCTGGGCTTCAACAGGGAAATACACTGATGCTACGGGAATATATGAGAAGGAAACCGAGTCACCTGCTATATGTAGCTGATTCTGAACGAACTCGTCTTCGAGATGAACGTGTTCTAACGCATTTTTAATCAATAAAATGTTAACACAATAGTACATATTTGACCATTAATTTTTTGACATTATAGGGGAAGCCGAGCTTCCCTTGCAGTCTTAAAGAAATCCCCACTGGTACATAGGATTTAAATTAATAATTTGGTACAATGCACTTATTATGTACTGTGGCGGGAGGAGCCAACGACAGACACAGTGGGCGTGGCGTCAAGCCTCGGAGAGGTTTTTATTAAACAATATTAAAATAAAGTGTCCAAAGGGGAAAAAGTGTCCAAAATAAACAGGGATCTGGTGTCCTCGTCGTGCTGCGGGGCTGTGCAGGAGGGCAGTGTTCAGGAGGGAAGGGTCCAGGGAAGGGGCGGAGTCCGGTGGCCGCACGCGCTCCCCTCTCGGGGCCGGGAGCGAGTGGCGGCGGCGTCTCTTGCGCGGCTTCGTCCATCTCTTCGGTTCCCGGCGCTTCTGGGGGATTCGACGGCCCGGCATCCTGGCCCGTCAGCCGTCTCACGGGTGCGGCAGTCCTGCTCGACGCTCCCTTCCTGGACCCACGAGGACACCAGCGTGCATGCACGGGAAGAGACCGGTCTCACGAGGAGAGGCGCGTTCGGCATTTAACGGCGGCGGTGATGAGGCTCCATTCACGTCAGGTGCGCCTCATCACACGCCGCCAGCCCTGGCTGTTTCAGCGCCCCTCCTCTCTCACACACCCACTCCTGTCGGGAGCCTGGTGAAGGGCGGCGAATATGGGACGGGGTGGTGATGATGGACAGGGGGGGGGGGAGGCAGCCGACTCGTCACATTCCCCCCCCCAAGCGACATCCCCGTCCTAGGATCGCCACCCACGCAGGAGTGCTACCTTCCTCAACCAGGCTCCAGCGGTCGGAGTTTGCGGGGCAGGGATTCCTCTCCGGGCAACGCTCCCTCTCGCATCGCGCCGGAACCGGGACAGAGAAACCGGGTATTAGTTGTCAGCCTCAACCAGCCACAGGGTAAATGACCAATAGAAAGAACGTCACTTACCCCTTTGGTGGCTGGGAGGCTGTCCCCGTCGTTCCTCTGTCCCCGTGCGGGTTCCATGGCTTTTTGCGAGCGAGAGGGGATGACGTCATCAGATGTTGCCCAACTGCGCTGTCTAGGCTCCGCCTGCCCGCATTCTCCACCACTGTGGCGGGAGGAGCCAACGACAGACACAGTGGGCGTGGCGTCAAGCCTCGGAGAGGTTTTTATTAAACAATATTAAAATAAAGTGTCCAAAGGGGAAAAAGTGTCCAAAATAAACAGGGATCTGGTGTCCTCGTCGTGCTGCGGGGCTGTGCAGGAGGGCAGTGTTCAGGAGGGAAGGGTCCAGGGAAGGGGCGGAGTCCGGTGGCCGCACGCGCTCCCCTCTCGGGGCCGGGAGCGAGTGGCGGCGGCGTCTCTTGCGCGGCTTCGTCCATCTCTTCGGTTCCCGGCGCTTCTGGGGGATTCGACGGCCCGGCATCCTGGCCCGTCAGCCGTCTCACGGGTGCGGCAGTCCTGCTCGACGCTCCCTTCCTGGACCCACGAGGACACCAGCGTGCATGCACGGGAAGAGACCGGTCTCACGAGGAGAGGCGCGTTCGGCATTTAACGGCGGCGGTGATGAGGCTCCATTCACGTCAGGTGCGCCTCATCACACGCCGCCAGCCCTGGCTGTTTCAGCGCCCCTCCTCTCTCACACACCCACTCCTGTCGGGAGCCTGGTGAAGGGCGGCGAATATGGGACGGGGTGGTGATGATGGACAGGGGGGGGGGGAGGCAGCCGACTCGTCACAGTACATACATTCAGTATAAAGTGGGACCTTTTTTTAAATTATAAAACAAGTTATTATATTATATTATGTTCTTTTCATGCAATGTGGTTGAATTAATAAACAATTTTTAACTTTTCAACTTTTTGAAACTTAATTTAGAATTAATTTGTAACCCTGCTACTGATTTTGGTATATGATTATTTATAATCCGTGTGTCATTCGTCCTTTCCATTTTCAATTGATAAATGAAAATCAAAAAATGAAAATCTGATTGTTTTTTTTTTGTTATTTGATTTTGAATCAGAAACGAAAAATGAAAATTGTCTTGTATTTCATATTTTAAAATTTCGTTTTGGATCAAAAATACATTTATTTAAACAAGGGAAATAACTTTGAGAGAACAAATTGCAATGTATTTTGCTTCTTTTTTTTCAGTCGACGAGATGATAATGGCCTTGATGCTGTGTTTGATAAAATTTGAGGAGGTGGTCCTGGCATCACAAGGACTTCAGGAGGTGTCAACAACAATGAAGGAGCTGATGCTGATTCAATTATAGCGTAATACAATAACAGAAAAACCACAAGCCCGCCTATTTGCTCGCAGAAAAATTTCCGGGTGACGCACAACCCAGCAATTAAATATTAAAAACAGATTCTGTTGTGTGGACCCTTTTCAATTTTGTATTTTTGATCCAAAACAAAATTTTAAAATATGAAATACAAGACAATTTTTATTTTTCGTTTCTGATTCAAAATCAAATAACAAAAAAAACAATCAGATTTTCATTTTTTGATTTTCATTTATCAATTGAAAATGGAAAGGACGAATGATACACGGATTATTTATGTATAGTGGATACTATTATAATTTATTATATTATATATTTCATGTGTTTTTCAGCCAGTACCATCACAGACACCACGGAAGACCCTACGATCGGTGAGAAAAGACTTTTAGCAATTTATTCAGCTCACATAACCTCGTCCCAACTGAACGCAGCTGAGTTTTAACTAATTTAGCAAAACCGTAAACACCAAAGGAACAGGAACAATGCACGGGGTCTGCAATGCATCTTTGCAGTGAGACAGAGAGAGAGTGTGTGTGTGATCTTACATCCAACAGATGGACGTGTGTAAATGAGGCAGTGACTGATGAGATGTAGAGCTGCTGACGAGAGAATTAATGAGTCTTGGAATTGTGGTGGGTGGGGGGTACAGAGAACAGAAAAGAAGAAAAAAAGAGATAGACAGATAAACGGAGGAAGAGAGGTGGGCGGAGGGCAAAAGGAAGGATTCTGGAAAACATTTCACTTAGGATTGCATTCATGCTCTTTATTCACAGAATTAATCAGCTTGAGAGTGTTCTCATTAAAACACTCTGCTTGCCTACTGCATATTTAGGCAGCTGCTCCCTAAAGCTCTTTTGCACCAAAAAAGTGAGCAATTTGAGGCGACATGAATGACCTTTTGGCATGTTTCTGCAAAGTTTAAAGCATTTTAACTTTAGCAACTAAAAAGTTACTAGAAATAGAAGTAAAGACAGTGGAGTTCATGTGATCCATCATCATATAAAATAATGCAATTTAAAAAAAAAGTGTTTAATCATGCCCCCAAACCTAAATTTTATATATTGTGATGAGTCGGCTACCTCCCCCCTTATTGTCATCACCACCCCGTCCCGTATTCGCCGCCCTTCACCAGGCTCCCGATGGGAGTGGGTGTGTGAGAGAGGAGGGGCGCTGAAACAGCCAGGGCTGGCGGCGTGTGATGAGGCGCACCTGATGTGAATAGAGGCTCATCACCGCCGCCATTTAAATGCCGAGCGCGCCTCTCCTCGGGAGTCCGGTCTCTTCCCCCGTGCATGCACGCTGGTGTCCTCGTGGGTCCAGGAAGGGAGCGTCGAGTAGGAAGACTGCCGCACCCGTTAGACGGCCGACGGGCTAGGATGCCGGGCCGTCGAGTGCCCCAGAAGCTCCCGGACCCGAGAGGGGAGCGCGTGCGGCCACCGGACTCCGCCCCTTCCCTGGACCCTTCCCTTCTGAACACTGCCCTCCGTCACAAGCCCCGCAGCACGACGAGGACACCAGATCCCTGTTTATTTTGGACACTTTTCCCCCTTTGGACACTTTATTTTAATATTTTTGTTGAATAAAAACCTCTCTGAGGCCTGACGCCACGCCCACTGTGTCTGTCGTTTGCTCCTCCCGCCACAATATATATATTTTTTTTTTTTTTTTTTTTTTTTAATTATTTATTTTTATAATTATTGTTCATGTTTGGGGGCATAATTTAATCTCATTATTTGTTTTTACAATTAATTGTTTAGGTCAGGGGCATGATTAAATGCTTAATGTATTTTACATTTTTTTAATTTGCATGTTAAATTGACAGCTGCCCACGGTTTGGAACAGCCTTCAAGTCATGGGTGTCTATGATGCCTAGAAATGCTTCCTGCGTAGTTATCTCTAGATTTTGGAACAGAACCATTCTCTCTCCTCTTCAATTCAAGGTGCTTCATTACCATGATTTTCTCTCCTAGCCTCCCCCTACTCTCTCTTATTGACGCTTGTTGTTTAATGGCTCAGAGTGGGCATTGCATTTTAAGCTCTGATTAATGGAGCAGTAATGATAGGCTAACACCTAGATGTAGCAGGTAATTAAGCATTAATGAGCTGTGCGAAAGCACTCAGACACACAGAGACTCCATCACACGTAACAACACATCAACGCCGAGGGCTTTAATTGCTCAAAGGTTGCTCCTTCATTGCTCAGGGGGCTTAATTGAGATCTCACTGGTGGTTCATTCCTTAAACTTGTCTGAGATGTTTCTTTTAAAATTGCTTTGCAGAAAAATAAAAACAAAAAACAAGGCCATCATTGTTGTGGATTAAATGTATGGTCACATTAATAAAATCTTTTGAGCAAAAAATTTATTTTGTCAAGACCGATGTATCATATCTTGTTGTCAGGTGTTTTTGGTTCTTTTGGTGACCCCGACGTGCCATATTTAAATTAAACATAAGAGGTAGACTGTAAAACATATATAATAATAATATTGGAGTAAGTTTTACATGAAAATACTGTTTAAGTCTTTCTACTAAAAAAAAAAACACGGAATGTTTTCAAGAGCAGCACGCGAGACTGCACTGCACTTGAAAACTTGAAATCAAAAGGTTTCTGGATGGGGGGGGGGGGGACCATTGAATCAGTTCAATGGGAGGGGGAAATTTAATGTTTTTGATTTTGGTTTTGTTTCAGGTATGGCTTCCAGTACTAAATCAGGTCATGCTGTTCTGTTGGGTAAGTATGTACTCGTATTCAAAATATGATCTATTCATCTACAACTCTTTAAATCATTCAAGGCCACACTGACTATATAAGCATCTCGATGGAGGCTGAATTATTCCATAAATTCGTGTTATAGGAAATTCAACCTCCCATTTTACTCACAGCCACGCCCACTATCCAATCAATTTCCGGTGGATAAAACCAATTGATCTTCATGTCCCACCCTCTCTAAAGTAAACGCTGTTTTGTGTGAACTACATACCTACTATCAACTTGATATCATTAGTTTCTGGTCTTCTTGTGGTTGTTTCCTCATCCAGGAGTCTCTGTAATAGCAGTTCTTGTGATGATACTGCTAATTATGATAGTGGTTCTCCGCTTCATGGCTCATCAGAAAGGCACATATTACACCAACGAGGAGAACTTAGCATTTAAGAATGACCCTGAGGTGCAGGAGGTCACCGAAGATCTGGAAGATCCAGAAAATCCAGAAGAAGGTAAGAGATATTTTAGTTAAAGGAGAGGTAATAAATATTGTTGAGCATTTTAAATATTTGGGTATGATTATGGATTCTAACTTAAAAAAAAAAAACATTAAAAAGGTCTCTAAAAGTACTAGAGCAAGCTTGATGATCTTCAGGAATAGTATGGCGCTTTTCCACTGCGTGGTACGACTTGGCTCGGCACGACACGGCTCAGTTCGGTTCGGTTTGTGTTTCCACTGCAGTTTAGTACCGCTTTAGAGTGAGCGGGATTATTCACGTCATTATAGTTGCGCCACCTCTACTGCCTCTAAAAACTTTTTAATTCTGCATCGCTCCATCGCACTCTCACTGGATCTGCTCCTCGGCTATCAACGAGAGGATCATCTGTACTTCCTCAACAGACAACGAAACAGCCATTTTTTGGTTGTTTAAAAAGGTGCGCTCATTCAAAACAGTTGCATTCGATCCTTCACTGGCTGTGCCAATTTAAATCTAGCGGGTCTATTGTGTCTCGTGCCACAAGTTCAATGACACAGGCAGTGATGATTTTCTCCAGCCAATCTGTGATCAGCAGAGTTTACTCGTCGTGTTTTGGTAATGGTACGGCTCACTTGGAACCTCAGCCGAGGTGGTACTAAAAAAAGTACCAGGTACTGTTCCCAGTGGAAAACCCCCCAAAAGTGAGCTGTACTGAACCGTACCGTGCTGTACCATGCAGTGGAAAAGTACCATTAAGCACCAATTACCTGTGGCTGCTGCTAAACTCTTTATGCATACAATGATCCTCCCTCATTTATCTTACTGTGCTACAAGTTGGTCCCATACAAATATAACTATGTTAAAACCATTATATACTATTTATAAACAAGCTCTGAATATTTTAGCTAAAAAGCCAAGGAGTTATCATCACTGCAATATTATTAAAAATGATAAATTATTGATGTTTGACAATTTTTTTTTTGCTGATGTGTGTTTGATGTACAAATTATTTCATGATCTTGCACCACCACCTCTTAAACAATGTGTGACTTTCTGTAAGGACAATATCAGGCAGACTAGGTCATCAGTTAGAGGTAACTGTTCAACTAAATTTAAGAAAACTGTTTCTGGACAATCAGCTTTTTCAGTTAGAGCAGCAGAAAGATGGAATTTAATTCCTGTTTATATTAGAGAGTGTGCAACATTTAGTATTTTTAAAACTACGCTTAAAGTATGGCTTGAGGAAAATCAAATATGTGATCATTGACTTGATTTTTTAATTTAATGGAGTATGATAAAGGTGGAGGACAAACTTAATATAAGCCTTCTCTGTTATATGCACAATGCTCTATTTAAAAACAATCCAAAATCCTTTGTAGATAAATTGGTTTTTAGTGGGTATTGTCACGGGCATGTTACGCGTCAGGTGAGCTCAGGTGTGTTAGTGGTTCCATCTGCAAGGTCCAATTGTATGACAAGAACAGTTTTAGTTAGATCGTCATCTGCTTGGAATAAATTGGATTTAAGAATAAGGCATATATCCAACATATGTAATTTTAAGAAGACTCTAAAACAGATGACAATTAATAGTATTACACCAGTTAATTTGTGACTGTTATAGGTACTGACATTTTCAAATGCTGTATGTGTGTGAATGTGTATGTGGATAAATGAATACATGGTTATGTTATATGTATGTTGTATTTATGTATGTTATATTTGTGTATTTTAATTGTATACACGTTTCAGCACTTGTATGGGCCCCAGGAAGACTAGCAACCACATTGTGGAAGCTAATGGGGATCCAAATAAATAAACAAATAAACAAATGATGTGATATTGTAGGTGTTGCATGTATTGTATTGTTTTTGACTGAACATTGTAATTTTGTAACAATATCCTGCCCAGGGACTGCAGATGCAAATTAGCTTTATAGCTAACTCTGGCACAACACTTTTGTTGTGCATTGTCCCTGTATAAATAAATTAAATAAACTAAAAAAAAAAATTTTTTTTAAAATAACCACTCAGCTTCTAACATTTTCCCACTATGGCTTGGACTGAAAACTGATGCTGCCTGTTAGAAAACTTTATTAATAACTTTTTGTCAACAATGAAAGTCATATTTCTCATAATGTGGAAAATCTGTTTTTCAGAGGAGCCTTAGTATCTTCTGGCAGGAAGCCTTTTGGGACGTTTCCTGTGAAATGTATCACTGCGAGCGACAGAAGGATCTGTCGTGGATCCTCTTCCTTCTCACTCTCCAATCACATGTGCCTTTTCCAATGTTCTTTTTCTGACAGCTTCACACCTAACTCCAAACCTAAAATAGATTTCCATGTGCAGAAGCACTTGTGTGCTAATTATTTCATTTTGTGTGTTAAAGAGTACTTAACTTATATTAAAATGTATTTTTTTTTTATACTGTAAACTTTTAGCCTTGTGAATTAACAAATTAATGTCTCTATGTAGAATCTTTTATATTAACATACTATTAAGTTCTTTGCAAATATTAAGTGCATTTTTTATAAATTAATTTATGCCAACTTTAGTGACTGGTTGACATGTACCTGTATCTCTTTGTAGAATCTCCTTTGCAAAGATTAAGACACCCAGAATTAGCAGTATATCAAACACCTCCACATGACTCATTATCCAGGTGGTTGTCAAAAGCTACTCTGAAAGTTGTCATCATGTATTCCAGTTGTTTTGAAACATCTGTAGTTGTTCAAGAAATATTCACAGGTGAAAGAAGAGTGAAAGAGCCTTTGGTAACTGAAAAATTTGCATGTGAATGGATGTAAGTAGATCCATATTAACATTCTTGTAATATTTATTGTAGAAATTCTTGACTGACCATGCCGCTGATGCCAGTGAGGTTAAAATAAAGCTAAAAATAGAAGCCATACTGTGTTTTATTTATTTCATAGTTGTGTGTGATTGTACACAGAGCACTCATTTTTTAGACGCTCAAAATCTACAGAAATATAGACATTTCAGGGTATCGCTAAGAAGAATCCAAGTAAATAAAACTAAGACCTGCTTCATTTGAATCTAGCTTGATATTTATACAATATCAACCACCTAGCTGAGGCTGCAATATTTGTTTGCTGACCTGAATGTCATATGGATACAGTAATATTCTGCTAGAGCTCTAAAAATACACATTTAAGAGACACCGGTAATGCTAATGTAAACAGTGTGTGACGGTCCATGTAGGAAACAAAAGGCAAACAAAGACTGCGGTTAAAGAGCAAATCAAAAGCCACATCTCAGTACCACCACAGAATCCAAGAAACAAACCAAACATCCCAAACACGCAGCTCTCCCTTTGTCTACAGCAATTTGTGGAAACTGGTACATCTCACTATACGACGGAAGCCAGTGACCTGATTAGGGCTGGATGAAAACAGTTTGTAATTAGCGGTGAACAGCGTCACCCCCTCGGAGAGTTGAGCTGAAATAAAGTGTCAACAACAGCAGGAAACTTTCAAAGAAAAACTCCAATATAGCATACGCGCTAGGGGAATTAGCCCGTAGCCGAGCTCGCAACTATTATACGACCATGCGAAATACAATTTAGCAGGGAGAAGCTCAAACAAAGAGTGGATGGGCAAATACATCAAACGAAACGGGTTATTTCTGAACTATTTACTCTGCTCTGAGGCTCTCTGGAGATGCTACGACGTACGTCGTTCAGACCACCAGTAAACCTAATGCCAGTAAAAATGACGTCTAATCATGCCAACTCATGTTTGATCAGCGGAGGTGGTGTGATTCCTCAAAAACATGTCAGAAATGTAATAGCTTCACAAGATGCGAAAATTAACTTTTCCGTGGTGTTAGCGACCGATTTGTTTATTTGTATTAAGCAGGTTAATGATTTCCCCAGAAAGTAATTTCCGCCAATTTTCTGCAGCGGACACACAGTAAATGAACCCAAACGAAGCCTATTTTTTTCTCTGTGAGAAGGCGACACAATAGGGCCGGTTTGATCCAGCTCTGTTTAGACGTGGATCACCATCAAAAGTGTCAATTCGCATTGATTTCTCATCTCAGTGGAAGCCATTACAGGGAATAAAACCGACAGATATGACAGAGGGAGTTTCAGCCCTCTTTAGAGAGGTCGACCTTTTTCGGGGGAGTCTGAATTAAGGCCGTCATCTAAATGTAGCTGGATAAGACTGAGAGATGCATAATGCCACACATCAATAGCTGCGTAGGGAACAAAAGAAGTGTACGTATTTTGCTGCCTTCAAGTTTCATTAGATTAAAGGAATAGTTCACATAAATACGAAAATTGTGTCATTCACTCACCCTTGTGTTGTTCTTTTTCAGCTGAATGCAAAAATAGATGTTTTTTGTGTGGTATTTGCGCTTCTCCCCATTGTTCATAGTGACTATGTTTGCCAAGGCCCAAAGTGGCCAAAAATACTATAAAAGCACTGTAAAAGTGGTTCCTGACACTTGTATGCTATATTCAATGTCTTCTAAAGCTATATGGTTGCTTTGTGAGAGAGAAATAGCTCCTTTTTGTAACCCTAAACAGGTTTGGAACGATGTGAGGGTGACTAAATAATGAAATAAAAGATTTTGAACCAGCTTTATGCTCAATTATAATGGATTCTACATTAAAATACCTTGATACATGACTTTGTTGTATAACATTCGTTTGTATACTATGCTAGGTGTTGTTTGGATAAAGTAGCACAATGAATTCCCTCATTAGCATCTTCAAATATGTTAAAATGTTAATATTACTGAGGGAAGAAGTTAGTTTATTCATCAGCACATCTGGATGTTTGGGCTGTCGATAAGAGCAAAGGTTTTTAGCCTTAAATAATGTGTTAATGTGATTTACCAAAGCAGCTTAGCATGGATTTGAGTCTTTTCTATTTTCATGATGCCAGAGTTTTGTGTGTGTGTGTGTGTGTGTGTGTGTGTGTGTGTGCTCATAAGTCCAGAGGGCAGCTGTGAGTGGCATGAATTTAATCCAATTTCTCCATCTCTAGCACTATGGAGCCAGGCGTAATTCACCCCACAATGGTCTCTTCCTGTCATGGGAGTTTATGGTAATGAGAAAATAGGACAGGTTGGGTGTGAGTGAAAATGTGATAATTCCATCATTGTTTCATCATTTGATCCATTGCCATTGGTATTCCCATGTTTTTGGAATTTGCGGCATCCTCAGTCTCACTCCAGGGTCAAGGGGGCCACATATCCTCTTTTAAATGGGATAGCCAGAATTAGTGATAAAGCATTAGCAAAGCCCACCATGGAAACTTCTTAGCTGCTTTTTGAAATGATGCTATTTCCAGACTTTTTTAAACACTCTCCAACTAGGACCATGTTTGAATGACTCCTCGACAAATTTCCAGAATATTATGAGGACTTTGATTCAAAATCATTGGCTAGAAATGAAAAGGTGCCTACATCTGGGTCATATTTCACCAACATTTTTTGAATAAATTTTAAATATGAATATAAAATAATTTATGGTAATTTTATAATGAAAGCCCATTACAGTATAATGGCTGAGGTATAATGCAAAAATGTCTTTAACAGCTGAAGTCTTCAGGGACTATTGTCTTTATAAAAGCCGACTTCTTACATTTAACATAAGGTGAAAAAAGAGACAAGGTAAGAGTTCTGTTTCTTATTTCTGGCTCCCCTTCGGGTTTGAAGAAGTGTGCTAGAGGAGAGCCGCTCAGCATTACGTCAGCTGGAAACAATAAACTGAAAGGAGTCATCCATCATGAGCGTTTGATTCCGCTGACAGCACGTCAAATCCCATTGATCTCCAGGAGAACCTTCAGGATCGCTGACGGGACTCTGGCGGCGCTCTGATGTGACAAAAAATCAGGTTTACCTCTTTCTGGCAAACTTTTTATGACATGACCTACAAAATTATTTCAAAATGTATGATGATGATATTGGAAAGCAAGTTTTTCTATTTAGTGTTAAGCAGTTCATCTCCCTGATTCAGTATTGTCAGTGAATAATGAGTTAAACTGAAAACATGATTTCAGAAAACGTATGTTTTTATGATGCTTTACAGTATTTTGGGGTCCTTTTTGAACCTTAAAGCAATAGTTTACCAAAGAAATACAAATTTGTGGAAAATGTACTTACACTGTAAAAAAAAAAAAAAAAAAAAAAAAATGTTGAGCCAACTTAAAATTTTAAAGCAACCAGCTTTTTGCAGATTTTTGAGTTCTTTCAACTTATTTTTGTAGGAGATTCTCAAGTTTTTGTTGTATAAACTTAAAACAGCAAGTTGACAAAACTCAAAAATCTGCTGAAGCTGGTTGCCTTCATTTTAAGTTGGCTCAACTTGTTTTTTTAACAGTGTACCCTCATACCATCCAAGATGTAGATGAGTTTGTTACTTCAGAGCAGATTTGGATTACATCACTTGTTCACCAATTGATCATCTGCTGTGAATGTGTGCCATCAGAATGAGAGTCCAAACAGCTGATAGAAACATCACAATAATCTACAAGTAACCCACAATTTAAATTTTTAGATGAACTATTCCTTTAATGATTCAGTACCATTCATTGTAACTGAATAGAAAACAGTGACCAGCACAGTCGTATTCTTTTTTGTTTCACAGAAGAAATGTTCATACATGTTTGAAAAGGCATGATGGTGAGTATATGATGACAGAATTTTCACTTTTGGATGAAATATAAAAAAAAAGTAATATATACTCCTCTTTGTTACAATAATGTTCTGGGAGCACCATGGTCACCTTTTTTTATCCTACCTGTATATATATGAACTCCAAGTGCATGGTTTGCTGGAAGAAAAAAAAAGTGTTTTTCCCCACATGCGGAGCTTTATGTTGCAGAAATTATTTGCTTTCGATCCTTTTATGGGATTTTCAAAATGTCATTTGAAATGGAAAGGTGGTGTGCAGTTTGAAAGAACAACACTCCTGGTCTTTTGAGTACAGTGCATATACCTTCATAATGCAAAAAATAAACCAGGCTATTAAGGCTAAACCTCTCCGGGGTTTTTTATTACTATTATTATTATTATTATTACTGCCTAAAATTACCACCCTGTATGTGGCAGAAGAAAAGCATTTCTTTGGCATCTTGGAAATTGTAGTTATTGAAAATATAGGTCAAGGGAAAAATTTGAATGTGGGCGTCAGTGTAATGACTATGGACTCTGCTCTTGTTCTACCGTTATAGGTCATAAAGTTACATATGCTTCTACAGTTCGGTTCCAATCAGAACTTAAAGTCTGGTGTGACCTCACCTAATGTCTTAAAAAGTCGATCTATTAAGATTGTGGTGTGAATAGATTCATAGTAAATGAGTCTTACTCGGAGTTTCACCGGTTTCTGTATGAATGTCGAATCACAGTGATCTAATTGAGATATAATCACCTAAAGAGTCCCAGACATTTTTATATTTGCTCTGGAGTCATTATCGGTCGAGATTTGTAACACCTGCTTAGGAAAAGTGTTGTGTCAAGCAAAGACGATTAAAGCTAAGAGTTCCTTATGTCTCTGCAAGAGGATGTCTACACACACACACATGCTCGCAAACACACACCCTTGAGGCCCTGCCCATTATCTGTCTGATGTGTAAAATGTTCCTCAGAGCAATCGATGAAGATCAGGTCCAAGGAATTGATAACCTTATAAAGCCTGTAATTACTTTCCTTCCTCAGCAACGAGCAATAAAGTTTTTATTATAAATCTCTCCGCTCACTCTGCGAGTCTTAGACAGTGAGAGATGTTAGAGATTAAAACTCACACACTGTGATTGTTTCACTGACTGAGGATGCACAGATACAGTAGACTGAAAGTTCACTGAATTTCAAGAGCAACCTGAGTTCCCATGTTGTTTCCGTCAATGTGGAGGTCTGGGAAGAAGCTTACAGCCTTTCATTAGCAATGAAACTGTAAGTCGAGGTCAGTTTGATTGGTTTTTCATTTTAAGTATGTTATTTGAATGTAATCTTGACCAACAATTTGGGAGTTTTTGATCTGTTTCTGTTCATGTAGTTGCATTTGAGTTTGCATTTGAATGACTGGAAATAGCTGCTCAAGTGAGTTCCCAAGATGACTGGAAAAGATCAGGATACGAAGAAAGAATGGGATTGAAAAAGGTCACTCCATGAAAAGATTTAGACCTGAAGATCACAACAAAAAAATTTAGGCTACGTCTACATTATTCTGGATACATTTGAAAATGGTGTTTTCGTATCAAATGCTCCGCGTCCACATAAGCGTTTTCAAGCCTTTTCCAAAAGTTAAACTTTAAACATTAAATTTGCCTTACTGTGCATGTGTAAAACCCTCATAAAAGTTCACTGAGATGATACAGATGGAACAGACATGATACATTTTCATGCAATTCTTCTGGCAGGATTTTATTTATGAAAATATCTCATCATTCACTGACGCGTCCAGGTCGCACTCACTCCCAATTATATGTTCGATCTAAAATGCAACTGCCCTCTTTTTTTTTCTGCAGGACAGCAATTCTGAGTAAATTTCTGTCATCTTTGCAGGACTGTAATATGAAGAATGTATAAAGTAACATATCTTAAGCAACAGTGTGAAAGGTAACACATAACAGGCAACATACTGGTATAAACATAGATATCTACTTGTAGAATTTGCATCACATGACTAAAAATGTGTCACCGTTATTAAAAAAAACAAAAAAATCTGTTTTCACAGTCCACACAGCAATGCAAAAACAGCATTTTGAAATTTATCCACTTTGAAGAGCGTTTTCAAAAAGCTCAGTTTTCCTTGCCAAAACACTATCTCAGTGTGGACGGAAGGCCAAAGCGGAGAGAAAAATATACGTTTTCTAATGAAAACGTATTAGTGTGGACAAGGCCTTAGATTACAAGATCATATCAGGATATATTTTATTTACAATAATCTGACATATTTCCAAGAGAGTAAGAGTGTAAGAGTACTTGCTGAGACATAAAAGAAAATCCATTTCAGAGACTAAATCATTACATTTTAATAAAAGATTACCAAAGAATCCTTTGGAATCATTTGCAACACTAAACTGTTCAAAATAAGACCAAGTGCATGTATTAAGAAAGTAAATAGGGTCAGTTTTTAAGTAAGAAAGACCTGATGTTTTTAGACTTTAATCTGCCACTGAAATTCTGTGCAGCTTTCATTCTCTCGATTTCTTTCTTTTGTAGTCCTTTTCTTGATGGAAACATTGCTGAATCAATGCTAAATCCCACTGACAAATGTATATTGATAAAACATAATGAAATAACAGAGTGTGAACCCTGAAAAAGCCAGTTAACGGATTTGATGTCAGTTGTCGGTCAGGCGTGGTTGTAGTCAGCATGTAATTGGCACTGGAGTGAATGAATGTTGGAGTGTGGGAGCTGTTTTTGGATTGTCCTCTGTGGAGGTTATGAGACTTGGGGCAAATGAGCTGATGTCCTTCATTCTAGGATCTAATAAATACAGCAAGACCTGTCAGTCAATTGGGACAAGAAAAATCACAGATCTCTTTAATATAGTTTCTCCAATAAATTTGATTGTGTAGAGGACAAATGGAGACTTTTGGTGACTTGGGGTTCAAAAGTTGTAGAGATGTGTCTCAAGAATACCAGAAGGGACCATAAAAGATCTCAAAAATGTGAAGCAAGCTGTATCTAGGGGCCAGAATAACATTAGAGACGTGTAATCTTTTGACTTGGACTAATGAGCAAACACATATTATAGTCACCTAGATTAGCCATCTAGCATTTTGACAAGTTTTGCACTCCGGTACTTTTCGTTTCTGATATGAACACAATAATACCAAATCGCAAAAGTGAACTGCTATTAAAGATGTATTATTTGATAAAAATGTGTGTTTCACTCACTTTCCTGATGAGCGTGACTGATGTGCATGCAGAAAGCCATGTATCTCTGTTCACCTTCAGCGTTCTTTATAGAGCATTTGCTGTATATTCGCAAGACAGACGTTAAGTGCTATTATGTACTGAAGCTTTGGAAATAAAACCAATGGTTCAAACTTATAAATATAAAAGTGAGGAGAGCAATGTTATGCATTTTGCCACCTTCTCCTGCGCCGTCTTTACTAAGCAATGGGGTAAAGAGCTGCTGGCTTAATCATGCAAACGAAGGCAAACTGAGGGAGGAGCAATCGAACTTGGGTTCGGACCAGACAATCGAACCAAGTGTGAAAGCACCCTTAATTGTTTCTTTAGCACCAAATCAGCATATTAGAATGATTTCTGAAGGATCATGTGACTCTGAAGACTTGAGAAATGGTGCTGAAAATTCAGGTAGAAATAAAGTTTACAGTATATTTAAATAGAAACATTATTTTAAATCGCAAGAATATTGGTGAACATAAGAGACTTCTCTCAAAAAAATTACAAAAATCTTACCAAGCCTAAACTTTTGAATGGTACTGTACATGAAACATTGCTGGGGAGTTCATTAAGTTTTGAAGGAACAACGTCTAAGCAATAAAATTTTCATCTGGACTCACATATTGGGAAATAGTAGCAGAAATTCTCAATCACACAGTTTCCTTCAGGCTGTTCCTGAAGGAATTACCTTATTACTGGGATGTTCATGTGCTCCATTCTGAAGTGAACCAATAACTTCCCTCACGGAAATCACGGTTCCTTTCACGTTAGGATGAAATTTATTTAGTCTCTCCAAATATGTCTGAATCCATCCCAGTCAGAAGTGAGCCATATACGACAAGCGCCGGACTTCGTTTCGAGCCAGTCTGTAGCAAGCACATGCCTTTCTGATAGAGCAAATCCATTTCAATTCTATTGAAAGTATCAAAAGAATAGATATGTGTTCATTTCATACTCCACTCGAGAGCTCAAAGTAATCTGGGCTTAGTGAGTCCCTCTCATGAGAAGCACGAGAACGAGGGCGAAGAGGATAGAAACTGTTCAAACAAAGTGAAGTGGATGAGACATTAAATTAGAAATGTTCTATTTGGCGGCCTGGCGGATTCCAACTGACGTGAGTGCGAAAAAGGCTTTACATAATTGTGAAACAAAAGGTGAAAGACTGGCATGGCTTTAGCTAGTTGTTTCACTCCGGAATCCGGGTTGGCTGCCGTAATGAAGATGTCCTCGGTGACATTGTACAGCCACAGCGTCGTTAAAGGAGAAGAGGTTGAGCGGCCACTACTTGAAAAGCCATTTCGGCTTTGATATGTCAAGGCCATATGAGGTTCTTTGAATAAGCAGTTCCCTTCGCAAATTGCACAACAGAGAGAGAAAGTACTTGCAGGGGACTTTGTTCAGTGGACCGTAGCCACTAGGGCTCTAGGTTATGAAGTTTAATATTTTTGGCGCCTGTTCAAAGAGAATAACATGAGAAGACGGATGCTAGGCTGCTACTGCCAGGCACGAGACCATCCTCATTTCTCTTCTGAATGTCACAGAAAATGAGTGCGTGCGTAGCAGTGGACAAACTATGGCATTTTCATTCCTGTGTGAGTGTTAACAACTATGAGGGGGGGTCAGTGTTTGGCTGGTTAGCATGGCCCTGGTAGCATGTTAGCTGCTGAATCAAGTGTGTCGTTTTTATAGTTTTACCAACCCAATTCTTTATCTAGGGCTTCTTTTTAAAAGTTAACACTAATAATACTCAAAGATATAATACTCAAAGCACAGCTACATTAAGTTAAAGCTGCTTTAAAGAGTTTTAATGAATACCTTTGTTGTTCTTTTGAAATTTAAAGTAGGTCCCATCCCTCGTTCCTCAACTTGATGAAGAAAACAACCTGCCACGCTCAGAGCAGAGGCGGAGCGATCCGTCTTCATCGTTCCACAGAGGAACGGATTCCTCTACGGGGGAAAGCGTTAATTGCAGTTAAACTTTTTCGCTAAAGTACTGTCTTGGTGAACAATCAGTCGTTCTGCCGCAGACAATGGAGACAAATCAAGGAAAATTCAACCTACATAAAACAATTAACCATCCAAACATCAGCCCTGTGTGCAAAGGGGATTGTCTTCTGTGATGAATACTCGACTTGAGGTAAGACGTGAATAAGTCTGGATTTCTTTGTTCCCAATATAAAATACTTGATGACGACTTGATTCTCTTTTTACTTTTGCATAAATTCTGGTCCATATTACACCTAATTCTGACCAAGAACTGCCCACTAAACTGTCTGGTAGACATTTAAAGTGACCATCCACAGTTTGCTGGCAGTAGCCGTTTTGTAAAAAAGTATTGTGCATACAGGTAACAAGCAACTAATCCTAATCTGATTTGACTTGGACATCCAAAAAATCCTGTAAAGGCCTATAAATATATTTATTTGAGTGCTTGGGTATCAGAGTGTGTGTGCATATGTTGTTGAGCAAGCGTATTCCACACTGCAGTTTATCAAATCACACCTTCAAGGTCACTATTACAGCACAGTCTCTCTCTCTTCTTCTTCCTCTCTCTCTCTTTCCATTTCCTCTGGAACATTTTTCAGTTGTGCTCTGTTTTCTCAATGAGATAACAGTGCCGTTCTCCCTAGCTGTCTCTGCAGCTTTAAATGCATGACTACTCATTCCAATCTCCCTATAGGGGAACAGAATGAGTCTACTTTACTTCAGTGGGGTCTGCCGCAGGCCGGCGAGCCTCTCCAGGGGACAACGCGTTTAAACACGCCGTATCCCACAAGCCTCAGCTGGAGAGCAGATTTCACAAATCATCATATCAGCTAAAAGCTAAAAATATGCATAATCATGATGCACTCTCATTTTTCATTACATATAGAGTGATACATATATCCAAATAGCATACATACACTGATTCTCATGTCTGCCTTTAATTTTTAAAAAGCTTGCATTTCCAGTTAGAAATGAATCCCAGATAATCTCTAGAATGATTTTGTGACTAAATGTATACCATTTAATTTTATTTTCTCTTTATTTCATCAAAATTATGACATTAAATGATTAAATATTAAAATAAATAATTAAATTATGACCTAAACTATAATTCAGTATAAACTGATATTAGGGCACTCAGTTAAAATTAAAATAATAATTAATCATCAAATGAATTAAATTAACTGCTGTTAGTCCTCTGTCATGTGTGTCATGTGTTCCTGCCTCTTATTTCCATATTTGGTTTGTTTCCTGTCCTTGTTAAATGTAATCATTAGTTAATTCTTGTCCAGCCGTGTTCATCTCATTGTCTATGATTATCCCTTGTAAATTAGTCCTGTCTGTTCAGTTAGATTTTGTCTGGTCTACTCGTTACCCCTGGTGTTTCCTGTCTGTAAGCTTTGCCTTGTCCTGCCATGTCTTGTCCTGATGTCTTCAGTAAAGACTATATTTTGAGTTACATCCTCGTCTGCGTGTTCCTGTGTCCTCCTCGTGTGTGCACCGTGAAAACTGCATAATTTTATCACATGATTTTATTATGATTAATCATGCTATGAAAGTCCTCTATAGATAGATAGATAGATAGACAGATTAGCAGAAATATATTTAGTTATCCTATAAAGAAGTATTATGTTTATTTATTATATTTTTTCATTGTTTTAGAATAAATACAGGAAACTGATTTTTCACTATTATGATTTGTCAGGCCTGTTTTGTTTCAAATTGTAAAGAAATATGTTTTGGATGTTTTGAAAATCTAACCCTTATGAAAATTAACCGTGATTTTATTAGAAATAAATAATAAAAAAACATATTATAGTTAAAACATGGTAACCACAAATTAACTATGGTTTTGTTATACTGATCATAGCTTAACCATAGTATTTGTAGTAAAACTGTGGTTATACAAATGGTAATCAATACGCCAAAAAAACATGGTTACTACACTTTTGCTACAATAAAACCATGATTAATTTTCACGAGGGAAGGTAGGTCCTAACAGCATATATAGAAACATCAGAAGAACAAGTGGAAAAATTGCATATTACATATCTAACTGTAGTAACACTAATGTATTTTTGTTGTGTAGTAGTAATGTTAAATAGTTGTCTGTCTATCAACATCACATATAAAATTATGTATAAAATATCAGGAGGTTAAAGAAAGTTGGGGGATAAGGATAGGGATTTTGTACCTTTCATAATATATCATATTGATTTTTCACATACCGAATATGTGCATGTGGCATTTGAGTGCTAATGCACCTGAGCCCTTGAAACAGGATGCATGATAAAAATAATCCTGCTTGGAGCCAGCAATGCTAATCAATACACTTCCAGGCTTGGCTGCAAACATTAGCTTGGAAGGCTAAAGTGGCTAGATCTTTGAGATTAAATTCATTGTGTCGGCTGGGACTTGTTTTGCCTTTGCTTGCATTTGTGTGTAATCAAACGGACAGGTTTTCCCAGCACATGTTGCGCACATGTTGCCATTTTCTGCTCATTATCTCAAAGGGCTGCTGGGAAAGATCCACCTGAGTCTCTCACAACCTCTTTGCCATTTTTGTTTTTGTAAATGGAGAGAAAACACAGCCCCTGATAAGGCTATCAGTGTTCCTCCGAGCATGAGAAAGCCAACATAATGAATGATCAAAGGAAACAGGCTAACTTGCTAATGCAGGAGCAGTAGGCTGTAAGTGGTTTGTTACAACAATTTTGGCAGCACATACAAACAGTACAATTTAAGCTGTAAGATACAGTAGGTGATGTGTGTTTAAACTGCTTTCTCCTATTCCAGCTTAATTAGCAAAGACTGTTCGACGTAGTTGAATCTCTGAGCTGTTCATTGCTAATATACTAATTGCTGACAGGAAAACCAACGGAAATAATGTGTGGAAATGAGATTAACACCCAAAACTAAAAAACCGATTTGAGCACTTAGCTGCCTATCCAATATAGCCTTCCAACTGTTGTTTATTAGTCCAACTTTTCTGTAGTAATGTCAGAGTCATAAACAAATGGGGAGTCAAATATTTTCAATTGATCATTTGAGCTAGTTTCCAAAACTGGTCTGAACGATTTGTTCACGAATCTGACGAATCTGACTGATAAATCAGTAACTGATTTATAAATCCAAGAACTGCATCTTTCAAACATCTGTAAACACAGTTACCCAAAAATAGGGTAGCCATATGTGCCGTTCATACGGGACACGTCCTGGCCAGGATTTTAATATTGCCTAAAACATCCAAAGTAGTTTGACCAATAACCTGCATTGTACATAATTGACCAATCGTGGTGCTGCGTGTGAGAAGGTGAGATTTACAGAGAACGATCGAAGCGATGCAAATATGTGCACGTTTGTTCGTTCGTTTGACTTCAAGCGCCATTGCTCACCGATCAAAAAAGACACCAAGGTAGGTGTGAGAGCGATTCGAAAGCATAAGGAGCCGTCTGCTCTGCTCTCTATAGCTCTCATGAATGTCACACCACAATCTACCTGCACAGTGCAAACAGCCAAAACCTGGATGTTTTAGGCAATATAGAAATCCTGGCAAGGACGCGTCCCATAAAAATGGCCCGTATGGTCACCCTACCCAAAAAAACAACGTTTTGACTGGTCGGCTGAACATCAAGTTGCTTTATTAGCCAAGTAGCAGAAATGCTAACAAATAAAACATGTTAGAAATATGTTTACGAGTTGGCTGTATGTCAGTTTCAAGATAAATACATGAAAAATAGTAAATAGCATATAATTAAAATGTGAAAAAGACAAAAGATGATGAATTTAGTCAAACTAATTGTTTATATTCTTAATAACTTGAGACTTTTAATAAACTGAGTTGTTACTGTTTTGAAACAAATCGATTTTTGTGATTGCATTTGGGGAGGAACAGAAAAGCATTTTAACACTCCAAGTCATTAACAGCTGTTTTAATCATAATACAGACAGCCTGAAACAATCTGTTGACTCTTTTTTTCAACAAGAACACAAATTATAGTTCCATAATTCATTCACACAGTCCGCTACAAATCTCTATTGCACGTTAACAGAATTTAAGGCTACAGTACAACCCAATTTAGCAGGGAAACTCCCATAAGCATGATATATTGTTGCTGCTACGTTTCTGTGGCTCATCTCATTATGGATTCTTATCACTACGTCAAGTTTCCATGCGCAGTATGAGAGAGCGAGATAAGGCTGGGGTTTAAAATCATTTTAGGCCTGGCCATTGTGATAAAAAATTAGAACCTCTCCTCTTATCTTTCAAGCGCAAGAAAGGAATCAGCTGATGTAAAGGTATGTTTTTGCAAAGAGAATAAAAAGTACTGCTTTATTATTGGCTGAGCTGTTGAGCTGCCTTGCTGTCATTGGTTCACTCATTCCGTGCTTCGCTCTCATTGGCTCACAGATCGCCAGGCCCATAGCGACGACTGTTGGGGATTACCAGAAAGCTCCCAGAGCCTCTGTTTACATCTGTGAGATACCCTCAGGTTTCTGTTTACCTCAGACGCTATGAATCCCTGCAGTTATGTGTCCTTTTCTTTTTGTATGGCTTGCCGGCTAATATTGAGGGATTTAACAACAGGAAGTTAAATTACATCTAAGAGCAGCAGGGAAAGGAGGGGATACGTCTCTCCTGTCCCACCTTATGGTGAGTGACACTTCATATTAGCACATAATGAGGAGCATGATCAACGAATGATGGGGACAAAAAAGGATTTAAGGCTTTAATGAATTCAAGGAGGGGATATAACTGCTCAGTTCAAGGGAGGGAAAAAGATACTATTTACAAAAAAGTGAAAAGCACATATTCTAAGCATATATTAGTCTTTTAGTTGATATGGAGTTTATTCAGAGTAGTCGTTATATATTTTCATATTCTGTGTAAATAAATTGTATCTAAAACTATTCTTAACATAAATTGTTGCATTCAGTTCAAAGGGATAATTTACACACAAATAGTTTTATGAACAATTTGCATTCAAATTAATTGTATAAGCAATAAAAAAAGTGCTATTACAATGTATTGACCCCAAAATCTTCTTGTTTTTTTTGTTGTTTTTGTTGTTTGC
Source organism: Barbus barbus (assembly GCF_936440315.1). NCBI lineage: Eukaryota > Metazoa > Chordata > Actinopteri > Cypriniformes > Cyprinidae > Barbus > Barbus barbus. The sequence continues at coordinate 18,939,205 of NC_136737.1, forward strand.
TTCGTCAACTTGAACAATCAAAGATCCACAGAAAAGCAATAAAAAGCTACAGTCTGTCCGTTTATTCTGCCGAAAGCATATTTATATAAAGTCAAACCAAAATTATGTTCAAACCCCATTTTACCTTATAAATGTGGCATCTTTCCAGGATAAACAGGACTTTCTTTTATTTGTTGAGAATTGTTTAGATGGTAAAAAGTGTCTCTATATGACAAGTGTTTGGAGGGGAGGGGCTAAAAAATAAGAAGCATTGATGATGTCAGCATAAAGGGAAATACGATTTAGAGGCAAGGCAAGTTATTCCATTTTGATGAAAGATTACGAAGAAAAATATTTCTTTCTTTGGAATAATGTGCTTCGTTCACAAGAAGACCAAGAACATGTGTTGAGAAAGTAAATTGGGCCAATTTCATGCTGACTTTAAAGCTCTAGTAATATCCTTTCTTACTTTACTTTTCATAGTTTGCTTCTGTCCTCGCTGGAATTATTTCCTTTCTGCATTTACAGACACACACAAGACTCAAAAGGCACAGAGGAAGGAACAAAACAGAGACGAAGAGCGAGCGCTAAGATCCATCCTGTGAACGTAATCATTCATAATGTGTATTTTTGAAATGTAACTCACACAGTGTCTCAGTGTCAGTCACTTTTGCATCTGTTGTGGCTTCAGCAATCAATACGAAGGAGGTGAGTAATGGCCACAGCGGGGAAAGAGGAAAGCATCAGATATTCAACACATCGAGTCATCTCTCTTCTGCTGTCTGTACCTCAGGAGGATCCACAAACTTCAATAAAACATTAGCCTTGCACATAAAGATGTGCCCCTGAAAAGCAACACAAGAGAGATGCTTTGAAGATGAAGGCGTCCATCCATCTTCATCAGATTAACGGAAAAGTGAACGGAGATTGTAAATGGCGTGTTTTGGATCCTCTCAGTAGTGTTACGACTGTAGTTTTTTTATAGCCTAACCACAAAACTGCCCACATTCAAAACTTATTTTGGTCAAGAACAAGTGGGCGTTGGGTCTCAATGTCTTTGTCACCTATCACCTGCAGGAAATTAATTGTGAAAACTTGTTCACGCAGGAAGCAGAGGATATTAAACTCGCCTATCCAGACGTATTTGTTGTGATGAACTTTGGGGCCGATATCTCGCAACCCAAGCGCCCAATTATGCAGTAGACTTCGGGGCCACTTTAGATTTAATTAAAGGCAAGAAAACTAATATTACTTGTCACCGCACCTGACGGAGCACGATCTTGGCGAGGCTTGCTGCTCATTAGCGGATTGGGGCAGGAAGTTGCACCTCAATGATATACTGTTAGCGTCATTTTGACAGACCATCACTGAACATTATGCAATATGTATTCATATGCTGAAAGTGAAAAGAGAGGGAGAGAAAAAGAAGGAAAGAGAGAATTGGTAGGAAGAAAAGATTAAATTGTGCTAGACATGATTTGGTTTGTGGTGATGCCATAAAATAACTATAAAGCTCATTAATTATTTTTTATATAAATCAACTTTTCCGATATAAATTTAACGATATACTATATGTAAATCATGTACATATAATATATACATTATTTAAAAATTAATGTAATGACTTTAATATCTAACCATTTTAATAGTATAATGTAATATAATATTTTAATATATTAACTTTTTAATATTAAAGTTAAAATATTACAAATATAATATAGCATTAATAATAATAATAATTCAAACATTTGAAAATTATCATAGAATATTATTAAAACCCTTAATATAATAATTTTAATATTTGGAATTTTTAATATTAAAATTATACTGTAATATAATTGGAAATGCCCCAAAAATAATAATTATTATAAGAAAAAAAAAATTAGGAAATTAATATTAAATAACTTTATATTTAGTTATTGTTTTTATTATTATTATTTTAATAGTGCATTGAAGTGTCACACCATCATACCAGATCTGATGCCACTCGTTTTCAGTGAATAACATCCAAAAATGTGGGGGCCTTTTTAGAGCCCCAAAATATTCTCCAAAGCATCTCTTTTTATGTTGCATAGTAAAATTACAACAGCAATCAGGTTTGAAACAACATCAGGGTGAGTACATTATGAAACTTTTCAGTTTTGCATGAGCTATTCCTTTAATTGCTATGAAAATTATATGATATAAAATGTAAATGATAAAAAAAAATGATCCTAAAAATATGCTTCATTTTCTTTATGTGACCTGGACATGTTCTCATGAGATTCACCCTGAGGCTCATAATAACCTCATTAATTGGTTTCGGACAGTCACGACTGAGCATATCTCCTATAAAATGGGGGAAAATAAATCAAAGCCAATGAAATTTATTATCTGTGGAAGACCTGCGTTGATCCCTGAGATGTCAATTATGATCATCTCTTCTTCAAAACATACAAAACTCATGAGTCAGGGATTACAAGGAAGGCAGAAAAGCGAGAGATCACCGACTATATGGCCTCTAAAGACTGCAGAGGTTTTAGGATGTATTATAAGCCGTGTCCCTCGCCACAGCTTTAATTGGCTCAGTTTCTCTTTTGTGTCAGATATCACAATACCATGAATTAAGGGCTGCTTTATTACCGCCCGCATCTCTGCCACACGAGCTCTCCCTGACTAATTGAAAAGTGGTGGAACAAGGAAAGCAATTTACTCACCTAGAAATTACTTTTCATGATAACAATGCCATTTTTCAAAGCCAGGCGCTCCCGTCCACAGTCCCACTTCTTAAGAGGGAACCATTATTTGTGTCGGAGAGAAGAGAAAAGCCTATTTGCATTCCATTACAAGTCCAATTGGCACCCGGCAATGAGGAAGAGTATGGTGGGAAGAAACGGAGAGATACATATTTCACACCGTCTTGGGAAAATCTTGCACTTTGTGCTTAAGTTGCGCTGATGCGGTGTTATTGGGAGGAAAAATCTTTATAATACAAATTACATTTTTCCGCCCAATTTTGCACTTTTATTCATAGGTACAGAAGAAGGGGAAAGAAAGGATGTTGCAAGCCAGCATTGCTCGAGTGCATGCTACAAAAGTTATATTTATTTATACGTTTCAATAACTGTAAAACAAAGCATAAGAATATGCAAAAGTGATCACAGATTGGTGATTTTTTCTTCAATGGATGGAAAACTGCAAGGACATTGTGTCTAGACGTATCATTTCAATGCAACGTATTTTAGTGCATATCATTTTTCATTACATATCAGTTCAAGGCAACTTTACAGTAAATAGTACTTTAATGCCTCCAGTAACCAAGCAAAATGTAACTGTGACACAATTTTTGTTTCCCAGCAGACTAATAAAAACCTGTGCACCTGGACTCCCAGAAGTTACATAGCAGTCAGGCAATCTGTTTGGAGCGTGCGATTTTTACAAATGTGTTTTATGTTTTGTGTGCAACACACAGTAGACTGTTGGCTGTGTGTCAGGTTAAGACACAGTATGAAGAACTGTTAAAACGTAGCCAGCTCAACAAGGAAAAATATTAATATAAGGCGCAAAGTACTGTCTTAATCCAAATCTACAAATGTCAAACATTGTATTTTAAGTCTGGAGAAGTCTACAGTCACTTTTTTCTATGAGCTTGTAAACATATTTACTGTATTTCAGTCTTCGCATCCAAATCTTTGTGTCATTAAGATCAGACAGGACAGGTCATAATGAAGAAATTAATTCATGAATATATTAGTCTGTTTGAGCTCATTAAAATGATGAGATGCTAATTTATGACGAGTGAAGTTTTATTTATAGCCCAAGAGTGGTGTAAGCACATCTCTTTAGACTTCTAAGTGAAGGATCTTATATCATCTCTTTGTGAGCAATAAGTGTCTGATTGTCCATAGCAACACCCTGGACGGACGGCCCATTCTGGTACTTAAAGGCCCTGCTTTGAAAATGTTTGCTTGGAGAACTCTAATTTAATTCCTCCAATGTGGACACGAGAGGAATTGTATCAGTCCGATGTGGACTCAAGAGGGAAATAAAGAGAATAATTGGCTTGTTGGTTTCCAAACGAGAAGCACAACTTCAGCTGAGCAAGACAAATCTGACCTATCCCAGAGCTCATGGGGCAGTCAACTAAACTGTTATAGCCAGAAGTTTATTCTCAACCCAAAGACATGAAGTAAGTAAAGCACTTTTGATATTGCATTTTTGAAAATGCCATCCTGTCAGTCCAACTTTTTCTGTACATTTCAGGTTCGATAACTTCAAAACAGTGTGATTACACTGCATTTTCGAAGGAAGAAAGAAGTGCTTCAAAGGTCACTAGAGGTTGAGTGAGTACATGTGCTTTTCCCTTGGTGTTTCCCAGGGGATCGCTACACAAATATTAAACTTCTCAAGATTTTCTAGGTTTTTGGGTCTCGAAACACACTAAACCTTCAGCACTCAATGGGAGATCACGTTTCAAGGAATGGCCTTCATGTTCTCTAGGGTTTCTCAAGGATCTTGTAGAATGTAGAAGGATCTCGTAGAATGCTCTCACTCTCTAATTTGTGCTGTTGTTTGCCAGGTTGTGTGTGCAGGTCAGTTACCTTTGCCAAATTACACAATGAAGCCTCAAGTTGAGAAGCTTTTAGCCTATGGGACACTCAGGTATGCATAGAAAGCGTTGCTGCTGAGGTGACCTTCTACAAGATTGCCTCCAAAACAATTTCTGTTGTCACCCCATTGGTCTCATTTGAGGTACGGCAGAGCAGTCTGTGAACCAACAACGATCTTTTTACCATCGAATGTAGCCAAGCCTGCTCCTGGAGGACTAGCATCCATCAGAGTTTAGCTCCAACCCTAATCAAACACAATCATGGTGTTCATGACTACTTGAAAATAACTGGCAGGTGGGCTGGAAAGTAGCCCTCCAAGAGTAGGGTTGGCTACCCTTGATCCAATGCATATTGCACACAAAAATGAATTGCATTGGTGAAAATCAAAATCAGATCTGCCTGACAGTAATGCACATTTATGAGAGTTAGAAATTCTAATCACATTATGTCCACATGCCTGCATTGCCCACCAATTATTGTGTTGTATAACCCAAAGGTTCACAACTACGTTCCTAGAGCCCCAACAATGCACATTTTGAATGTTTCCTTTCTATGACATCCATTTCAGGTCATGGAGTCTCTTCTGCCCTGAATCAGGTATGTTTGATTAGGGAGACTTGCAAAATTTCAAATAACTCTGTCTTTTAGTTTGTCCAAACTGGATATGATTGGAGAGGGCATAAGTCCATTCATATACCCTCTAACTGACAAGTTGCAACCATGGAATAATGAACAAATACTACGCAAATTTCTCAGATATCAGGTTAAAAACACACCACGTAGGCTTACCCTAAGTAGATGTTTCTTGGCCTAGAATAAACCGCAAAGTGGCCACAATTTCAAAGTCTGGCTAGGCAAGTTGATGTCCACAGTGAGTTCTTATCAATTATTCATGGGCAGTTTGTTCCTGTGGAGGATAGGGAAGTATGTTAATTCAGTGTAGGCATGGTACAGGTTTGTGCCAGCATGCACAGGTGTTCTGGCTATATGGGTCTTAAATGTTGCCCTGCAACTATGGATCTAGACTGATCACTCTTACACATGAATGTTTTTAAACCTTTTCCAATGCACCATTAAGCCTTGGCAAAATGGCTGGAAGGTAATTGTCACTCATTACACATGAAATCCCAAACAACACACTTTGAGTTGATTGAAACTCAAGTGGCTGAATTTGAAAGTAATCTTTTATCGCAAATGGTTTTACTGCCATAGAAATCCACTTGTGCATTTCAAATGAATGTTTCAAAGCGAAACATTTGTCCAAATCAGATACTATTAGATAAATTTCCTTAACAGCCCATTCGTAAAACATAAAGATGTTTTGTTTTTCATTTAAACGGTTTTATGTTTTTTGTTGGTTTAAACGTTTTACCACATCCAACATAACTACAGTATTGCATACATCTTAGAATTCATATGAGTGGAACAAGTGATTCTTGCCTGATAAATATAATTTCAAGCCAGTTTTATTTCAAGAAAGGGCTCAAAAGACTCATGTTGGAGCGAAATTCCCAAGGTGTCCTGCTTTGTTCCCTCTTTTTTACTGCTACAGTGGCTGAGCATTGATCAGTGTCCAGAACAACATGATGTTTTAACCTCCCTACATGAAAGTATTGAAGCACACAGATTACTGTGGTCTCCATGTTTATGAACCTGGCAATAATAGAAGAAATTTGAGTGTCCGCTGGGTTTTCTGTACAGTATGTTGGTTGTGTATCTGTGCCCACTAGCCGTAGCAAACAGGAAGCAGGTTTACAATAACAGGAAGTCAAGGAGGAATAAAACCTCGCCCTACAGCTCAAAAATAAATAAATATATAACATAAATAACAAATGGAGTTACGTTGAATTAAATTAAATAGACTGCCACTTTACCACTTTATTTTAGTTTAGTTATATAAATGTGTACAGAAAACATTTTTAGAAATGATTTTTTCATTTTCAATTAACAGCCCTAAAATATTAAATAAAATAATATGAGAAAATTACATATTTAAAGATTTATATTTTTATAGTGTAATAGATTATATAAAATAGAAAAAAATTACACATAAAACTGGGAAGCTTTTTAAAAATGGGAAAATCGTAGATTCTCCAAATATTTGTACATTTAAAAGTCATTAAAAGTTGCATAATGTCATTTGGACTTACATATTTACACCCATTTGTCTTTGCATTGCAACAGTATCTAAACTTGAAATGGGATTTACCCTGGTGGTTTGCAAGAAACCCAAACAGTGAGCCAAGATGCATCTGTACATATATGTGTGTGTCAGAAACAGCGGTATTGTGATACAGAAGAAATATGGAGGCCTTAGGGCAGATTTCTGTTTGTGTGTGTGTGTATTTCTGCATGCGTTTGTATAATATAATGAAGCCTGAGTTCACCCTCGGGTACAGATTTCTCCTGGGAAAAACAGTGAGTGGCTGAAGTCAAAGTTCAGAGCTGAACGTGGACGGCCAGAAAGCACAAATATATACATACTTGCAGAAGAGTTTTGATGTCTTATTTATGGTGCTATTATTAATATACATTTCTATAATTATATATATATATATATATATATATATATATAATTATATTATGTTTAATATATATGCATATATTTTTAGAATATACATAACTCTGTTTCTTTTATTTAAATTGTATTTATTATGCTTATTAAGTCAAAACTTGAAGTCTTATTTGGCTCTGAATTCTCTTTGTACTATTTAGTTGTCTTTTTTTACTTTTTTCATTCTTTATTTTCCTCCTCTTTGCTTTCTGAATGGCAAATAGGCTGTCACATAAACTCAAAGCAAAAACAAGACTGTAACAGCAGTATAATTGCCCTGCCTTATTGTCCTCCTTTTGAGCATTCCTTCTGTCATATGTCCATAGGACTTCAAAAGATTTTCTTTCATCTTTTCTTCTTTCTTATACTTTTTTTCGCAGTATGTATTCTGTGCAGAGGATGCAAACTTTCTTTATGCATAGAATAACTGAACGACATTCTACAGCTGTCATATTGTACGGTATATTACAAATTATGTGTGTGTGTGTATAAGCGAGTTCCCCAAGGTACTATGTTGGGGCCCCTTTTATTTTGTCTTATATTTATAATTGTCTTAAAATCAACATAAATGGTAAAAACAAAAAACAAAGGACCTTGAGGAACTCCCTTATATTATTTGTTTTTGAGTAAATAATGACACATTTTTCTTTAATTCCTTTAAGACAGTCATCACCTAGAGAGACAGAACCCCGCTAAACCTTCACTGCCGGTTGACTTCATCTCTGTGTGCGGTGGATCTTTCGTCTCTATATGTCGCGCTCCACCCCAGGAGGCTTTTCCTTCACCTCTCCACTCCTCTGCAATTAAGGCTGACAGGACAGCTTGCTCTATTCCGCTGATGCCAGTTCTTATCAAGACGGAGAGAGAGAGAGTTCAGGTATGTTCATCCATCAGTTAGGGCCCCTTTCCAACCACCCACCTTGTCTCCATCCATGCCAGTCTGTCTATTGTTCTCAGTTTTTCTTTTAATTTTACAACTGCCAAATCGGAGATTCAATTGATATAAATGGATTTTTACAATAGTATGTTGCTCAGCTAGCAGTGTGATACAGTAAGTAGCATTGAAATACTCTACAAAACACAAATTTGGGGTAAAATCAAGTAAATTTAAAAGTTTAATCAAAACAAAACTCATTAACTTTAACTTTTTATATTAACTATTTTATATAATACTTATGTATAATCAACTACTTTTATCAATGATAATTTTATCATTTTATCATAACATTTCACTATTAAATGAAATATGTTCTTGCTTCATTGTCCATCTGTTTCAATGCATTCTATAAGAATCAAATAATAATAATTATTAGTAGTAGTAGTATTAGTATTATAACAAAAAATACTTTTACTCTTATATTAATAAAAAACTTGTATTATATATTTAAATTTTTTGTCATTTTTTATAGATTTATCTATACTTTTCAATATAACTATGGTTATTTTTAATAAAAACTAAGTCTATTATTATTTATATTATAATTACTTATTATTTAAAACTACTTCTAGCTACTATATAATTTTCACTTTTGAATGAAATAAGTTCTTAGTACTTCCCCAATCTTAGATAAAAAAAATTGCACTGATCCTGCATTCGCAATGCATTCTATGATTGCTTTCTGTGAATAAAGCAAATACCTTTATGTGAAATACCTTCAGCGTGACGTGTTCAATATCACTGCAGCAGTTGTCTCGTGTCAGTCATTCTGTCTCCCACACCCAACTGTCATAATTAATCCAGTCCTCCTTCTTCCCAGCATGCCACCTGTCCCTGCTGTGTCACTTCCTGGAGATCTTTGTTTTAGTGTGTCTTCCTCTCTTTAACAGTGAATAGATAGTTAACAGAAATGACAACCTGTATTCTCAAGTCAAACATTTTATCATCAAGTGCCCAAAGAGTCATATTGACTGATGCAAGGCATCAATTATTAACATCGCCTCTTGTAAACAGACATTTTATGAAATAGAAATGATTCCTTTTATAAAATCCATTATCGAACCATTTGCACTTCTTCCCGTTATGAATGCAAGTCGGAACGCCAGCGTAATAAGTACTCAACTTTATTCCCCACTAGAGATTTTAAACATTTATACGCCAGAGATGGAAATATCACAATAAAAGCATAAGCATTGGCTGAATGGAGTAAAGAAGAGACAAATATTATTTGTTTTGAGAGTAACCATGTATGGTAGTGTGTTTACAGTATGATACTGTCCTCTAGTGGCTATAGTTGTATGTGTTTGATGTGTGTAGCCATTCAAAGTAGAGAATAACTGACTTAATTGGCAAGTCTTCATTTTTTCATTTAAAAAAACATTTGATCAGAGGGACGTTAATTGATATTTATGGATATTTAAACAATAAATTGACATAGTTTTGCAGCGTAAATTGACATATGACCTGTTTATAAGAAAAGATGGCAATCGAAGGTCTGCTAAGAAGATGAATGTGATGTAATAAGATTTTTAAAAACATCAATATGATAAAATGCATAGAACATCTAGCCATTAGGTAAACCAACTTAAAAAAAAATCTTGGCTACAATGTAAGCCACTTTAACCAACTAACACTTACAAATAAGTTGATTAATAAATGAATAATGCTAGTATGAATAGAATTACACACCTGTAGACACACAGAACAAAAAATGTATATATAATTGTATTTTTGAAACATAAAAACAGGCAGTTTTAGTGTTAATTATTTAGCAGCACACATGCACACGCTAATTCCTAGATCTAATTTATCGCAGATTAAATTTCATTTTACACTGTGCAGTGGGAGGCTGACTTTTCTGATGTTTGTTCATTTCTTGCTTGGTTTGAGATGTTAATTAGCTAAATAAATAAATCACCATTTAATTGCAGAAACAAAAATGAGATATTTGATACGTTGACATTTAATCACCACCTTAAAGTTCCTTCAAACAAACCAGTTCATCTAAAAAACAGAAGTCTGTCCTTTGAAGTCATTTTAGTCACTTCAGAGGCATTTCAGCTTTACCCGAGAGTTTTTCTGTGATAAAGAGCCACCTAATAATCAAAGTGAATTATTCCCTATGCTTAAAATCACAGTATTGGGTTTGTACGCTTTAAACCAATATGTTTTTCTCTTTATGACAGTATCTGGGCTTGTGCATGTTTTTTTAGGTCAGCCTAACTTTCATCACCATTTTTATTTTTATGTTGTACAGGGTGGTGATTCAAAGTCTCTGCTGACAATTTGTGAGATGAATGGCAGTGTTAAAGCTGTGCAAACATCTGTTTGATGGCATGAAAAATGGGTACGTAAATGCAGCATGTAAAGACAAGGAAGAACAGACAGAGAGAAAGATGTGAATCTATGAGTGGAGACTGAATTTGACAGATTGTTTTAAGACAATCACCTGAGATACAACTATGTTCAAACACATACCACAGTTAGTGGTATAGTGTCAGTGCTGAGATTTCAAAATAACCCCGTATTCGTCCTTATTAATCATATTATTACTGCCCCCTGCTGGTCAGGCTCTGTTTTACATTTACCCTTGAGCTTAGTGTGCAAGCGAGTTTCTCTCTGTGGATTGACAGATTTTGAAGACAGTAGCTGTTTATGCGCGTGTGTGTGTGTGTGTGTGTGTGTGTGTGTGTGTGTGTGTGTGTGTGTGTGTGTGTGTGTGTGTGTGTGTGTGCGTGCTACTTTACCCTCCCTATCGCCGCTTGCGGGAAACCGCTAAAAAATTCCCTGGCTCCTTCCAGGACTTTTACAGCTCACTACAGAAGCACAGCCAAACTTCCCCCTGATTTCAGTGAAGGACCACACACCCAGATCAATCCCAAAATGCCAGGGAAGACTGATTGACAGGAAATGGAGGCAGATGGCTCTCGTAGCTGCACATCAGTGCAATGCTCAGCGACATAACTCTTCGGAAAGCGCCGCCATGATCCGATGACAGTAAATCTGCCACAGCGTTGGTTCCTCGCCCATCTGTGAGAACTTTAACTGATACCCATAAGCAAAACATGGAGATCATTGTCTAAGAACAGACTACATTATTCGGTTTACTAGCCTTGCTCGTAGCTTAGACACTTTGGTCACCTTGATTCTAAATTTTCCAATGGTTTACCAATCATCATTCAAACTTTTTGCATTTTGACCACACAGTGATTTTCTAAAATGTCTGTTTACTGTGCTCACCAAAATTATTGATATCCTGTACAATGCAGGGACCTAAAGGCTTAAAAAATAGCATGTTCTGATTGGTCTTCGGGTAGGAAAGGTCATTCAGTGAGCTGAAGTACTCCTCCGCACCAACTTTTTTTGTAATTCAGGACAGATGCAACCGGCAGACAGTTGAATGACCAATTAGCAGGGTGTGACCAGAAAAGAGAAATAACATTAGCGAGAGTTGTATCCCGACTAATGCTAACAGAATGTGTTGGTTTGCTTTCCTCCCAGCGATTTTCCATCACTTATAGCAAGCGGGAATTCCTAGATCTGAGCTCTTTTCTCCACAAAAACATTTGTTTTCATGCTAGCCTATGTTGGTTTAGATGGTGGACTAGGCCTGGTGCATGTTGTTAGCATGCTTTCGCAGCCTGAAATAACTTTGGGGGTTGTAAAAGATAGTTTGTCAAAAAGAAAAACTGGTGGTCAATTGAATGATTAATTTAAAGCCTTTGCAATGAATGAAATGTTGTCTCGCACTTCTGCAATGTGACTGCACCTACGACATCTTCAGCTTCTTTGTTTCTACTTAGGATTTTGTGGTACCATTTCATTTTGGTGTTGGGTTCAAGCCGCTACCCCTTTAAACGTCAATGCTAGAGTGCCTTTTCAGTCCTATCAAGGGGCCCCCAGAATGGGGTTCCCACCTGCCCTCAGAGAGTGATTTCTCCATTGCCCCTGTGGAGTTTTCTGCGTGGCACTGTTAGGGAATCATTTTAATCTTTCATATCAATGGGGATGTCATGATTGTCTCAAGTCTTAAAGGATTAGTTCACTCCAGAATTAAAGTTTCCTGATAATTTACTCACCCCCATGTCATCCAAGATGTTCATGTCTTTCTTTCTTCAGTCGAAAACAAATTAAGGTTTTCTCCACATAGTGGACTTCAACGGGACAAACAGGTTAAAAGTCCAAATTGCAGTTTCAATTCAGCTTCAAAGGGCTCTGCATAATCCCAGCCGAGGAATAAGTGTCTTTTCTAGCGAAACGATCTGTCATTTTCTAAAAAAATTAAATAAAATAATGTATATACTTTTTAACCACAAAATGCGTGTCCACAACCACAACACACATTACGTAGTCACATTGGAAAGGTAACTCGTGACGTAGGTGGAAGAACAGACCCAGTGTAGTGTGGAGAAGAAGGACCGTTCAAAAGTTGTTGTATGTTGAATGACACATAAATATCAGTCAGTTTATAGTTTGTCATTTTATTGTTTGTAATGGTCAGTTCATGTGCATATCCTGGATGTTTAATCTTTTGAAACCTAAAAGATTTCTTCTGTTAGGAAAAAACGTGACCTATCCAAAGTGATTATGTAATGCATGGTCACGCATCACAGAGCAAGTGCAAGATCTGCATTTGTGGTTAAAAAGTATATACATTTTTATTGTTTTAGAAAATGACCAATCGTTTTGCTAGATAAGACTCTTATTCTATGGCTGAGATTGTGTCGAGCCCTTTGAAGCTGCATTGAAACTTCAACCCTTCAACCCCATTGGCTCCCATTGAAGTCCACCATATGGAGAAAAATCCTGGAATGTTTTCCTCAGAACCCTAAATTTCTTTTCAACTGAAGAAAGAAAGACAATATATTGGATGACATGGGGGTGAGTAAATTATCGGGGAATTTTAATTCTGGAGTCAATTAATCCTTTAACATGTGTATACGTTTTGTCATAAAAGGTTGATAATGTCATAGACTGCTTTGATATGTACCATATCAAGATCTCACTATAGGGTCACATCATACAATCTGGCATGCAACAATCATGAAGGATGGAAAAAACTAAAGTGTTCAGTGGGCCTTATTTGGTCTAGAACTTGACCAGAATGCTCTTTCAGGTCAACCATGGTGGGGACAGACATTGGATGATGCCGGGGGGGGGGGGGGGGGGGGTTCAGGATTGTACTAGGTTTTAAGGCTATAAGATGACAGCTGTTGACATAGAAAGCTTCAAAACAGAAGAACACTGAAGCCGGGATTTTGGAAAAGCTTGAAAGTGGTATGTCTGGTGGTTGAGTTGCCTTGGGCGGTGTTCAAGGGCTTGAAATAGGTTGTCTTGTCCTCAGGTTCCACTCTCCGTGCCGAGCTTCAAAATTAACAGCTACAGTAGACATCAAACAGATTTAAGACACAGATCTGCTTCTCATTATGAGGCAGGTAAAGGTGAGGTTCAAAGGGGCAATTCAGGTCTGGAGGTGCAGGATCGACCTTGTGAGAAAGAAAGATGTACGAGCTGGAGGTTGTTGGGTACTTCGGAAGAGATTACAGTGATGGAATGAGTGAGGAAATGAGGGTTAGCCTTAAACCGATGCATAAAGAATGGCCTAGCAAGAGAGAAGGTCAAAATCAAAGTGCAGAGAAGTGGAAGAGATGAATCAGGAGAAAGAGGGTAAAAAGGGGAAAGTTGGGCATGACTGACAGGTAGAGGGAAAGGTGATGGAGATATTGAGAGACAGAGAGACAGCCAAAATAAGGTGACGACAGGAACAGAGAGAGGCACTGATGGATTCAGAGAGAGGGTACTATACAGGAAGTGAGCAGGATGCTAGGGTATGATATATGTATGGAGTATGTTATGACCCTTACAAAAAATTACTGCAGTACATTGAAGTATAACTGCAGTAAAACTGCGGTACAAAGTAGTATAACTGCAGTACAATGAAGTACAACTGGACATTTGCAGTATAATGAAGTATATAATTGCAATTCATTAAAGTTCAACAGCAGTAAAACTGAAATACAATGAAGTGCAACCGTAGATTTGCAGTTTAAATAAGTATACAATATAACTGCAGTTCAGTGATACGCTGAAATGCAGGTGAAGATTTCAGATGCAAAAACTTCTTAGTCTATCTGATTACATGTATTTTACCTATTTATTTTTTATGAGCATTTTTTTTCAAATAAAGCTCATATGATTAGGTTCAGTAATTTCACTTTAATGGCAAAGAGGTTCTTTTTATTGCCAATAAAGTCTTCTTGTACAGGCCCTGTACTGCAGTTATGCTGTATTGTGCAACATGTAGCAAATGCCATGTTACAGTAAAACCTGGCAAGTGTTTATTTATTTATTTTTTATTTTATTTTTTTGTAATGTAGACTTCATATAAAATATCCGTACAAAAATATTTGCCTATGGAATATTTCACTCCCTTAATCATGTAGATTAATAGCCCACACGTGAGATCTTCCATCGCGCCAACGGCCAGTCTAGACAGCAGCTGATTACTCGACTTCTCCATAGTGTCTACTGCAGGATGGATATAAAAGTATAAAATACGTTTTGGTTTGACAACATCGCTCATATGTGAACTATGACAATTAAAGCACAAAGGCATAACAACGTTACAGCCCGAGGCCATTCACAAGTGTGACAAAAGAGAAGAAACGCTTTCCGGAAGAGAAGTTCATCGCGACTAGTCGAGTCATCCAGTGTAGCGGGGGGTATACCGCCTAATGTTCTCATATATCTTTAGTTATGATTTTAGAGAGATGTAAAAAGACTTCACGGATATCTTATTCAACCCGCTGAGATGAGGAAAGTGAGAGGAAACACCGCGAGGTGCTGATCTGTAGCGCACACTCTGTAGATTTTACTCTAAACTGTGATGCAGCCTGAATCATAATCACACCATGTTCATTTGTTGGCCAGAGGAGAACTGATCCCTAAACTAAACATAATTTCTCCCAAGGGTTTTTTCTCCATTCGGTCATCTGATGGATTTTGGGTTCCTTGCCACTGTCGACTTTTGGCTTGCTTACTTGGGGCGGGGGGGGGGGGGGGGGGGGTGGGGTCACAATATTCAGCAATATTATTGATCTGACTCCACTGACACTACTGGATGAGAACTGAACTGAGCTAGATGATGAATGATGACACCACTGTTTTCTGCACAACTGCATTGAAATTATTATATTTGATGATTTTTATACAGTTATTGAAATTAACTGAGTCTACACTGATTTCAACTGAAAAATGACACTTTTTACTGTTTAGAGCTGCTTCACAGCAGAAGTGAATTCTGTTTGCATCATTGTTTGACTTTGTATCTCTGTAAAGCAGCTTTGAAACAATCTGTATTGTATAAAGCACTATATAAATAATGGTGACTTGACTTAAATTGGTTCAGATCTTCAAAAAAGAGTGCATGAAACAGGCAACCCAAATAAACACAAAATACAGTTTATTAATGAAAACTGTATTGCCTTTGTTTTATGTTCATTTTCTTAGGAATATCGGACAATATTTAGTACTGGATACTCAAAAATAGAATAAATCAGAATTTATTCATGTTTTTTCACAGCACTGTAAACCAGCATTTACTGTATATTCAGTAGTGTGACATATTAATGTGTGGAAATTAGCATTTTTTTAGTGTGTGATTGCTATTTTCAGAAAAATGCACTGGTAACAACTAAAAAAAGAAGACCAAAAATATAATACAACAGAAGATGATGGCTGTGGTGAAACAAGCACTCAAATAATGGTGAGTAGTAATCTGCTTTATTTATTTTTTATCTTTATAGTTTAGAATGCACAATAACTGCTATTGTATTTTAGGAACTAAGACCTGTGGGAGTGCTGGAGAAATCAAGTGTACCAAGTCCTCTGTCTCCTCAGCCATGGAAGAGATCTTCAGACATGAAGAGATTGAGGAGTTAAATGAAATCAAGGAGTGAAAAGAAGATTTACAATATTAGTGCCGATTCAGTATGGAAACAGAGAGAGAGCTGAGGGAGTGGAAAGGTAATGAATTTCTAGTTATATCAGCAATTATTCTCAATGCTTAACATCAGCTCTCAACAGGTTTTTTTTTCTGGATTTTGATTCTCTCTGATTGACTGGAAGGTGTGCATTAAAACAATGAATGCAGATAATTACAATCAGTTCAATCACCATTTTAAATCGATGCGCTGCTTTTACTGTAGCTGACACATACAGTCAGAACGCTAGATCTAATGTCCTGTAACCAAACAAACTAATGAAAATTCTAGTCAAACTGTACTTCACAACAACATTAAAGGGATAGTTCTCTCAAAAATGCAAATTCTGTCATTAATTACTCACCCTCATGTCGCTCCAAACCAGTAAGACCTTTGTTCATCTTCAAAACACAAATTAAGATATTTTTGATGAAATCCGAGAAGTTTCTGACTCCTCTATAGACAGCAACGCAACTTACTCATTTAAGTTCCAGAACAGTAAGACATTGTGAAAGTAATCCATGTGACTCCAGTGGTTTAACCTTAATTTTGTCTTCTGTGGCATGAACACAACACTCATGCGTTGTGATGCTCTCGTGAATGCACATTATAGATCAATATTTTTGTAAATAAGTGGTAAATTAGTTGTTTTTTTGGACACAAACACTCGTGTCGCTTCATCAAATTGAGTTTCTGGAGTCACATGAATTACTTTAACGATGTCTTTCCTACCATTCTGGAAGTTGAATGTGTAAGTTGCATTGCTGTCTATGCAGGGTCAGAAAGCTCTCTGATTTCTTTAAAAATATCCTTGTTTGTGTTCCAAAAAGGAATGAAGGTCTTATGGGTGTGAAACCACACAAGGGTGACTAATTAATGACAGATTTTTTCATTTGTGGGTTAGCTGTCTCTTTGAGGGCAGCTTTAACTTAACTTTTAACCGAGCTTTAACAGGTGTGTATTATACTATTTAAATTGACTTCAATGGAGGAGGCAACCCGTTTCATGTCGGGTGGTTCTTTGCCTCCACCTCATGCATTAAAATCATGTAGCCATGCATTAGCCCTTATGTGTGAAGAAGGTTATAGGTTACACAAAGTATTATATGAAGGGGGCACAATAACTGTGGAAAACATATATTCTATATATTGTATTCTAATAGTATATTTACATATATTTGTAAATTTTATATATATAAAAAACAAAATGATAAAGAGGGCAAATAATTGTGTAGGACTTGTGTAGGTACAGCATTTAAACATGATTGTGTCTATGCTTTTTTCCAGAAATGTTATTGTGCAAGGGGTAGTTGCATGGACTATCAGTGGAGGAACAGAAAGCTCTGAGATTTCGTTATAAAGATCTTAATTTGTGTTCTGAAGATGAACAAAAGACTTGCGGGTTTGGAACGACACGAGGGTGAGTAATTGATGACAGAATTTTCATTTCTGGGTGAACCAACCTTTTAACTTCTTTTACATGGAGTGTTCAAAGACATTGTTAATGCTGACCAATATGTCATAAGAAATGAACTGGGAGTAGTATGAATACTTTTCACAAACACGTGGTGGCATCACAATTCAAGATTTATTTTAAGCATACTAAATATGCCTGTTGTGAAAAGTGTAACTGAAACTTGAGAATTTCTGATAGTTTTTGTTTGTTTGTTTTTCCAGACTACATCCAAAAAAGTGTTTCCACATCTGACATAAAGGCAGTCATAAGAGCCAAGTGGAACAATGAGGACAAGCTCTTCAAAAAATGAAACCTGCAATAACGAGGGAAGAAATGTGCATGATTGCGTGATGTGTAAATAAATATTAAATACATTTAGTGTCACTTTCAGCCTGTTAATTTAAGTTAAAATAAAAGTCAAATCATTTATTGTTGCATTGCTGTTTGAGACATTCACTGTTGTTGTTTACCTTAATTCATTATATTGCAGATGTGTGCAAATAAAATTTGTTATTCTGAATATTCTGGTTGCATTTCAGTGTTACTGTACAGCATTTTATTAGTATTGCACTTCAGTAGTATTGAATTGTACTTCAGTTGTATTATATATTGCAGTACTATACAGCAGTTTTATTGCGGTATAACTGTAGTACTACTTCAGCTGTATTGCAGTAATACTGCAGTTCTATTGCAGTTGTTTGTTTGTAATACTACAGCTCTACTGCAGTTGTATTTCAATAGTACTTCAGTTGTATTGCAGTAAAATGGCAATAATGCAGTTTTTTTGTGTCCAAAAAACTGCATTTTTCTACATGTAACAAATACTGCAGTATTAGTTTTTAAAAACTGCAGTAATTTTTTTGTAATGGGAAGTCGCTAAGTTGACTGGTATTAGGCACATTGCCATTTGTTTGCTATGGCGTTACGGCTGGTTGCTAGGATGCTGCGAAACAGATGCTAAGATATTCTATGTAGCTTGTTTGCTATGTGGTTGCTACATTGCTGCTTAGTTGCTAATATATTTTGAGTCGTCTTTAGCACTTTGCTACATGGTTGCTAGGGTTTTGTGATTAGCTGTTAGATGGTTATTATGGTCTTTTAATCGATTTTCAGCTTGTGATGTTTTTGCTATGGTGTTATGCGTGGTTTCTATAACGTGGTTGGTATTTAGCATATTTAGTTTTGCTAAGTGTTTGCTAGGGTATTATGGGTGATTGATTGCTAGGACATTGATGCTGAGGTATTTTTTTAGCCTGTTGCGGTGGTTTCTAGAATGTTACAGTAGTGTCTTCCCTTTTGAAAATTAACCATTTATTATAGTAAAAGTGTAGTATGTTTTTTGGCATATGTATAATCCCAGTTTTACTGCAAATACCATGGTTAAACTTTGGTTAGTGTAGCAGTTTGTAGTAGCTATTTGTAGTAAAATCAGGGATCATTTTCGTAAGGGTTGCTAGATGGTCGCTAATGTATTTTGAGGCACTTTTCTATGAAGTTGCTAGTTCTTGATTGCTAACTTGACTGCTGCAGTGCATCTCAGTGATTCAGAAAACAAATTGTTAAAATTGTGACACAGCACAACGTATTGTTTTATATTACCAATATGGTGTGTTGATTTATTGCTAGTTTATTGTTAACATTAGCAATGTTTTGTGGCTAATATTAGCAACTGTACAAATTGTATATGTTAACAATACTGTATTGGTAATATTAGTAGTGGTGAATTATTCATATTAACAGTTGTATCTTTATATTAGCATTACTATTATTGTGTTGCTAATGTTAGCAAATTTGCACTTAGGTTAGCAATTTATGTATTAGCAGTGGTTAATTGCTAATATTACCAGTAAGGAATTAATACATGCTTCTGTTTAGTTGGAACCTCTCTCTCTTTCTCTCCATCTGTCTTTCTCTTTTACACTCAAATGCAAGAAATGGCATGCTAACACGCAAGCATATAACAGCTGTCTAATGAACACAGCTGTTTGTCTCATTTATAGCCCCTTTATCAAATACCATATTTATTTTTTCCCGTCTTGTTCCAGAAAGTATTTTTTGTCATCAAACTCCAATTTAATAGCTTTAAACACATCTCTTAATTGCACAAGTCAGCAGAGACCCATCTGTTGTGCTCTCAAAAGTTCACAATAATGCGAGACACACTGATGCGTCTATTTTGAGTAAGTTCTTATTGTACATGTGTGAATGCGAGTCCAGCACTGCGTTTTTGGACGGCAGATACAGCGATCTGTCCTGAATTGCCTTTTACTATTCCTATATTACTATTCTTAAAACAAGACTTAAAACTTTCATTGAGAAATAAAACTCAGTTACATAATAAAGATTTTTCAACTGGTAAATACATCTATTTTCTTATTTTAAGCATAAATTTCATTAAATATATTTTAATTTCACATCCATATTTTTGTTCATATACTTATTCTGCCACTATTATTAGCTAAAAAACCATAACTGAAAACTTTGCTATTGAAAATATTTTTTTTCAGAGGCTACAAACACTACTTTTGAGTGTTGTTGTTATTCACAGCGATCAGTATTTGATGGAAATCTTATGTTTTGAGTTTAACAACAGACAGCTCATGTGTAACATTTACAATATACACACACAAATTTCTCCAAGATTTTCATCCAAACAGCATGAAGTTAAAAAATGGCTACTATGAGTCATGTTTCTGTGGTTTGACCCTGTAGTTCAACAGTAGGCTTTGACTTATGCTGTTATTCAGTCTGGGCACGTGTTCAGGGAGTTTTTCACAGGTATGGAAAGAATTCGGTCAAACACATGGATGTTGTTCACACAAACCAGTATGCTTGAGACAAAGTAAAACTGGCAGATTCATCAAAAGCTAGGGGGAAAAAATCATATTTTGAAACAAAACAATGGAATGTATTTTTTGCTGTTGTTGTCTGTAAAACAATCATTCCAATAAAGTACTTTAAAATTGCCATTGAGTAAAACTGACACACGCAAAGAAAAAACATTTGACCCCATCCCCTGCCACAGTATTTAACCAACTAAGGGGTATTTTTAGTGTCAGGGGCCACCAAGAGATCAAAGACCCAATTCAATAAATGTCAGCTTTAATCTGTCAGATGGTGTGAGGAATTGCACCAGCTTGAGTCGCCCTGATAAAAAACCCTGAAACAACCATAAAACTTTCTGCCCTTCATAGACGACTTTTCAGTATTTTTCTGCAGCTGTCAATTGATAAAAAAATTATCTAATTAATTTCAAGATATGCTGATTAATTCAACTAATCGCAGTATATTGAATATCAATATTTGCTCCTAAATTAAGATAATTAATTTTTAACAACATTACATTATTGAGGCACATTTTTTCTCTCTTAATTAGCAGGTTTTATTTTACTTGGGTGTAAGCCATTAAAATTTCACCATCTTTGGCAAAATCAAAACACCTTAACCACATTTAAGAGTTAAGACTAATACACATTATATTCATCACTTATATCACAAACTGTCCTATTTGATCACAAAAACATTCCTCTTTATTGGAGGCAATGATTTAATGGTTTGTAATTTCAACCCTATTCTTCTGCATCCAAACAATTTTAGGGAATAGGATCTTGGATATGGCAGCACTTCTTCATTCCCAACCATCTTTTAAAATCCTCTCCGCTCCAAGCTCATTCTAGTTTAGTGAGAGGATAGCTGTGAAAAATTGAAATGGAATGAGAGAAAATGCCTGAATAATTACAGTAAAGGGGATTTTAAGGATGCTACACAGCTGCTGTGATTTTGATCTGGTCCACTTTACAGCTTATTCAGGCCAATAACTGCCCACTTGTTCTCATTGCACGCAATTCCCGTTTGTTTTTCAAATCCAGTCTTTAGGACTGCCTGTCCATTTCAAGTCAATCCAATTCAAAAATCCAATTCACAGTATTCCACTTCCTATCCCTCAAATGTTCCCACTTGCTCCCAAAGTGAAAGGGTTTTTTGGTAGAGAAAGAGTAAAATCACTTGGGCAATGACATTTACTTGGGATGTGATGGCTGATTAGCATCCCATATTATTATTTTACATTACTCATCATATGGGTATCTCTGTGGTTAACTCAGCAGGTGTACTGCAGAATGCAGAGTGAAAACCTAGTTGACTTTCCAGCAAAAATACATCCTAATCATACGCTAATGAAACTCTGGAAATGCACAGAAAGAGCCAGCAGTCACCACCACCAAATCAAAAAGTTCCTCTGCAGGAAACAAAGGAGCATGAATTCAGATGCTCCTTCGCACGTTCTGTCAAGTCAATTTCCGAGGCGAGAATAAAAAGCTGACCTTGGTACGTGAAGCACTGGGATTTTGGACAGTTTTGAGGGAAGTAATAAAGCAGATTTGGCAGGAAACAGAGATTGACGGCTCTAATTGTGGAAAGAGAGCACCGCAGCTCGAGAACAGTGCGCAGCGTGTGCTCAAACCCCCTAAAATCGAGAAATGGTTGCATAATTGCGCATAATGGTTAACGACTTCACTGCCACACAAAATAACACACATTTTCAAGATTAAATCAACATTCTTGACCCTAAAATGGCCAAAATGTCTCATTCACGAGAACATACAGACCCAGCCTCAACTTTTGGTCCACGCTTTCGACTTTCACTGCACTGATCTTGGTTTGTTGAGGTTCATGGAGGGCGTTCTGGAGTCCAGCGGGCCTGAGAGGCCTCTCTTTGCAACTCAAAGACTTTCAGCTTGAATTGGGTTCCCGCAGATAAATATGTGATTCACAGTTGTTGGCCACAGACAGAGAGAGGGATTACTCACTTCATGGGAAACAGAGGC
This sequence comes from Barbus barbus, assembly GCF_936440315.1. Taxonomy (NCBI): domain Eukaryota; kingdom Metazoa; phylum Chordata; class Actinopteri; order Cypriniformes; family Cyprinidae; genus Barbus; species Barbus barbus. Next base: position 18,961,527 of record NC_136737.1, read on the forward strand.
TCGGTTTTCTGTGGTGGTTTGAATCTTAAGAAGGGGCAGAGCGAGGAGAAACAGATGAGACAAGGCGACAGGAGATGAAATGAGAGCAAAACAGTTGAGAGAGACATAGAGGAGGTGAGTTGAAATGAGATGGGATGAGATAAAACAGGAGGAAAAACAGGTAAATAAAATGAGGTGAGAAGAACCGATAAGACAAGATGAGTTGAGGTGGAGAAACTGGTGATGGAGAAACTGAGATAGAAACTATCAAGAAAACAAAAGAGAAGGTGAAACAAGATGAACAAGAAAAAGGAAAAGAGATAAGTGAGATGATATGAGACAAAATGAGAAAAGTCAAAATAAATGGCAAATAGATGAAAAAGAACAATGCGATAAAACAAAATGAGAGAAAAGCAGATGAGTAGACAAAATGAGGCAGAAAGCCATGAGAAAAACAAGATAGAATCAGATGAGATGATAGAGAGATAAATGGGATAAACAGAGGAGTTGAGACAACTAACAGAATGAGATGAAAAAAAATATAGGAGACCAGATTAGGTGAGACAAAACAAAATAAAAGAGAAGTAGTCCAGAGAGAGAGACAGGGTAGAGATGAGACAAGACACAAAGTTTGAGACAAAAAGAAGGGACAGAGTTAGACAAAGATTATACAAAATAAGACAGAAACAGGGTAAGTGAGACAACATGAGAAACAGCAAGCAGATGAGAGAGATGTGAATGAAATGAAACAAACTAAATGAGAAAGAAAGAAGACTGAAACATTAGAGACAAGATGAGAGAAAAACAGATGAGATGGGACTAAATGATAGAAAGATGAGAATGAACCAGGCAAGAGAAAAATATAGGAGACGAGCTGAGATGAGACAAATGAGGAAGAAACAGTCCAGAGAGAAATAGAGGACAGATGAGACAAGATTAAATGAAAGATAGAAACAGAAGAGACAAGATAAGATGAGATACAAAAAAGTCACGAAAAGATCAAATGAAGAAGAGAAACGAAGAAGAGATGAAAAGAGTGACAGAGAAGGAGATGAGATGAGACAATAGAGGAATAGACGAGAAATACAGTACAGGAGATGAGACAAAATGAGAGCAAAACGAGAGGGGGGGGCTTCATCAGCCCATCGCTCATGTCAACAAGAGAGGCAGGACTGTAATCAGCACCAGATTATCGGCAGCGCAAAACAGACAAAAGTGGACTGAAAGAGAGAGACAAGAGTGAGCGAATACTATCGGGAGAGAGGAAATGAACCCTCCTTTCCCTCAACAAGACCTCCAAAAGGAACAGGCCAGCTCGTGTTCCCAGGAGCCCTGTGGATGTAGACGCTCTCTCCTGAAGTCACCACCTGAGAATGTCTGAGACCACGGCCCACACGGCACCTCGCGTGCGAAGGGAGCCGTGTGAGCATGTTTGTGTGTCTGCTGCAGACGCAGAGGCCCAACACTGCACCTATGCCAGACAGAGAGGAACAGAGAGAGTGAGAGAATGAGCCCTTTTCAACCAAACCACAGAGCCACCGAGTCTGGCAGTGGCTCCCCACCAACAGAATGAGGGGAAGGAGGGTGAAAATAGTGTAAAACAATGGACGAAGGCATAAAAACACACAAAGCCTACTAGGAGACGGGGAAAGGTGCTTGGGTTTGCGTTTGGGTTTGGGTGGGTGTGTTGATGATTGTGTGCATGTGCTTGTGTTTACAAGCACCGTAAAACCCAACGTTAAAGCCAGTGTTGCTTTAGAAAAAAGCTTGAAATTGCACATTTGGACATTCATGCAGATCATGGCCAAACCAAGCGACAGCTCTCATTCTTTTAAACTAACATTGTCCTAATCAGGCACAATACAAACAGTTTCCAGTGGCAATGCAAAAATGTGACACAATCACAGCAACGCAAAGGATATTTAATGTAGAGTTATGAGAAGCAGGCTGATAGACCAATGAAATTTTGCAGCGGGGGGGGGGGGGGGAGGGGGTTGCACTCAGTATAAACAGTAACCTAGCAACTGACAAATTTGGTTTAGTCTATTTTTTTTTGTAAAAAATTTTGTGTTGGCAGGACAACAAAGACTCCTAGTGCTTGTTGTATTCCATCTTGGGTACATTTTAGGATGATTTAATCCCGGGGGGGGGGGGGGGCGCGGACACTCTCGCGGGGGGGGGGGGGGGGGGGGGTTCGCGAGTAGGCTACAGGATGGGAGGAAAAAAAACTGAAAAAAAAAATTTGCTAATTTTTTTATCACTAAACTACTGTCATAAAAAGTTATCTGAATAAAAATTAAAATGTGTTTGGACTGATTTTAAAAAAAGCGTTTTGAACAAATTTGATTGGTTTGTCGATAGTGAGCGCAAATGCAGGTGATAAGCGGTTTTATTAAGCGAGTCATTGAGTTGTTCATTCAAACGATTCGTTCAAACGGCCAATTCATCAAGAATGAGACAGATGTTTGTGCATAGGTCATTGAATCTTTGACTCAACCGATTCGTTCAAAACACTGAATCATCCAAAACACGATTGAGTGTTGCTGTGAGATGCGCTATGCAGTGATCTTTGTTTGGATTCATCGGATCTATTTTCGCTGCTAAATTAGACCAAAACAATTTCATCAAAAATGTAAGTGACTTAATAGTGACTTGTTTGTTGAACTGTCAAATGAAATCAGTGTCACATTTTCAACCGTGAGGTGATGGTAAATTAAGTGATGGTCAATTGTCAGCTCTCTTGGTCGTCAGGTCGTGTGATGTATGTTGCTGAACTGTATTCAAATTAGGGGTGTGCGATATGACGATTTTTGATCGTGGACGATAAAAATAGGCTTGTTTGAGATGCGCCTTGCCTCGCCTGTAATTTAGTCGAGAGTAGGCGGCTGCAGTGAGGGGAGGAGTGAAAAAAGTGCAGGCAAGCCGGACACTTCCTGAATCTCGTTGTGTTGTTGGACTGCAAACGTCAGCAATGGAAGAGATCGCGTTCACGTTCTTTATCGCACTTTGTAGATGCCTTTTATAATCAAAGCCATAATGAGAAATGAGGAGCACACTAAATTTGCACTGTTATCCCTAATTATGGGTTAAACATTTCAGAGTGGGATATGGGACAGCTGATTAACCTAATTATGTGTATCCTACTTAAGGGACAGTTTACCCCCCCCCAAAAAAATCTTTGGGTGAACTATCCCTTTTTTACATGAAACATATTCCATATAAATATATTACACAATTGTTTGTCACCATAATGTAAATTTAAATTTCATGTTTAATGATTAGGAAAAGTGTGTACAGCAAATTATTATTCAAAATTAATATGAAACAAAAACACATTTTAAATTAAGAAATTAGCATGCATGCGTGGGCTTTGTTTACTGCACTCCTGAAATAAGACATACCCAGATAAAGATCTCAGATAAAAACACACAAACATGAGGCCTAATTGCAAAACCGTCACATTAGATGTAGCCTATATGCATGCATGTATTGATGGATTGACTAATTTATTTAATGGAATAATTAACACCAGCATACAATACATAAAGAGAAAATTACAACAAACAGGACTTCAAACCAAGAAAATAAAAATAAAAGGGTAAATAAATAAAGCACATGTCCTAATTACTAATAAATTACTATAGAAAAAGTAAATAGTATTAGGCTATAGGTAATGGATTTAGGATTAAGGGGAAAAAATATCAGATGACATTCGCAGCCAATGAGCATTAAGCTGTGTCATCAGCAAGTCGTTTCCCATGATGCTTTTGATCAGCGCAGTTGGTGGAGAGCAACTTTTTTTTTTTTTAACTTTACACACAAACAAGGAACATAATCACCTTCAGAATAAATCAAAACTTTACAACCTTAGTTGAGCATAACCAAAGATATGAAAAAAAACCTTAAATACATAACAATATAAGGAGAACAAAAGATGCTTCCAAAATAAATACAACAAAGAGGGCTTTTAAATTAAATTATACAAATCAAATAAAGATACCAACTTAAGGGCTTTCTTATTCTTGACCAATTTTAACGATTTATATAAGAGTTTAACCTCATTACACCATTGGCTAAAGTTGGGTTTAGATTTAAACCATCTGCATTTGTGAATAAAAAACCTCCCACCACAAATCAGAAAATTAATAACAAATTCAAAATCTTTGTTATCCAGAAAAATACCAAACCTGACTATCTTCACATCGAAAGGAGGGAAAACAACACCTTTGGAACATAACCAGTTATGCACCTCTCTCCAAAAAAATTGTATCGTATCACACAAAAAAAACATATGATCTAGCGTTTCAATACTTGTTTCACAGAAAACACAGTTGTTTACATCAAAATTAAATTTTAATCTTAAAAATTCGTTAGTAGGGTAAAACTCATTTAAAATCTTGAAACTCACTTCTTTAGCTTTTGGAGGGAGGGGGGAAGACAAATATATTTTTCTAATTTTTTTAACCTCAACGGTATCAAAATCTTTTAGCACATATTCCCTTCTAATTGGATTTGGATAATAGACCTGTGAAATCAAATTTCTAATAACTCTATTAGAACATTTTTTCTCACAAAAATCATAACCTTCTAAGGAAAGCTTTCTCAGCTCTGGGGAAACTTGGGAGTTCACAATATCTTCTCTAACCATTAATCTCAAAGCAACTGGAATGGCTCTAATCATTCTATTGTAAATTTTAACGTTACACTGCAGTTGGAATTTTTCACAAAACTCGCTCTGTAGTAACAAATTTCCATTATCGTCCAAAAAATGGGCAATAGCCCAAATTCCTTTGGATTTCCATTCCTCATGAAAAACTGATTTTCTACCAAACTTTATGTATCTATTATTCCAAACTGGAGAGTTATGAGGGGTAAAGTTATGTTTGAACAATAATTTCCAATAAAGCAGCACTTGCTGATGGAATTCAGATAGTTTCACTGGCAATGAGGTACATTCAAAATCACACCGTAAAAGGAAATTAATTCCACCCATTTTTTTAAAAATTGCATTGGGGATAATAAACCAAAAAGAGTTGTAATTACAGATGAAAGATTTTAACCATTTTAATTTCAGTACACCATTCATGATATCAAAATCAATCGCATTAACCCCTCCATCTTCATACTTTTTAATCATGTCGTCCTTTCTTATGTACTGACATTTATTCCTCCAAATAAATTTAAAATTCATCGTATTTATTGCTTTAATCATTCGTGTTGATATGGGTAAGGAGAAGGCTGGATAAATGAGTCTGGACAAACTATCCATTTTGGACAAAAGAACTCTTCCAAAGATTGTGAGATCCCTCTGCAGCCATCTATTCAATATTGATTTGCATTTATCAATGTTACTCCATACATTTTTGTTCTCCATTAATTCTCTCTCTCTAGAAATAACAATCCCTAAATATTTGACTTCCTTCTTAATTTGGATATTAGATAAAGATTGCAAAGGAAACTCATGCAGAGTTAGTATTTCACATTTCTTTAAATTCAGATGCAACCCTGAAGCTTTAGAAAACAAATTAGCAGAATGTAAAGCTAAAGGAATTTGTTGTTCATTTCTTAAAAACAACGTTGTGTCATCTGCAAACTGAGTTATTATAATTTTCCTATCTAACACTGTTAGCCCTTCAATATCAATATTTTTAAACAATATAGCTAATAACTCTGCCACCATTATAAACAGTAAGGGAGAGCTACCACAACCTTGACGAATTCCCCTTTGAATTGGGAATCGTGTACAGGTTCCATGACTTAAAATTACAGAGCTATTGATATCATTATATATAATTTCAATTAAATTTATGAATCTTATTCCAAAACCAAAGCATTTTAAAGTTTCCAAAATAAATGGATGCTCTACTGCATCAAATGCTTTATAGAAGTCAAAAAATATAAGAAATCCACTTCCCTGAACCACCTCACTATAATCGAGTAAATCTAAAACCAGTCTAATATTGTTATGGATTGACCTTCCCTCCAAAAAGCCTGATTGCGTTTCACTAATTATGGTAGAAATACCTTTTTTCAATCTAGCAGCTATAGCCCCAGAAAAAAAATTATAATCAGTGTTAAGTAAAGTGATAGGTCTCAAATTATCTAAAACTCTTTTATCTTTTCCCACTTTAGGAATGAGAGTAATTAAGCCTTGCTTCATACTTTCAGTCAACTCTTTCTTGTCAATACATTCCTTCAGGGCGGCAAACAGTAAATTCCTCAAATCCCCCCCAAAAAATTTAAAGAAATTATTGGTGAGCCCATCTGTCCCAGGGGATTTGTTTAAGGGCATCTTCATAACAACTGCGTCTAATTCTTCAATTCTAAGATCTGAATCACAAAATCCCTTAAATGAGTTCTCAATATGGGGAATATTGTTTTGGATTTTAGCAAAAAAAAATATCCGAATTATTTGAGGAAAAATCTGAAGAAAATAATTTAGAATAAAACAGAAACACTTCTTTTTCATTTTTTTTTAAATCTTTGCATTATTCATCTTGTATTATTAAACTATCAATGGAGTTCCTTTGCTGCCTATTTTTTTCTAAATTACTAAAATAAGAAGAGTTCTTTTCTCCATCCTCAATCCACCTGGCACGCGACCTTACAAAGGCGCCTTGTGCCCTCTCCAGATAAAGATGATCTCATTTATTTTGAAGCTCCATCACCCTATTTTTTTCCTCATTGTTTAAAACAGGTTTAGTGCAACACATATTTATATCTCGAATTAGGTTATTTTCAAACTCCTTTTTTTTCTTTATTTATTTTCTTAGAGAAATGTATGGAGAATTCTCTAATTTTGTATTTTAAAAATTCCCATTTATTTACATTACAATCAAAAGAATCATTTCTCTCTATACTCCTAGTCAATTGCTTGATTTTAATGCAAAATTCTTCATTTTGTAAAAGACGGGCATTGAACTTCCAATAACCTTTGTTTCTAAATTGCTTACATGTGGGTTCTAAAACCAAGTCTATAAAGCAATGATCTGTTAGCGGAGCCTTAAAAATAGAGGATTGAGACACATATTTTACAATATTATCACTAACCAACCAATAGTCAATCCTAGATTTACTCTCACCATTAGGTTTAAACCAGGAAAAACATCTAGTATCAGGATTTAAAACTCTCCAAATGTCATTCAAATTATTTTCTGTCTTCAAAAATTCAATGGTAACATTAAGCCACTGTTTGTTAAGTCTGGGAGGCCACCTGTCCTTCCACTCATCTGGAACCATATTCCAATCCCTCCTACTATAATATTATCCGATGGATATTGCACTTTAGTTTCTGTAATCACATTAGAAACATCTTCTATTAATTTCTGATTTTGAGCTACATTGTTAAAGCCATAAATATTAAATAATATGAAAAAAAGACCATCAATTTTAAGTACCACCATTACCCAATGACCACTACCATCAGCTTTATAAGTAATGAATTCCCCAGGACATTTGTTGAATCATATGGCCACACCTCCCGAACGATTAGAACCATGACTGAAAAAAATTTGATCACCCCATTGATTAGTCCAAAAAGAGGTATCCAAGTCCAACGAATGAGTCTCTTGTAAAAACACACAATGAGCTTTTTGCCCTTTGCAAAACAAAAAGACTGCCTTCCTCTTAACAATGTCTTTCAAGCCCCTAACATTAAGAGAACCAAAAACAATATTGGTCTTAACCATTAGCCTAATTCAAGAACAAAAAGGAGAACAAATAAATAAAACAAAAATTACACTATGAATCCTGATTGACAGCTAACTCTCAGTCTCAGCTTAACCTGTAACTTAAAGATAGAGCTCCAGTTGCCCACTGAAAAAAAAATGCCCACTGTCCTAAAGTTGTGTTCACATCAACCGTCAGCAACAATCCGTCGTCCTTCAATGAAGCCGGATGGACCACGAAAGAAAGCCTTCTTGCCCGCCTTTCTAGCTTGTTCAATTTGTGGCCACAGCTTTCGCCTTTCCTCCAAATCCTCTCGAGGAAGCATCTCCGCGAATCAAATCCCTTCCACTTTGCAAACGGGAGAATCTTTGGATCATCGCCAAATTTCTTCCTTCGCCCGTCTTTGAACAAACAGCACAACGACGTTCCTGCTTCTACTGTCCATCCTTTTTCCCAGCCGATGAACAATGTCAACAGCTTCTTCCAACTTTGGCTGCAAATTGGGTGCAATCTTACCAAGGATTTGGATGACAAGTGATCGGATATCTTCGTCTTTTTTTTCTTCTATGCCTTTGATACGGAGGCACCATCTCATTTTGTATCTTTCATGTTCTCGAACCCTCTCCGTAAGATCACGGTTCCCCTTACGAAGATCCTCATTTTGTATCTCCAAGTCCTTGACTCTTTTTTTGCACTCATTCACCTCTTCCGTGTTGAACTGGATCGCCTTCGTTAAGCTTGCAATCATGACACTGCTTTGCTTAGATTGTTCACTCAAATCCGCCAACTTTTCATCCACCCTTCTTTCCAGATTTAGTATCGCCTCCAAAATAGTTTCATTGGAAATTCCCGACTTCTCAACTTCGATATTTGGTTTAGCCCTTTTTTCCGCAGAAATCTTGCTTGGCGTTGAAGGAAGGGATCCATTGCCACGTTCTCTCTTACTTTGCCCAACAATCTCCATAGCATAGTTTTGCTCTATTTCTTTAGGCTCATCTTTCTTTTCAAAATTAGGCGAGGAATCTTTGCCTTTGGGGTCCAGTTTTAGCTTGGCAGGTTTAATCAGTTTTTGTGAAGACATCTTGATGTAAAATAGTAGGCATTACACACTAACAAACTAACTTTTGGGAACAACTGTCACGAACCTTGGAAAACGCGTCTGCTCAACCCGCCATCTTCCCTCGGACCCTGGTGGAGAGCAACTGCGCTCGACTGCAGAATCCGACACGTGCGCCTTGCGCTCGCGAGAGATTTTTGACATACGTCAGCATGACATCAGAGCAAGGCGGACCGCACTCGGACACATTTCTAACTGGCATGCATCTCGCGCTGATCACCGGTGATCGGTACTGCGCAGATTTTGCTCATCTCAAACAAGCCTAATGTCTCCACGATCTGCTTTTGAAGAAATATCGTAGTAGGCTATCGTGCTGCACATTATGTCAAATACAGTTCTGGCTCCTCCGTCTCTATATACTGCACAACACGACATACAGCAGTAGAGTTACTCTGACAGGACACTGCACTTATTCGCGATCACAAAAGTACATTATTTGCACACAAGCCTTGCTGGTTAAATGTTTAATTCGCGCGCTGGTCTGACGTGCGCTTTATCTGAGCGCATACACCTGAAGCACGCGCACTAAAAAGCCTGTCTAACAGCGCCTGATTACTCAACTAACTTGTCTTTTGCGCAAATACTGTCAAAACACACAAGGTTTTACATACAGACTCAGTTGGTTATCTCTAAAATGAAAGTAAATAGTTAAGAGAGAAGCGGATGCGTGCCTGTATATTAGATGCGTACAGCTCTTAAAGGGACAGGACACTAAACATGCTGTTGACTGTCATTAAAGGGATAGTTCACCCTAAAATTTAATTTCTATCATTATTTACTCACTCACATGTTGTCCCAAACTTCTATTAATTTCTTGTGCTGAACCCAAAAGAAGATATTTTGACGAATGAGGGTAACCAAACAGTTGCTGGTTCACACTGACTTTGACAGCAGGAAAGAAAAATCCTATGGAAGTCACTGTGGACCAGCAACTGTTTGGTTTTCCACCTTCTTCAAAATAGCATTTATGTTCAGCAGAAGAAAGAAACTCATTCAGGTTTAAAACAACTTTTGAGTAAATGATGGTATAAAAATAAAACATTATGACAGAATTGACAGACAGATGACAGAATATTTATTTTGGGGGGAACTATTCATTTAACGTTAACAAAACGCAAAGAGACAAATCACTCACTATTCTTGACTGAAAAACTTTAATACAGTTGCTTTAGGAATCAGTCTATCTAGTGTTTTATTTTTATATTTGTTCATTCAATTTCATTGAATGCTCTGCTAAATACACATATTGTACCCGAAAATAAAGCACTGTTTGTTTTATTTGTATATTATGTGTATTTGTAATGTGTATCTTTGTTCTTATTTTTTAATAAGAAAGATAAAATAATGACAAAGATTTTTTATCTTCGCCCCCTTTGGCCTAAATATCTGCTATGCATCTTTGTCTTTCTAGTTTGGCTGTAATGCTCAGACAACTTGTAAAACCAAAATAGTAAAACCAACATGACAAAGAATCGTGATAAAATCGTGAATCGTGATATAAAAAAAAAAAAAAAATCGTGATATGATATTTTTCCCATATCGCCCACCCCTAATTCAAATGTTATAAATATAAAAACACCACATTTTGAAATTTAACTGCAGTATGTCAATTTAGTTTATTTGTGTGTGCTGCGCTCATAGACTTTAGAAAACGGCGCTCATTTGTTTGATTTCTCCTCGAGAAGCTGCGCAAGCCTCAAAAGTTTAAGGTCCTTGCACCCTGACTGAGTCCGAAACTGTCGTATTCGTTTTTTCATATTCGTCATTTGGTGGCTCTCAATTGTCAAAAACACCCCTCAAAATATTTGCTACGGATGCGAAAAATGCAGAAAATCGAACCATCCGAATTAATTTTTATGACGGACGGAAGTTGCAGAGGCTGCAAACGTATAAAACGTGAGGTCGTATTTAGTTTTATATATATTTGGCGAAGCATCTGGATGACACTATGTTGGGGGGGGGGGGCACTGGGGCCCCAACTGCAATGAACCAGCTTTGGGGGGACCCAGCTTGCAAAAGGTTGAGAACCTCTGATTTAATCCCCTTGGCGAGCAAGAGGATACAATTCTTGCTTTCACAATCAGATTATTGGTAAAACAACCACAACACTAGAACATTGCGCATTTGTAGCGTTTAGAGGTTTGTTTGTTATTCTGAGAGCTGTTTTGTTTCCATGTGTTGGTTAAATGGATTCCAGGGTTATAGGACCCAAGTCAAAGTCCAAGAACATATTTTATGACTTGTCAAGATCTAAAAGGGAAAACAAAAAATAGGACAAGAAAAGTTCATGCTAATGCTAAACTGCACCAGTTTTGTAGTACTGAAGTCCGGAAAAGGTCGGACACAGACTCAAGTCTGAGTTTAAGACCAAGACCATTTTCCATGACTAGTCGAGACCAACTCATTCAAGTACAAGTTAAACTCCAGGCTGAGTCCAAATGCGCCTAAAAATACGGTCTTGGACTGAATGAGTTGGTCTCGACCAGTGGTGGTCAGTAACGAAGTAGCTTTACTTCGTTACTGTACTTAAGTACATTTTTCAAGTATCTGTACTTTACTGGAGTAGTTTTATTTTGAATAACTTTTACTTTTACTTCACTACATTCCAAAGCATAAGATCGTACTTTTTACTTCACTACATTTCATAAAACACATCGTTACTCCTTAAAATATATTACGAGCTCCAAGACGCAGAAGCTGTGTTTGATTCATGAACAAACTGTTTCTTTTCAATGAACCTGTGAAATCGGTTCGCAAATCGCAACAACGGATTCATTCACGTATTGGAATGATCCGATTGCAGCTGTTCTCGAGTCGACAACTCACTGATTCAAATGATCCGTTTAGAGCGAGTATTCAGTGAACTGAACTCACAATAAGAACCAGGAGATCTTCTGAGCGCGCGCGCATGCTGCAAAAAGTAAGTGACTAATGTCGAATTTTAGGATTAATTATTGTAACTGAAAATCATATTTAGGTCAAAACTGTCAGTTGTTTGAGAACTAAATCTGCTGTAAAGGGTGATCTATTTAAGCCCACTGAAATGCTTGAATGCAAACAGATCAATGACAGTGTCTTTATGTTTTAGGTAAAAAAAAAAAAAACATTAAAATAAAACAGATTAAATAAAATAACTCATGCAAGTTCATATTCCCTGCAGCTGTAATGTTAGCAGTTTTATTAAAATGCTACGCATTTAGGCCTATTGTTTATCAACAGTATACATTTTTATATTGTTTAGATCATTGAGCCGAGTAGACAGATATGAATGTTTATTCATAACCATACCGAAAATAAGTAAATATTGTTAGCTGATGCTAACTGTCTAGCTAGCAAGCTGGCTGGTGCTAAGTTGAGGAAATTTTTAGATATAAAGTCCAAATATTTTTATTCAACCACCTAGATAGATTACATCTGAGGGAAAAAGAAAGGATGTGATGTTCTGAACACGGTAACTACAGTAATTATAAAAGTGGGAAGTGATGCCCTCTGGGGGCATTTGGCCAGAGGTGTTTTTACACCACAGACCAGGTTTGAGAAGAAGAAAAAAATCATTATGAAAATATAATTATATTTTCCTTAAAATGTCCTAACTTCAGGCCTTATTCTCGTGTCATATGTGACATTCTGCAAAACAACAAGCTTTAAAACACTTTTTTCTTACTGATGAAAATTAGATGGTCAGATTTGTTTTCGCTCAGGTTCATTACAACGTAAGCTTCTGCTTCACAGTGAACATTACAACATCACTCTCGTCAACGTAGTCCATATCAACAACAAAATATATATCTTGACTCCATATAGTGGTTATTTTGGGGAAATCCCAGCTATTTTGAGCAGTAGGATTATAAAAATATACGCTGATATAAAATTAAATCAAGTAGTCTATATAAATTTGCAAAATAAATCTATCTATAAGTACTTTTTTACTTAAATACATAAAAAATTTAATACTTTTGTTCTTTCACTCGAGTAAAATTGAAAAAGCAGTCATTTTACTTTTACTGGAGGAATATTTTATAATACATATCTGTACTTTTACTCAAGTACTTGATTTGTGTACTTCGTCCACCACTGGTCTCGACTATTTCCTACCGTACTGTTTTAGACCGTAGTCTGAAGTAGGATCTAATTTAGTTTCTCCAAACGGAGTTCCTAAAACTAAATACATTCCTGGTTTCTGCGTTGCAAATATAACCAGTTCTACTCCACCCGCTCCGAGCGGGATTCGAACCGCGGTCTCCGGCGCTCTAACAAGGAGGCTAAAGGCTACGGCCTTTAGCGTCAGTCGCCAGAGTGCCTCTTTTTGAGATCAGGGGAGTGAGGTTTACACGCACCAGCACTTACTTGCCTATGTCTGTTACACAAACATGCCAAAAAGCGTGCATTTCTGACAATAGTTCTAGATACTATGAAAAGGTTCTTCTAGTGTGAAAACCCCTATAGTGTCTAGCTTGGTTGTACACTCATTATTGAGGTGCTCTTTGGGATTGAAGAAATGCACTTGGCAGTTTCCACTATTGTTTTGAAGACTTCTACAAATGGTTGTCCACTCAAATATAAGGGTATTGGGGGGGGGGGTATGGGGGATTTAGTGGCCTTATTTAGTGCAATGTGATGCTTCCAGGGCATTGGTAAAGCATTTGTGTCTGAATTCGTATAATTTTGTAGAGTATGTTTCTGGTCTAAGTTCATGTATCCATTATCCATATGATTCCAGTGATAAGTCAAGATTTGTATCATCCTGATACAGATCTAAGCAGCACCGTGCTACATCTTTTCACATGATTTTGTGAGAACTAAACATGTGGGAACTCTGTACAGACGCTCTGTTAAGGTTTGGCACTGGATGCAGCTGGCACTAGAATACATTAACCAAAATGAGTTCAGCTCTAAAGGCCTGAACTAAAATAAAGAGGGGGAAATAGCAAGTTCTGGAAACAGATGCTAAATACATAGTATCAACTCACTAGGGGAAAAGAGAGAGCGAGACTGAGAACTCCTTCAAATTTATTTATACTCTGTTTTGTCTTTGAGCTTATGGGATGATGATGGCCTTCAGTGTCTACTCAGATATAGCAGATTTGGAGAAGCTACATTGAAACTGTAGCTTGCTAAGATAAAATCTACTCCTAATATGCAGGAGTTACTCTTAGAACTACACTTAGAAAATCAAACTACACTGTTTCTTGCTTAATTAGCCAAGCCTCACTGTCATACATGTAAAACAATTTAGTGACATGTAATCAAAGGCAAGGTTACTAATTTTGTTTAAAGTTCTTCATCTGCTATTTATATGTTACTTTATTTCAACCAACAAAATGTTTCTAATAGTTTTAATTTTAGATTTATTTTTAGTTAGCGATAGTAACCCTATGGGGCTGTTTACACCTGGTCACTTCATGTATTTTTTCTGATCAGATAGTTATCCGATCGTGAAATGACCAGGTGTAAATGCCCTCCGAAACACATTCGAGACGGATATAAATCCGATCGCTCAAACCACTTCAGGAGGTGGTCTGGGCCGCATTCCTCACACCGTACAGATGGTGGGTTGAGGGCGAGCAGAGGGGCTGCCAGACGACAGCGGTGGAGGAGGCAGGAGCGGAGGACTCATAGCACGGGAAGCGCGCCTGACATGAACGGGAATGGCAGGGCTGCACTCAGGAACTGAGTCTCTCTCTGAGCAGGATGTGGAAATAGGAGCCCTCTCTGGGCTGGATGAGGGGACAGGAGCCTTCTCTGGGCTAAACTCAGGAACGGGAGCCCTCTCTGGGATGGTTGGGGAAATAGGAGTGACAGAGGGCTCCAACAAAGGAGGGAGGAGAGGAAGCAGGTCGACATTTAGATCCACAAGCTCTCTTTTGGAGTTACACAGTCCCAGATCCATAACCAGCTCACCCTCAGCCGTGATGCAGTGGGTGGAGCTCCTCTCCATGATTTCGCTGTCCATGGCTTGCTCCCTCGTGGCGAGCGTTGTAGCTGGCTCTCGCACCTGGTATGATGTCACAAGAAGCATCGGCTCCGTGGCGATCCTCAGCTCTGTCGCGCCGTGTGGCGATGGCTCGTCGTCTGCTGTTTGCTCAAGCTCTCTGTCATCGGTGGGCTCGGGCTTGCACTCCACGCAGTGGGGAGATGGTGGGCTGGGCACTGGGTCTGGCTGTGTTCCTCATCGGAGATAGACGCTCTCCAGACACCGGATGATCACTTCTCTGCAGCTCAGTCTGGTGGTGTCTGGGAGGTCAACAGGGAGATGGTAGTTAGCCCCGATCCAGTGAGTACAGCGCAGCATCGTCAAACGCCGTGAACTCATGAACTCAACCACATACTCCAAAAGGGAAAGGTCCTTGTGGGTGAGGGAGGGAAACTTTGCAGCGAGGGAATCCATGGGGAACACGGCAAAAACAGAAAACAAAACACTGAACCGAACACAGAAAATAAACGGAGGGGAACAACGCAAATAAACTCTTTGTAGGTCCGGTGTTCTTTCACGCTTGCTGCTTCGGCATGGAGCGAGGAACGAGGAGAAGTGGAGTACACTTCAAATAATCGGTCTTTAAAAACATCCAACGGAATACACGTAGCACAAACACAGGGAGCCAGAAGACATTAGACACCTAACCAAGCAAACAGAACAGAGCTCAAGTAAGGGACTAAATGAGAGGAATAATGAGACACTGTGAGAAACTGGGTCACGGGAGCACATGGAGAGAAAAACAAAACACGAAGACATATAAATACATTTCCCTCCAAATACATACATGGTGGGCCTGAAAAGACATCTCCCTTCACTCTTTTTCTCGCTGTGGCAGTGTGTATTTTCTCATCATACTGTTAAAGCAACTGAAAACCAATGAGATGACAGAATTATCACTTTCAGCCACGGCGATGACCTGTCGGCACTCTCACGGCAAATTCACGATGAAAACACCCGGCAGTCACACTCACTCCCACCTGAACGAACAATGTACTTGTCAATCCCACACCTTAAGCACACAACAGATGCAACCACACTTTGTATTAAACACACCTGGCCAAAGAGACATCGAGACATCAATATTAAGACATTCTGAAATTCATGTTGATTTTTTCAACTTTTCACACACATTATTATACTTATAATCCATTAATCCATTTTCCAAACCAATTCTCCTTGGTAGGGTCACAGGGATCCCATACGAGTACCAACCGAGCCAAACCATGCCTAACTTCCGAGATCTATTCTTATAATACAATATAATTTATAATCAAAGATGCAAAACATATTCATTTTCATAAGTGGTCACAGATATATGTACCCAAAAATACAGTCCACTCATTGTCCAACCTCTCCCAAGACCGCATGACTCTAATGTAAATATGTGGAGGCATCAAGATTTCAAACTATTTAAGAGAATTGACAATGAGGAATAGGCTCTGGAGAGAAGGAAAAACAAATAATTTCAGACGGAATGATTGAAATCCCAAATTTGGGAGGTCTACAAACAGAATGCAACTCTTTTGTCCGTTGACAGCAGACATAACTCCTGATTGCTACAAAACCCTGAACGGTAATAATCCCTCATTTATAAGATGAGGGGAGGAACTGGACAGATTTGTCTTTGAAACATTAATTTCATGCCTACGAGGGAGCGGAGCAGCCAACAGCCGTATGATTCATTCATGAGAGAGAATGAGCTTGTTTTACTGTTTTTGAAGAAAATCTGAGTGGCGTCCACCATGATGCTAGGCTGTTGTAGGATGCCGGGGTGTTGCTATAAGGTTATTGTTTTCTGAATTTTATTGAGTGCATTACTACATTATGTGCTTTGTGGATTACTTACTCACAAAAATTTCATAGGGATTTTATAGATTAAACTTTGCACACTGACCTTAAACTTGGTACTGTCCTTCTCACACAAGTGAGAACAGGATATAATCTATGACATATTTCAGACTCAAACATCTGCCACAAATTACAAAAACAACTGACCAGCTTCAGAGACTTAAAACACTTAAGACAGCTGGTATGAGCCTCCATGTGTGAATGTGCGTTGCACCATCTCATTCATTCTAATTTAATATTCATCCCCATATTTCAATGATAATTGAGTGAAAAATGCTTTTGAAACATTTGACATCACTACCAATCATAAATATGAGGCACTTCTATTTTGCAGCTGTGTTTTCCCAGCAGCTGAAATCCCTTAAGACGCCCTACAACTCATGAGTCATGCAATACTTCACATAGACATATTAGTGCTCAAATTTTTCAGAGTATAATGACTTTTTTTTTTTTTTTTTTTTAAATGCGACTAGTTTATCAATTTTTTTTAGATTTGATATATATTTAGAGGCTTTAATCATCATATTAATTAGTGTTAGCATACTAAAACACTCTCAGATGGATGTTTCTGCCTGTCACGTTACATCTTAGTAAGTTTTTTGAGTGTTTTGCTTTAATGACTCTGTAAAAAAAAGTCCCCCATAATGTTGCTGACTAGCTAACTGACTAGTTTTTGAAAATGTAGTTTTTGAAAAAACTAAAACTGAAAGATACTTTAAGACATACCATATTTGGCCCATTTCCCTTACAAAAATTAACCATGATTTTATTTTAGTAAAAGTATAGTAAACTCTTTTTTTTCATTTTTTTTTGTATAACCACAGTTTTACAACAAATACCATGGTTAAATGATGAGTTGTGTAGTAAAACCATGATTAATTTGTGGTTACCATTTGTGGTTTAACTATAGTAACTATGGTCGTAGTAAAACAATGGTTAATTTTCGTAAGGGTTGTGGTGTTTTCACTGTGGAAAAAATTTAGACAAATATGATAATGCTAGCAAAGCTAACTCTAATACCATTTGAATGCATGCAAACAAGCTTCTTTTCCTAAGTAGTAAATTGGTTGTGGAAAAAGCTGTAGAAAAAATGAAGTTTATTCATTTCGAATGCAGAGATTCAATTAAGTCTGACAGGATAGAAAAAAAAATCATTGTCTGATTTAGTCTTTGACTCCACAACATACAGTACAAACAGATCGAAGTACACACTCACAGAAAAAAACAAAACAAAACAAATAACAGGAGTGAAGTGAAAGAGACAGACTGGCAAACCGACAAATATACACCCTAGAGAATCAAATCTCAAAACTAAGCCAAAATTGTCTCCTTTTTAATAGACACACATAGGTTCTATTCTTAGCCAGTAGATGGAGCCATTCAATTTGGGGCCTGTTTTGATCTTTATAATGCTAGTGTTCAAAATGTAGCTAATTAGCATGACCCCGTTAGCCTTTTCTGGTCAGTGTGAGGACTGAGGACTTTTAAAAGCATTAAATGAAACTTAGATTTTTCCTCATTTTCTTATATCCTTATATTTCCTTTCTTGTAGGCTCCAGAGATTCACTGAGATGAATGGTAATAGTTTTATTAGACCTAAATGAGATAAACTTCCTAAATATTCCAAACAAATATTTAGCATAATTTGTTCATTCTAATTAGATTTCTTCCATTGAAAAAGTTGAGTATACATGTATAGGCTAATCAAACTAGCAGCTTTCCATAATGACAGTTCAGCAATTTACTGAGGGAAATTTCTATGTGCTGCATTCATTCCTGTCTCTAATTATCTCATGCCTTTTTTAACCTTTTCCTTTTTTAATGTGTCAGATGACGTTTGTTTATCTAAGAGATTTATTGAACTGAGCTGCACTGTTGAGCGTCTGGATCTGTGAAGCATGCGCTCTGTTGCGATTTCACCATAGAGTGCTTGGCATGACGCTGCATGCTCAAACGTGTGTGAGTATTTCCAATTAAATTAGTTTATAGCTAAGATAGACCCATTAATTTGACTAAAACTGAAAGGAAACCAAAGAGAAATCAAAACTGTGTCGATAACCCTCAAATAGCATTGAAAAAAACCCATTGTTTTTCTTTAAACGCTATTGCTAGCTTGATTGACAGTTGCTTACAAAGCGATTCTTCCTGTAAAGAACTTAGGCGTCAAGTTTTCTTTACTCACCTCTATAGACTGCCAAGTTTTACCTGACAACTCCAGACCTGGACAATTCAAATAGTCATGTAAATATGACTCAAAATCGCCCACAGGGTTTATCTTTTCACTGGTAAAAGCTTTATTGTCCTTGTACCTACAGCAAAACTGTGTTTTGTTAATGTGGGGACTTGGCATTTGAGGGAACCTAAATCACAAAAAATGCTCATTTAAGTGATTTACAGCTTAAACTGTGATCCATAACACAAGTATGCACTTAACAAAAAAACAAAAAAAACAAAAACTGTACTATATCTATGGGATGTTTTGCACCGTTTTCTGATGTGAAACCTTTAAATTGAACCTTAAAAATGCTGGAACGGAAGAGCAAGTGTTTGGTTGTTTCTGAATAGCATATTGCCATTTGTAAACATTTAGCTGTAAGTGAAAATCATCTCGTGGCAGATTTCGGGACAGTCTGGAGCTGTGGTTTGAAAGTGAAAAAATGCACCACATTTCACACAGCGTGGTCAAATATACACACTTTCTGTCTTTTTACAGTTGTAAAGGCTGTAATTTGTCATAGTTTTAAGACAGCACATATGGTAGGGTGCAAAAGTGTGGTGCTCCTTAAAAAAATATGTTTTGCATGATCTTTTACATGTGTGATGAAACTTGTACAAACACATGACTGCTTGCTTAGACGCTACATATTTAAATAGACTACCTTATCATCTTTTTTATGTTTGTTTTTTTGGCACTTGACAGCCCTGTATGGAAAAGTATGGTTAGGATATTCTTCAGAATATCTCCTTTTGTCCAACAAGTTTGGAAGAACATGGCGTAAGTAAATGAATTTGCATTTTGGATAAACTATGAAAACCAGTCACACCACAAATGCAAGAGCCCAAAACTCATTTCGATCTTCTGCACCACACGCCAGACTTCAGTGCCAGATCTGCTGCACTTAATGGCAACAATTATTAGCTGTTTTTATGTCTTTTTTTCCCCTAACAAAAAGACATTTGAGCAGAATCAGGAGGGTGGCACATCATAAACAGCAGTTTAAATGGTTGCTGGTTTTGTTTGTAATTAAACAAAACTGCCTCTATGGTAACAAAAGACTACATATCCTTCCAGAAACTGCACATATTTTCCTTGCGCTGGCCAATGGCTGTTTATTTGGAGCCACTGTTGTAAACGTACCTTGTTTGGCGAGCGACCGCCAGCCAAATGTTTCCTGGTAGACAAGCCTTGTGGTGTATAATCGGCATTTTGCCAAATCAGCCAGGCAGAACGGGAAAGCCTTAAGGTTTGTTTTAGCTCTCAATTAAACAAGGTGTCCTTATTATTAGTCAGCTTTGTGAGTGCATTGGGCAGCAGATCTGATTATAATTAAAAACTGCTGTAATTACAAAGAAACAGTTTACATCATGCCATAAAACTGCACGGTCCACGCTATTTAAAGTTTCTGTAAATGTAATAGTACCTATTACTTCAGCTCTCACACTGGGGCCCGAGGTGCACGGGTTAGTAAACGCAAAGTTTATTTATAAGAACCTAAATGTTCCCACAGGTTTGACTTTTTCTCATAGGAAATGCTTGCTAAAAGGATTTCAACGATCAGCCAGTCTATGACTTTTGTGATGTTTGATTTAAATGCAAAATTCATTATTGGGCAACGTTCAGTTTTTGTTTTTAAAATCTTGGCATAGTGGACAAGAGCTACAGAACCGAATGAGTTTTCCATTAAACCATCAAAACAAAAGCCATGGAAATAAGCAAATTAGCATTGTATCCGTTAGTTTAATGGTTACTCTGTTTATATGTTTTTGTTTTGTTTTGTTTTCCACTTAAATCCAAAATTCATTGATACTACGAATAATCTTAAAAGTTTTGAATTTATATGTTTGAAAGGTGTTGTTAAAAGTAAATAAAAATACTGTAATATTTTCATTTATCTTTCATTTTATGTTTTGAAGTACTAATACGGATGCCATCCTAAAAGTTTAGACCAATGTTAAATAATAAATAAATAAAGGTAATAAAGGTAAAAAAAGTTGCAATTGTGAAATTAATAGTTGCATTACCTTCCATATTTCTTGTCCTTTTGAGTTCTTACCTGTATATCTTTGTCTAGTCGCTAAAGAGATGGTGGACGGGGGATTATTTATCAATTTAAACTAAACTTCTTTTTTTTAATCAACAAGAGTAATTTCCAACTTGCATTTCAGAAGATGTCATGTGGAGGCTAATAAGGTGTATACGGTAAGCATTAATTTGAAATAAGATACATAATCTACTGGACCTCAGCAACCGATTTGAAGGTCAAATATTTATATAACCATCCAAGGGGAGTGTTTTGCTAATGATGTCTCTTTGTTTATATTCTCATGCTATCGCTGCTGTAAATAGACCACACGTCTTTTCTCAGGGTTGGTTTCACTGGCCCGGCTGTTTTATTTGAAGGTGACTCACTGGAGTGTGACCGATGCTTTTGTGATGTTGTCCAAGGGTGTGTGTTTGTGTATTTTTGTGAATGCCCATGAGTCTGTGTATGTGTGTGTTTGCAGGGTAACCAAATCACGGCCTGAATGTCAACGTTAAGTCTTGAGAGGAGAGACACCTTATGAAAGAGGATAAACGTTTGAGGTGGCGTCAATTGTGAGTTTGGACGATACATTTCACAGCTGTTCATACTGTATGAGACAGAAAATAAGGTATATTAAAATGGTTAACTCTGTAACTAAGGCCTGTTCTTGCCAATAGCTATAAAGGTTTAATAATCATTCTACAAACCCGATTCCAAAAAAGTTGGGACACTGTACAAATTACGAATAAAAAAGGAATGCAATAATGAACAAATCTCATAAACTTATATTTTATTCACAATAGAATATAGATAACATATCAAATGTTGAAAGTGAGCCATTTTGAAATGTCATGCCAAATATTGGCTCATTTTGGATTTCATGAGAGCTACACATTCCAAAAAAGTTGGGACAGGTAGCAATAAGAGGCCAGAAAAGTTAAATGTACATATAAGGAACAGCTGGAGGACCAATTTGCAACTTATTAGGTCAATTGGCAACATGATTAGGTATAAAAAGAGCCTCTCAGAGTGGCAGTGTCTCTCAGAAGTCAAGATGGCAAGAGGATCACCAATTCCCCCAATGCTGAGGCGAAAAATAGTGGAGCAATATCAGAAAGGAGTTTCTCAGAGAAAAATTGCAAAGAGTTTGAAGTTATCATCATCTACAGTGCATAATATCATCCAAAGATTCAGAGAATCTGGAACAATCTCTGTGCGTAAGGGTCAAGGCCGGAAAACCATACTGGATGCCCGTGATCTTCGGGCCCTTAGACGGCACTGCATCACATACAGGAATGCTACTCTAATGGAAATCACAACATGGGCTCAGGAATACTTCCAGAAAACATTGTCGGTGAACACAATCCACCATGCCATTCGCCGTTGCCGGCTAAAACTCTATAGGTCAAAAAAGAAGCCATATCTAAACATGATCCAGAAGCACAGGCGTTTTCTCTGGGCCAATGCTTAATTAAAATGGACTGTGGCAAAGTGGAAAACTGTTCTGTGGTCAGACAAATCAAAATTTGAAGTTCTTTTTGGAAAAGTGGGACATCATGTCATCCGGACTAAAGAGGACAAGGACAACCCAAGTTGTTATCAGCGCTCAGTTCAGAAGCCTGCATCTCTGATGGTATGGGGTTGCATGAGTGCATGTGGCATGGGCAGCTTACACATCTGGAAAGGCACCATCAATGCTGAAAGCTATATCCAAGTTCTAGAACAACATATGCTCCCATCCAGACGTTGTCTCTTTCAGGGAAGACCTTGCATTTTCCAACATGACAATGCCAGACCACATACTGCATCAATTACAACATCATGGCTGCGTAGAAGGATGATGCGGGTACTGAAATGGCCAGCCTGCAGTCCAGATCTTTCACCCATAGAAAACATTTGGCACATCATAAAGAGGAAGATGCGACAAAGAAGACCTAAGAGAGTTGAGCAACTAGAAGCCTGTATTAGACAAGAATGGGACAACATTCCTATTCCTAAACTTGAGCAACTTGTCTCCTCAGTCCCCAGACGTTTGCAGACTGTTATAAAAAGAAGAGGGGATGCCACACAGTGGTAAACATGGCCTTGTCCCAACTTTTTTGAGATGTGTTGATGCCATGAAATTTAAAATATTTTTCCATTAAAATGATAAATTTTCTCAGTTTAAACGTTTGATATGTCATCTATGTTGTATTCTGAATAAAATATTGAAATTTGAAACTTCCACATCATTGCATTCTGTTTTTATTCACAATTTGTACAGTGTCCCAACTTTTTTGGAATCGGGTTTGTAAATGTTTAAGAATAAGCAAGTCCACACCACAACTTTAACAATAACTACTTAAGGCGAGACACTGCAGGTGAATAGGGTAAAATAATTAACTAATAGTTATCACCTTACTTACCTAGTTGATTGATTACATTGATAATTGCAAACATTTTTTGTATTACAAGCTTTCTAAAATGTTAGGTTTAAATATGCAATTTAATGAAATATGCACTAATTTGCATACATTTCTAGAACAAAAATCTAAACACTGAATGAAGTTGGTTTCAAAATTCTTATTTCATTTTACTGACATATTAGAGTCAAAAGTTTTTACAGAGGGAATTTTGGATATCTCATTTTGTCACTCCATAATTCATAAAATACTTAGAACAGACAGAAAACAATACATTTTCAAAACTTTTGGGGGAATAAAATGTTGTATATAATCAAGCAAATTATATATGAACAAATCCCTCTGTAAAAACCTTGAGTATATAGACAGGAATAAAGATGTAAAGTTTGGTGTGTGTAAGTGCTACTGAAGTGGAGATATATGGCTCAATGCAGGAGAGAAAACTCATTTTGAGAAAACGGCCTTTAAAAATATGTATTGTAATTGAAATCTATTGACACAAATAGAAAGTGCTATAAAAGAAACACTTAACAGTGTCTTTTGGATGTTTTCTTTCCACTAGTCTGAAAAAATACTTTATGAAAAACCAAAAAGCCCAGAATCTCAAATTTGACAGGTGCATGAAAAAACTGTGTTTTTGCCTGCAGTGTCTCCCCTTAAAGGAACTATATTATTGGAATCACTTGCAGATGAATGATAAAAACATTCACAGCCAATCAGAATCCACCAGACTTTAAAGAGCTTGAACGTTTAAAGTGACAGATGATACAACTGCAGCGCACTTATAACAAATAGAACGTTATTGTACATTGGTGTGGACTCTAATATGGTTGTAGTCATTGTTCTTGGTGTGAATGGGCCTCAACCATTGTAACTGTAGTTAGAAGCTTATTTGTCAACATAGACATGTCTTATTTGGTAAGATTACTGGTAAACAAACACATAAACACCCCTCGCACACATGGGGTAGCCATGAACTTGCAAATTCAGGGTTAAAACAGAGATGTTGATTAGTTACCATCAGTGTTGGGGAAAGTTACTTTTAAAAGTAATGCATTACAATATTGCGTTACTCCCTAAAAAAGTAACTAATTACGTTACTTAGCTACTTTTTATGGAAAGTAATGCGTTACGCTACTTTTGCGTTACTTTTTAAATATGAGCAGGGCTTGATTGTTTTTAATACAAGAAATTACATTAATACAAATGTAAAAGCCCTGTATCTTGTGAAGGAAAAGTAAATTCACGTCTGTAAAGTAAAACTCAGTATAAGAAGGTTTAACACTCTTCAGCAATAAAAAAACAATGAAGCACAATTGTTAGTTTATCTAAAGTCATTTTTGCTTATTAGTATGGTTGAACTGGATCATCAAAGGTCAGCAGCAAAGACATTGGTTAATAAAATGGGATTAGATACATTTGTGTTGTTTAACATATTTAATTATTGCAGTTTGCGTCATATTCTGAGTTTGCATTTCACTGTTTTAATTCATTTTGATGAATACTAAATCTGTTTTTTGCGAGTGGGATAGCCCATCTAAGTGCAAATAGCCCATCTTGTTGGCAAAGGCTATTTACACTAACTCTGCCCACTAATGTTCAACATCAAAGAAGCTAGTTCAACATCAGTTTCAGTGGCGTAGATGGTAAGGCGCATGCTTTTTGACGCGAGCGACCCGAGTTCGATCCCACCTTTTGCCAAACATTTTTTTCTCTTTTTTCAAATCTCATATCGCATCAGAAAGGCATTTATTTTCAATAAAAATGAAGGAAATAATCAAAAAGTTGAAAATAAAGTATCGGGTAGGGTTAGGGTAGGTGTAGGGAGGGCTTTATTGTCCCAATAAGGTGGCATCCATTTAATAAATTTGAATTAAAATTATAAATTACACTCGTTACACACGTTATTATTGCGGACTGTTTTATAATGTACTACAATACTGAGGTGCAGATAATTGCCACTATTTGCAATAAGTAGTATAAATAGCAGAAAATATTGCTATTTTAACAGTGTAAATAGAATCTATAGCTATTTGCACAGTGTAAATAGCATATTGTTAAAAAATATTGCTATTTTCACTTGGTGTAAATAGAATCCATTGCTATTTACACTTAGTGCAAATAGCCGCTTTTACTTTTTTTACTTACTTTTTTGAAAAAGTAACTCAGATATTTTCTTGTAAATTAAAAAGTAATGCGTTACTTTACTAGTTACTTGAAAAAAGTAATATTATTACGTAACTCGCGTTACTTGTAATGCGTTACCCCCAACACTGGTTACCATTGATATTTTTGCCATTGATGGTTCTGTGAAGAACCTTTAACCTTTAACAAAAGGCTCTTTATAATGGAAAAAAGGTTCTTTAAATTTTAAAATGTTCATACAATGAAAAATAATCCTTTTAAAAACTTTTCACTAAAAGGTTCTTTGGGAAACCAAAAATGGTTCTTCTATGGCATCTTGGAGTGGTTCTTCTATGAATTTGCTTAAGTTTTTGCTTTGGGTTGGGACATTGTTCAGATCCATTACCCTAAGTATGGGCAGAAACTATACTGTAGTTACCATGACATATCTTTTGACATTCATTTACTGTACACCCAAAGAGACCTATTTGCTTTTTAAATTACTCAATTGTTTACTCGCATTTACAAAATTGCTTGTTTATTCAATAGTCTGTATTTACATTTATTCAACATGGAGCCATAAAAGCTACCTTCTGAATGTTTGAATATGTCAATCGTTCCTGAAAATCACCCACTGTCTTGGAAGATTTATCCCAGGTCCATTTGAGTCTCTATTTTCCCTCTCACTGCATGACTGGACTTTCAAACACCACGCTGACAAATTGCAGCAGAGTAAACTGTGTACGGAGGGTCCGATACGGCTCCTTCTGGAACAGAAAACCGCTTTGTCATTGTGTGTGAACATGCACAGACCACATGAACCTAATAAGCAATGCCTGGAAACCTCCTACACATGCTGGCAAAGAGCCGTTGTGCTGCTCCACTGTTTTCACAAGGAAGCATTGAAAGGAGGCTAGCTTAATATTTACACAAAACTGGCACACTGGGATTTCATTTCCATATTAGCAGACGAAAACAATGGCGATTAATTTGCACAAACAACTAGATTTTAGTCATGCTTGCCCATTTGAACTCACTGGTATTATTG